>NW_027422662.1:4980000-5302005 GCF_048934315.1 Petromyzon marinus
GCTTTTTAATCAGATGTTATCTGATGCAGTAGATTTCACTGCAGTAATTAAATTTTGTTAAAATTCCAGTCAATAATTTAGAATGAACATCTTCTTTGGTTCTTTCGGTAAAGTCACGTAGAATGAGAATAAATTAATAAAATAACATAATAAAATTCTCACGACGTTTCGGCCACAACACAAGTGGCCTACAGGTGAAAGGAACAGACCTGTCGGGACGACAGAGCTTCAATGAACGCTGTTAAGATTCGTAGTGTCTTTTAAGCTGGTTTAGAGAGGTGAGGCACCTTGACAAAGGGGTTTACATATAAAACAGGAGAATTTAGCATTGAAATAGCTGAGTGATTAGCTTGTGACTGGTCATAGAAATAGACTGGTCATAGAAATAGCTTTATTGTGTTATTTTACTAATTTATTATTTTATTTTATTTTCATTCTACATGACTTAAGATGAATCCTTGCAGTTACAAAAGCTTTAAATCGAAATTTAGAATGAACACTTGTCTGATTTTGTGTGTACATGCATCACTTTATTTTTTATAAGGGTCAAACATTGAATAAGTGATGTTAGGACAAAGTGCGTGTGTTTTTGGAAGTAACCTATACAGAGAACTCAGGTGAGACCCGTTGTTCTTGTGATACAGGCACAAAGGGTACTTTTGTGTTTCAGGAAGCATCTGGAGCAACTCATTGGCTTTGAAATAGGAAGCACACTCGGATCATTCATCAGTTACAAGGCATACCACCTTAAAGTTACACGCAGAGGAGATACATTCTCTGCAACACGAATTATAATTTTGTCTTACGTGTTGACGTAGATTTTGTCGAACTTGGACTAGAAATGCTCCTTGCTGATTAACGTCTGGATGTTCACAACCATGGCTTGAAGCAAGCCCCACTGCTGTTGAGACATTGTCCACCAAAAACCGGTCCACAGTTGGCTTGCACACACAGTGTACACACACACACAGTGTACACACACACAGTGTACACACACACAGTGTCCACCAAAACCGGTCCACAGTTGGCTTGCACTGAAGCAATGCTGCAGTAATTATGGACTCGCACGAAGGCCGTGGGATTTATATTTCGTGTTAAACATTCCTTTGTTTCGTGGAGAGACCGATTAAATTAAAGACGTCTTGTCTGCTGATCTTGTTCATATCTGTGTACATCGATATCCCACATTGCTTGCACGTACACACCACACGCAATTAAATCAATAAAAATAAGAACGACTTCCGGGCATTGCGAAGATCGAGGAATCTCTTTCAATGGAGCGAGTTCAGTGTGTTCGATTCAACATCTCTCTGTCCGTCTGTGTCATCTGTTTGCCTCTGTGTTTCTTTCTGCCTGTGTCTCTCTGTCGTCTCTGTGTTCCTCTTGTCTGTGTCTGTCCGCCTGTCTTGTCTGTGTGTGTGTCTCTCTATCAGCGTCTATCCAACCGTATTCAACGGCTGTCAGTAGCAACACGCGCCCGGTCAACTTCCACGGCACGCGACTCAAACTTGTTTATCTGTAACTTTTGCACCGTACGTAGCCAACCGTGTTAATCCATGGGTCTCTGTGTGTGTGTACATAACTTCTTTCGCACCATACCTAGCCAACCGTGTTAATCTATGGGTCTCTGAGTGAGTCTCTGAGTCTGTGTATTTAGAACTTATTTTGCACAGTACGTAGCCAACCGTGCTAATCTATGGGTCTCTGTGTGAGTCTCTGTGTGTGTATCTGGAACTTATTTCGCACCGTACGTAGCCAACCGTGATAATCGATGGGTCTCTGTGTGAGTCTCTGTGTGTGTATCTGGAACTTATTTCACACAGTACATAACCGAACCTGCCCAGGAGGAACAGGCTGGTATCTGTGGAGCTGTGGGCTGGGTAAATCTGTGAGCAGGAGCGAGAGACAATTAAGCTCCCAAGCATTCACTACGTTATAATCAACATTTGCATTTAAAGCTTTCGTGATTGCAGTGATTGATATTCTTAGCTCTTTCGGTAAAGTCACGTTGAAGGGAAACAAAATAATAAAATATATGTAAAACAATAAAATTCTCCCGACGTAGACAATTTCAACCGAGAAGATGGATTCTGGCTTAGCAATCATTGGAAGGATTTGATAAACCATTTCAGGTCTTAATTGATTGTTCACACTTACGGTGGCTTTCAGACAACATACATTAATTTTATTTGGTTCTTTCGGTAAAGTCACGTAGAATGAGAATAAAATAATAAATTGATCAAATAAAATAACACAATAATATTCTCACGACGTTTTGGCCACAACACAAGCGACCTTCATCAGGTGAAGGGACGAGACTGTCTGGTAGGACAGCGCTGGAGTGAAAAAAGCCACGTTCAGATCACGACCTTTAAGCTGTGTCAGAAGAAATAAAGCGCCTTGACAAAGGAATTAGCATATAATTTAGCATTAAAATGGCCGAGTGATTAGCTTGTGACTGGTCACAGAAATGGCTATGTTAAAGTTAAAGCATACACATCCGCAGAGGCACCCCTTGACAAAGGAATTAGCATAGAATTTAGCATTGAAATAGCTAAGTTAAAGCATACACCTCCGCAGAGACACACCTTGACAAAGGAATTAGCATAGAATTTAGCAATGAAATAGCTGAGTGAATAGCTTGTAACTGGTCACAGAAATAGCTATGTTTAAAGTCAGAGCATACACATTCACCGAGGCACCTAGTACAAATCAAACAGGAGAATTTAGCATTGAAATAACTAGGCGAATTTAGCATTGAAATAACTGAGTGATTAGCTAGTGACTGGTCACAGAAATGGCTATGTTGAAGTCAAGGTCTACACATCTGAGCTATTCACAGTAACTGGGTATACAATACAATGTATAATGAATACTATATAGTGAACCAATAAAAAACTAAAATGTAAATTACCTTAATGTTATCAATAAACTCTATATTCTCCAATCAGCTAAGCTACCAACAATAAGTCGTTACATATCACAATGCTATATGGCGAAAAAATGGGTGGATTCTTACCCTCAACTTTAGCAACACGGATAGCTACGGGCCCCGTTCAGATGGACGAGTTCATCCAAGGTCGGAACAGAGGAGGGGGAGAGAGACAGCTGCGAGGCGCTATTATACTCCATGTTGTAAACCATACCATTAACCGTGGTGTGAGAGGTATTAAGAGTCAATGCTGGTGAAAGAGCTGCGGTCTGAAGGTCATCGTAAAATACAATTAATTAAGAACGGAAATGGTTTAAAACGTTTCCAATGGTTACTAAGCCAGAATCCATCTTCTCGGTTGAAATTGTCTCTGTGCTTGTATATGTGAATGGCCTCATGAACGAATCTCTCATGGTAGCCGGTTGGTTTGCAAAGAACCTCCGTCTTGGAGAAGTCAATGTCATGTGAGCCCACTGAATTATAACAGTGATCTGCCATGGCAGAGGAGTTCGTCCTACCGTGTTTCAAGTCTGCTTTATGTTCAAGGATGCGGTCCGAGATATGTCGTTTGGTTTCTCCAATGTAGCTACTACCACAGAGGCACTTTAGTTTGTAAACGCCCGGGTACTGTATGTCTGGAACAGCATCTTTTACAGATGGAACTAGATCACGGATTTTATGTATTGTGTTGAATCGGACCTGGATCTTGTGTTTATTCAGGATTTTGGAGATCTTTTTAGTGACCCCTGCAATGTAGGGTAAGGTGATGGTTTTGAGTGGCTCCACAAGAGAATCCTTCTTCATGACTGGAGTGATGGCTTTGCGGATTGTGTAGTCGGAGTAACCATTAGCCCTGAGAGCCTGGTGTACATGCTTGAGTTCATTGGTAATGTGTTCCTGGTCGGAAATGCATTGGGCTCTATAGTATAGAGTCTTGATGAGGGAGTTCTTCTGGGATGGATGGTGGTGGGAATCCGGTTTCAAGTAAGCATCTGTGTGGGTGGCTTTCCTGTAGACAGAGTGGCTCATTGAACCATCATGTCTCTTTTTAATTAAGACATCCAAAAAGGGTAGTTTTCCATCTTTGTCGACCTCCATGGTAAATCTCATGGCTGGGTGTATGGAATTGATGTGGTCGCGGAATTGGTCTAGAGCAGGCTGGCCATGTGGCCAGATGACAAAGGTGTCATCCACGTACCTCTTCCATAAGGTCGGGCGTAGAGTGGCAGTCTGGATGGCGTCAGTTTCAAATTTTTCCATGAATACGTTGGCTACAACCGGAGATAGGGGGGAGCCCATTGGGGTGCCCTCAGTTTGTTTGTAGAAAGTTCCATTCCAGTTGAAGTATGTGTTGGTTAAGCAATGTCTCACCAGGGGGGGTACATCAGTGTGCAGTCCTTGATGAACCAGGTCTTCAATGATAGCGATGGTGTCAGGTACCGGGACTTTGGTGAACAAGGACAACACATCAAAACTGACAAGCAGGTCGTCTGGGGACAGGCAAATGCCTTTGATTGTCGATACCAGGTGAGTAGAATTTAGTACCGCAGAGGTGTTTTTTCCAGTGAAAGGTCGCAGTATATCAGCAAGAAAACGTGCCAGTTTATAGGTGGGGGAGTTGATAGTAGAGACAATGGGACGAAGGGGTGTATCTTCTTTGTGTATCTTTGGAAGGCCATATAATCTTGGAGGTCTGGCAGCAGAGGGTTTCAACGAGAACTGTTTGGTCTCATCAATTAATGCTGTTGAATCAGAAATGATTTTGTTCGTTTTGGTAACCAGGCTGTTGGTGGGATCTCTTTTTATTTTTGTCTAGCTGCCATCGTTGAGTAGTTCTTGAATTTTGTTGTTATATTCTGTTTTGTCCATGATGACAGTGGCATTGCCCTTGTCGGCTGAGAGGATGAAAATATCATCCCCTTTTTTGATTGAGATAATTCAAAACGTTCGTCTTTGCTGATGTTGCTGGGTGGCAACTTAGCGTTTTTGAGGGTTGCAGCGATTTCAGATCTTGCTACGTCTGCGATGGGACTCAAGCCCTTGAGTGCAACGTCGACATGGGCAATGCTATCATTAACCGGTAAGTGTCTCGGTGTGACAGCAAAGTTTAGACCTTTAGCTAAAACGGATTTCAGACCATCAGAAATGGAACTGTTACTGCGATTAATTACGACTTTGTCGACGTCTATCTTTTCGGTGTGTGGGTCCGATTTTTTGCTGGAGAGGTGATTGAATTTGGAAATCAAATTGTCCCTACATTTGGTCGACAGTGGCAGCCGAAGAGGTAGTCATATTGTCTACATGTTCCCAATCCGATGTAGACATTGTTGCTGTCAATGTTAAGTGTGATTTGTAGAGTGTCTTGTCTAACTGATCGAGTTCGGGCTCCCCCCTATCTCCGGTTGTAGCCAACGTATTCATGGAAAAATTTGAAACTGACGCCATCCAGACTGCCACTCTACGCCCGACCTTATGGAAGAGGTACGTGGATGACACCTTTGTCATCTGGCCACATGGCCAGCCTGCTCTAGACCAATTCCGCGACCACATCAATTCCATACACCCAGCCATCAGATTTACCATGGAGGTCGAAAAAGATGGCAAACTACCCTTTTTGGATGTCTTAATTAAAAAGAGACATGATGGTTCAATGAGCCACTCTGTCTACAGGAAAGCCACCCATACAGATGCTTACTTGAAACCGGATTCCCACAACCATCCATCCCAGAAGAACTCCATCATCAAGACTATACCATAGAGCCCAATGCATTTCCGACCAGGAACACATTACCATTGAAATCAAGCACGTACACCAGGCTCTCAGGGCTAATGGTTACTCCGACACCACAATCCGCAAAGCCATCACTCCAGTCATGAAGAAGGATTCTCTTGTGGAGCCACGCAAAACCATCACCTTACCCTACATTGCAGGGGTCACTAAAAAGATCTCCAAAATCCTGAATAAACACAAGATCCAGGTCCGATTCAACACAATACATAAAATCCGTGATCTAGTTCCATCTGTAAAAGATGTTGTTCCAGACATACAGTACCCGGGCATTTACAAACTAAAGTGCCTCTGTGGTAGTAGCTACATTGGAGAAACCAAACGACATATCTCGGACCGCATCCGTGAACATAAAGCAGACTTGAAACACGGTAGGACGAACTCCTCTGCCGTGGCAGATCACTGTTATAATTCAGTGGGCTCACATGACATTGACTTCTCCAAGACGGAGGTTCTTTGCAAACCAACCGGCTACCATGAGAGATTCGTTCATGAGGCCATTCACATATACAAGCACAGAGACAATTTCAACCGAGAAGATGGATTCTGGCTTAGTAACCATTGGAAAGATGTTTTAAACCATTTCCGTTCTTAATTAATTGTATTTTACGATGACCTTCAGACCGCAGCTCTTTCACCAGCATTGACTCTTAATACCTCTCACACCACGGTTAATGGTATGGTTTACAACATGGAGTATAATAGCGCCTCGCAGCTGTCTCTCTCCCCCTCCTCTGTTCCGACCTTGGATGAACTCGTCCGTCTGACCGGGGCCCGTAGCTATCCGTGTTGCTAAAGTTGAGGGTAAGAATCCACCCATTTTTTTGCCATATAGCATTGTGATATATAACGACTTATTGTTGGTAGCTTAGCTGATTGGAGAATATAGAGTTTATTGATAACATTAAGGTAATTTACATTTTAGTTTTTTATTGGTTCACTATGTAGTATTCATTATACATTGTATTGTATACCCAGTTACTGTGAATAGCTCAGATGTGTAGACCTTGACTTCAACATAGCTATTTCTGTGACCAGTCACTAGCTAATCACTCAGTTATTTCAATGCTAAATTCGCCTAGTTATTTCAATGCTAAATTCTTCTGTTTGATTTGTACTAGGTGCCTCAGTGAATGTGTATGCTCTGACTTTAAACATAACTATTTTTGTGACCAGTTACAAGCTAATCACTCAGCTATTTCATTGCTAAATTCTATGCTAATTCCTTTGTCAAGGGGTGCCTCTGCGGATGTGTATGCTTTAACTTTAACATAGCCATTTCTGTGACCAGTCACAAGCTAATCACTCCGCCATTTCAATGCTAAATTATATGTTAATTCCTTTGTCAAGGCGCTTTGTTTCTTCTGACACAGCTTAAAGGTCGTGATCTGAACGTGGCTTTTTTCACTCCAGCGCTGTCCTACCAGACAGTCTCGCCCCCTTCACCTGATGAATTTGTACTAAGTGCCTCGGTGAATGTGTATGCTCTGACTTCAACGTAACTATTTCTGTAGCAGTTACAAGAGAATGCCTTAATTTAGCTATTTCAATGCTAAATTCTATGCTAATTCCTTTTAACAATGGGTGCCTCTGCGGATGTGTATGCTTTAACTTTTAACATAGCTATTTCTGTGACCAGTCACAAGCTAATCATTCAGCCTTTTCAATGCTAAATTTTATGCTAATTCCTTTGTCAAGGCTCTTTGTTCCTCTCACACAGCTTAAAAGCCGTGATCTGAACGTGGCTCTCTCACTCCAGCGCTGTCCTACCAGACAGTCTTGTCCCTTCACCTGATGAAGGCCGCTTGTGTTGTGGCCGAAACGTCGTGAGAATATTAATGTGTTATTTTATCAATTTATTATTTTATTCTCATTCTACGTGACTTTACCGAAAGAACCAAAGAAGATGAATCCTTGCAGTCACGAAAGCTTTAAATCGAAAAATACATTAATTTTTCGTCTTCCCCCTCTTTTCCGAACATAGATGGACCCGTCCTTCTAAATAAACTATCAAATCGCTCTCCGTGGCGCTAACGTTAATAAATAAATGCAAACCGCCACTTCTTTCAAATGTTCTTGCCGTTGGTTTTCACACCTGATGATGGCTGCTTGTGTTACAGTCGAAACGTCGTGAGAATTTTATTGTTTTATATATATTTTATTATTTTATTGTTTCCCTTCAACGTGACTTTACCGAAAGAACCAATAATATATATAACATTTGCACTCATAAGTCGCTTGCCTAATTGCCTGAGCAACTCGGTGTTCGTATCGAACCTCATCTCAAACAATGGAAGGGCGCCCCCTAGTGGCAGCTGCCCCTGTGTGGCACAAGGTGGCCCTGCACCGGCCTGCACGTGGCATGAGTCTGTCGGTAGGGGGCGATCATTGACGCGTCATCTCCTTGGTTTAGTTTCTGGATAGTGTTACTGGAATTGCCACAATTTTGACCGTGACACCAACATGCAATGTGCGTGGTGAGTGACACAGTGGTTTGTTTGACATCCGCTGTTAAGCAGACTGCGCATATTGTGGTGAATGTTACTGGGGTTGCCAGATATGCCTGTCGGATTTGAACCTTGAACCTCGGCAATAAATAGAGAATGCGCTACCATATTCCTGGTTCTTTCGGTAAAGTCACGTAGACAGAACAATAAAAGATACAAATAATAAGTAAACATTTTAATAATAAAATAATAACAAATAAAAATAATAAATTGAAATTAAATTGATGAAAAGATGCCATGGGTCGACTAACTGAGATGACTGGCCAATGCACCACCTGTGCCCCCCACTACATACAGTGTACACATACACACACAGTGTACGCACACACAGAGTACACACTGTGTGTACACGTACACACACACAGAGTACACACACACAGTGTACACACAGTGTGTACGTGTACACACAGTGTACACACACTGTACACACACAGTGTACACACAGTGTACACACACAGTGTACACACAGTGTACACACACACAGTGTACACACAGTGTACACACACACAGTGTACACACACATTGTGTGCATACAGTGTACACACACAGTGTATACACACAGAGTGGACACACACAGTGTACACACACACGCATTGTGTACACACACACAGTGTACACACACGCAGTGTATACACACAGTGTACACACACAGTGTATATACACACACAGTGTACATACACACACAGTGTACACACACAGTGTACACACACACAGTGTATACACACAGTGTACACACACACAGTGTATACACACAGTGTACACACACACACAGTGTACACACACACACATTGTGTACACACAGTGTACACACACACAGTGTACACATACACATTGTGGACACACACACACAGTGTACACACACAGTGTACACACACACAGTGTACACACACAGTGTATACACACACACAGTGTACACACACAGTGTACACACACACACAGTGTATACACAATAATGTCCACGTTGTTGTTGTAGCTGAGCCCACGCACCAATGGGAGGGAGCAATGAAAATGAATCTAAATCAACTTAAACTCCAACCCCGCTGTGTGACGTCACCACTCAGCATGACTTCATCGGCGTGGAACGCCAGGGGGAGGTGTACCTCGTTAGTGACATCACCAAGGTATTCCACCGCGCTCTTGAACGTGACGTCACCTCCGCTTGGGTCTCTGCCGATTGCGTTCCAGTGACAATCCTTGTTTGGGCAAAGCTACGCCCAGTGACGGCAACTCATTAACATAATTTATTCGTTAAAGCCGTCGCGAGTTTTTTGCGACGAGTTCATTGCCCACGACATATGGGACGAGTTACATTAACATAATTTATTTATTCTCTAATTTATTTAGTTACGGAGCCGCTTATTGTGGGAGGAGCGTGTCTCGTACCCCGGATGTGACGTCACGTCACCTGCTGCCGCGTGACGTCACGAGGTAACAGGAAGCTATCGCTTCCTGCACTGAAATCCGAGGTGAGAAATTCTCATTGCGATTGTGGTTGTTGTTGTGGTTGTTGTGGTGGTGGTTGTTGTTTACCAAGGTAGAGCCTCGCTCTCTCGTAGGGATGTCAGTTGAGTAGCAGCGAGCATGGGAATCGATGTCCAGGTTGGAACTTTACAACGCGGGGCCTAGCCACGCGGGGCCTTGCCTCCTGCCCTCGCCTGATTGCGTTTACTTTAATTATCTCGCTTAAGTTTAATTTGTCTTCACCCGGCTCGCCACTTTGTAACTTTGTTTTATTGTCAATATTCACGTAGTTTTTATTTTCTTTTGTTAGCAGGCCAAGCCCGCTTGAGCTGCTATACCGCTCTTGTTATCAGAAGCGACCTGCCCACAACAACACAAGGTGAGGCTTTGTCAACGTGTGTGAATGTTTTGGTGACTGCAGGAATTAATATTCTTGGTTCTTTCGGTAAAGTCACGTAGATAGAAAATAAAATAACAATAACATAATAAACATAAAAAATATTAAATAAAGCAACAAAAAAACCCACGTTTTGATCGCAACACAAGTGGTCTTTATTTAATGTAATTGTATTATCTGTTATTGTTATTTTCTATCTACGTAACTTTACCGAAAGAAACAAGAATACGTGTATCAATGTCTATCGGTCAAAGACGCTAAACGGAGTGACGCGCAAACTCCAAATATACAGCAGGCGTCAGGGTCGGGATCGAACCCACGACTTCCTGTATACCAGGTGAGGTAGTTAACATCTCACCACGGAGAGAGACACGCAAACTCCAGTTAGCCTCGGCTGTGTTCGTTGATCCTCAATTAATTACTTGGTGGAGTGAGGAAGCATTCATGCCAAACAGATGAAGGTGGCCAGGCATGATTCTAGACACGCCACCGCCTGTTTACCCAGTGACAGTGTACAGTTTGTGTTTGCAGTAACGTCTATTAACTCTGTTGAACACGGACGTCATAGCACAACAATAGTTTACTTTTGTTTTCCTCTGGAACTCTTTATAAGAATGGAAACTGGAGGTGAACACAGCACACACATTCAGCTGAAGTCGGAACTGTTCATCCCAGCATTTAAGGACATCTGAGCCTGGATTCACACCTCTAAGTTGCGATTGAACATTAATTTATGCATAACACAAATGGTATTGTTTTCAACACCCTTTGCTATGTCAGCTGAATTTAGCCCCCATAAATATTCCTTTTGTAGCCAGACAGCCGAAATTGTGTGCTCGGAGTTTTGGGTGAACATTCATTTTGAAGATACGAGGGCTTCCAGGCACGTTTATGACCATTTGCCCTCTCATTGTGTGCCATAACAGCCCTGTGATGAATTTGGGAAACTTTTTCACTGCATCATGAATATATGAATAAGTATAGACGTGTAAGTCACATGTGACTATATATGCATTCATCTGTGCCTCGATACTGACGTGTAGATGGTGTGGATATTATTTTTTTCTGTCAGCAGCTGACGCTTCCTCTGTCGCTTCCTCCGCAGAATTGGTCTGATGGAGCAAATGCACTCAGCGCAGCTCGGTATGACAAGTCAACAATGCGACCAGCGTGCATACAGCACGGATCGGACTGGAAATTTGACACGGCACCAGAGAACTCGGACAGGAGAGAAACCCTTCAAGTGCACTGTGTGTGGGAAGGCGTTTTCACAGTCATCTGTTGTTAAAAAACACCAGAGAACACACACGGGAGAGAAACCGTTCAGGTGCACTCTGTGCGGGATGGCGTTTGCACAGTCTCCACATCTTCAAGTACACCAGAGAACACACACGGGAGAGAAACCCTTCAAGTGCACTGTGTGTGGGAAGGCATTTGCAAGTTCATCTAATCTTGTAATACACCAGAGAACACACACAGGAGAGAAACCCTTCAAGTGCACTCTGTGCAGGAAGGCGTTTGCACATTCATCAAATCTTCAAGTACACCAGAGAACGCACACGCATCAGAAGATCCACAAGGAGTGCAGTCTGATATCGGCTTGTGAAAGTCAAAGTGCCACCATGAGCCCATCCCTCATGAAACACGAACCGGAAAAAAATCCCAGCTTGGAGACTTTTAAAGTTATCGAGGTGAAATATGAAGAGGTGATGGTGAAATGTGAAGAAGTGATGGTGAAGAGTGAAGAAGTGATGGTGAAGAGGGAAGAAGTGAAGGTGAAATGTGAAGATAAAGATTCAACTCCAAAATGGGACCTTCACATCGATGGAGGCAACGTGAAGCAGGAGGAGAATTCTGACTGTGAGGCAGAGCGAGGCAACTCCCAGCAATTCGTGGAAGTGGAGGTGTGGCTGGACTTGCTCCTAGACAATACAAAGTCAAGTGGAGACCCGGTAGATGTGTAAGCCAGAGACGATGTCGCTACAATAGATGCACCTTTGTCACAGGCCTTTAATGAAAAGAACGCGAAGTTGAACACTCAGTTCTTAGGTTCAACCTGCAGAGTAAGAGCGGCCAGTCTTTGTGGACCTGTGGGTTGGGTTAATCTCTAACCAGGAGCGAGAGCCAATAAGCTCCCAAGCATTCACTATTTTATCAATTGCATTTATATGGTGCTTGCTTAATCGCCTCTACGTGGCTTTACCGAAAGAACCAAGGAGAATGGATCCCTGCAGTCACAAACTTCAAATCAAGATTGCCTCAGCAACTCAGAGTTTTGTATCTCGTTTCAGACACTCGAAGAGCATCCCCAAGTAGCAGCTGCCCCTGTGTGGCACAAGGTGGTGGCCCTGCACCGGCCTGCATGTGGACAAGAGCCTGTCAGTAGGGGGCGTTGGTTGATGTGGCGTCTTAGTTGTGGAGTTTGTTGGTAATGTTTCGATTTAAAGCTTTCGTGACTGCAGGGATTCATCTTCTTGGTTCTTTCGGTAAAGTCACGTAGAAGGGAAACGATAAGATAATAAAAATGAAACAATAAAATAAAATTCTCACGACGTTTCGGCTGCTTGCGAACGTCGTGAGAATTTTATTTGATTATTTTATTTTTATTATCTTATTTCCCTTCTACGTGAATTTGTAGGTAATGTTTAGAATGTTATCAAGTTTTGACCAAGATGCCAGCATGCAAATGCAATAGTACGTTGTACATACACTGTTAAGCAGATGGTGCATATTTTTTTAAAAACAGCTTCTTGTTAATACGATGTAACCTGATGCAGTCTATTTCACTGCAGTAATTCAATTTTGTTAAAATGCCTGTCAATAATTTAGAATGAATACTTGTGTGATTGTGCGTGTGCATGTAACATTTTGTCTGAGGGTCAAACATTGAATAAGTGATGTTAGGACAAAGTGTGTGTGTGTTTGGAAGTAACCTGTACAGAGAACTCAGGTGAGACCCGTTGTTCTTGTGATGCAGGTCAAAGGGTACTTTTGTGTTTCACGAAGCGTCGGCCTCTGGAGCAACTCATTGTCTTTGAAATAGGGAGCACGCTCGGATCATTCATCAGTTACAAGGCATACCACTTAAAAGTTACACGTATAGGAGGAGGTACATTCTCTACAACACGAATTGTCTTACGTCTTGACGTAGATTTTGTCTAACTGGGACTAGAAATGCTCCTTGCTGATTGACGTCTGGATGTTCGTACCTATCGGTTGAAGCAAACCCCACTGCTGTTGTTGAGACGCTGTGCACCAATAAGGGTCCAAGCATTTTAGGGCCTTCGGCCAGGAAAGTCACAACGTTTACGGCACACGAAGGACGCATTCACGCAAGCGCCCCGTGCTCCGTTTTGAAGTTTAAAAATTAAACATCTTTGAATCGTGTTGTGTTTTGAATTAGATGATTGTTATTTCTTCATTTAAAAGCTTATTTCATTTTACATCCGGAAGGCTTCGTTGAGAAGGACATTTCGTGTGAATTTTCTCTCGTCGTTAAGTAGACGGCCTTGCCGGGGGTTCGGTTCGATGCGGACTTTCACCTGTTTGGGATTGCGGGATTGAGATGAGGCGACACGGAGCTGCTGGCCGTCTGCAGATCGATTCCAACGTAATCGAGCGTCTATCCCTGCGCGTCCGTCGTTGGTACAGGGGGTGCGTGTCTCCGTTGTGGAGTTTCTGTGTAATGTTTGGAATTGCCCCAATTTTGACCGTGACACCAACATGCAATGTCCTGTGCGTTGCGAATGACACAACGTTATATTTTACATCTGCCGTTTAGCAGACTGCGCATATTGTGGTGAATGTTACTGGGGTAGCCAGATGTGCCTGTCGGATTTTAACCTTGAACCTCTGCAATAAATAGAGAATGTGCTACAACATTCTTGGTTCTTTCGGTAAAGTCACATAAATAGAAAATAAAAATAAATGCGTTTATTATTTAAATCGTCAATTTATTTTTTTCTTTAATGTAACATTTTAATTTACGGGACTTGACGGAAAAAAACCAAGAACGTTAATTCCTGCGGTCGCGAACGTTTTGAGTCAAAATAGAATGTGCCACCACTCGGCTCGCCTCAATCTGCATGGAGGCGTGGGGGTGGGGGTCAGCCTGAGAGAGTTTCTCACCGGCGCAGAACTTCGACGCAGAGGCTCCACTCAGCTTCGTGCGGAGCGACAGGCCAGGCAGCTCCCACACAGCGTGGTGCAGCTCGTTAATATTTATGGTCTTGCTTCTTTCGGTAAAGTCACGTAGATAGAAAATAACAAAAACAAGAAAATTGGAGAAATAATAAATTGATGAAAAGATGCCCATTGGTCGACTGAGATGACTGTACCCCCCACAGTGTACACACACACAGTGTACACACACAGTGTACACACACACACACAGTGTACACACACATTGTACACACACACAGTGTACACACATTGTGTACACACACAGTGTACACACAAACAGTGTATACACACAGAGTACACACAGTGTACACACAGACACAGTGTGTACACACACACAGTGTACACACACACACACACAGTGTACACACACACAGTGTGCACACACACAGTGTACACACACGGTGTACACACACACAGTGTACACACAGTGTATACACAGTGTATACACACACAGTGTATACACATTGTATACACACAGTATACACACAGTGTATACACAGTGTACACACACACAGTGTATACACACAGTGTACACACACACACAGTGTACACGTATACACACAGTGTACACACACACACAGTGTACACATACACACACAGTGTACACACACACAGTGTACATACACAGTATATACACACACATAGTGTACACACACAGTGTATACACACACAGTGTATACACACACACAGTGTACACACAGTGTACACACACAGTGTATACATACACAGTATATACACACACATAGTGTACACACAGTGTATACACACACAGTGTATACACACACACAGTGTACACACAGTGTACACACACAGTGTATACATACAGTGTATACACAATAATGTCCAAGTTGTTGTAGCTGAGCCCACGCACCCAAGGGCGGGAGCAATGTAAAATGAATCTAAATCAACTTAAACTCCAATCCCGCTCTGTGACGTCACCACTCAGCATTACTTCATCGGCGTGAAACGCCAGGGGGAGGTGTACCTCGCTAGTGACGTCATGTCACCAAGGTATTCCACCGCGCTCTTGAGCGTGACGTCACCTCCGCTTGGGTCACTGCCGATTGCGGTCCAGTGCCAATCGTTATTTGGGCAAAGCTACGCCTAGTGACGGCAACTCATTAACATAATGTCTTCGTTAAAGCCGTTGCGAGTTTATTGCGACGGGTTCATTGCCCACGACATATGGGAGGTACATTAACATAATTGATTCATTCTCTAATTTATTTATTTACGGAGCCGCTCATTGTGGGAGGAGCGTGTCTCGTTCCCCGGAAGTGACGTCACGTCACCTGCTGCCGCGTGACGTCACGAGGTAACAGGAAGCGATAGCTTCCTGCACTGGAATCCGAGGTGAGAAATTCTCATTGCGATTGTGGTTGTTGTGGTGGTTGTGGTGGTGGTTGTTGTTGTTGTTTACCAAGGTAGAGCCTCTCTCTCGTAGGGATGTCAGTTGAGTAGCAGCGAGCATGGGAATCGATGTCCAGGTTGGAACTTTACAACGCGGGGCCTTGCCACGCGGGGCCTTGCCTCCTGCCCTCGCCTGATTGCGTTCACTTTAATTATCTCGCTTAAGTTTAATTTGTCTTCACCCGGCTCGCCACTTTGTAACTTTGTTTTATTGTAAATATTCACGCAGTTTTTATTTTTTTCACCAGGCCAAGCCCGCTTGAGCTGCTATACCGCTCTTGTTATCAGAAGCGACCTGCCCACAACAACACAAGGTGAGGCTTTGTCAACGTGTGTGAATGTTTTGACTTAAAACTTTGGTGACTGCAGGAATTAATATTCTTGGTTCTTTCGGTAAAGTCACGTAGATAGAAAATTAAATAAAAATAACATGGTAAAAATTATTAATAATTGTAAATAAAGCAAAAAACCCACGTCCTTTCGATCGCAACACAAGTGGTCTTTATTTAATGTAATTGTATTATCTGTTATTGTTATTTTCTGTCTACGTAACTTTACCGAAAGAAACAAGAATACGTGTGTCAATGTCTATCGGTCAAAGACGATAGACGGACAGACGCGCAAACTCCAAATATACAGCAGGCGTCAGGGTCGGGATCGAACCCACGACTTCCTGTATACCAGGTGAGGTAGTTAACATCTCACCACGGAGAGAGACACGCAAACTCCAGTTAGCCTCGGCTATGTTCATTGATCCTCGATTAATTACTTGGTGGAGTGAGAAAGCATTAATGCCAAGCAGATGAAGGTGGCCAGGCGTTGATTCTAGACACGCCACCGCCTGTTTACCCAGTGACAGTGTACAGTTTGTGTTTGCAGTAAAGTCTATTAACTCTTTGATTTAAAGCTTTCGTGACTGCAGTAATTCATATTCTTAGTTTTTTTGGTAAAGTCACGTTGAAGAGAAACAACAAAATAATAAAATATATATAAAACAATAAAAAATTCTCACGACGTTTCGACCATAACTCAAACGGTCATCTTCAGGTGTGTTTAAAATACATTTATGCAAAACAACACACCTGAAGATGACCGTTTGAGTTATGGTCGAAACGTCGTGAGAATTTTTTTATTGTTTTATATATTTTTTATTATTTTGTTGTTTCTCTTCAACGTGACTTTACCGAAAAAACTAAGAATATCTATTAACTCTGTTGAACACGGAGGTTATATCATAACAATAGTTTACTTTTGTTTTCCTCTGGAACTCTTTATAAGAATGGAAACAGGAAGTTAACACAGCACGCACATGCAGCTAAAATCAGAACTGTTCATCTCAGCATTCAAGGACATCTGAGCCTGGATTCACACCTCTAAGTTGCGATTGAATGTTAATTTATGAATTTCTGCATAACACAAATAGTATTGTTTTCAACACCCTTTGCTATGTCAGCTGAATTTAGCTCTCATAAATATTCCTTTTGTAGCCAGACAGCTGAAATTGTGTGCTCGGAGTTTTGGGTGAACATTCATTTTGAAGATACGAGGGCTTCCAGGCATATTTATGACCATTTGCCCTCTCATTGTGTGCCATAACAGCCCGTGTGATGAATTTGGGAAACGTTTTTACTACATCATGAATATATGAATATAGACGTGTAAGTCACATGTGACTATATATGCATTCCTCTGTGCCTCGATACTGACGTGTAGATGGTGTGGATATTTTTTTCTGTCTGCAGCTGACGCTTCCTCTGACGCTTCCTCTGCAGAATTGGTCTGATGGAGCAAATGCACTCAGCGCAGCTCGGTATGTAATAGCCACGGCTTGGAAGGCTGTTGATGCACGCTCCTTATGTCATGTGTTGTGTGTTCTTTTCTTTCACAGAATGAAGATCACGTGTCAAAAACGCACAATCCTGCGTGCTGCAAAATGGACAATTTGAACACGTGGAAAGTCAGAGTTGACACTGAGCTCGACAAAAAGGAGGAAGCTGTCAGTGAGACCCTGGAGACAATCGACACTCTGCAGAAATCAACTCGAGAAACACAGGTGGGCAGCGGCAGCAGCAAGTGGTCTCATTTCTCTAAAGCAGTGCTTCTCAGAGTGTGGTCACCCTCCTTCCCCCCCCGGTACCACCGGTGGTCCTCCACGCTTCTCCAGGTGGTCCGCAGGGCTGTGAGAAACACAGGTGGGCAGCAGCAGCAAGTGGTCTCATTTCTCTAAAGCAATGCTAAAAGACGGGAAACAAAATAATAAAAATATAAAACAATAAAATTCTCACGACGTTTCGACTGCAACACAGGCAATCATCGTCAGGTGGGAAAACCACAGCAAGAACATTTTTCACACCTGATGATGATTGCTTGTGTTGCAGTCGAAACGTTGTGAGAATTTTATTTTTTATATTTTTTTATTTTATTGTTTCCCTTCTACGTGGTGGTGACTTTACCGAAAGAACCAAGAATATGAATCCCTGCAGGCACGAAAGCTTTAAATCAAAATTTATGTTCAATCTCCTTGGTTCTTTCGGTAAAATCACCACGTAGAATGGAAATAAAATAATAAAAATAAAACATAATAAAATAAAATTCTCACGACGTTTTCGGCCACAATGCAAGTAGCCTTCCTTGTGGAGACCGAAATGTCGTCGTTAATTTTATTTTATTACGTTTTATTTTTATTATTTTATTGTTTCCATTCTACGTGGTGGTGACTTTACCGAAAGAACCAAGAAGGTGAATCCCTGCAGGCACGGAGAGCTTTAAATCGAAACTTTGTTGAAACGGTATGTGTCACCTCGGTGTGTGTTGTGTTTCCTTTTAGCTTGAAAATGAAGACGTCAACGTTCAACTTCAAGACGTGATTAACGTCAAACGAGGATCAACGGAGAAGTAAGAAGTATTTATTTCCCTTGAATTTTCTCTTTTGTCTTTCGTTAGGTTCCTAAACTTACGCTAGCGTGACACAATTGCGTTCGCGAAGGGAGCGGAAGTTGTCAGGTCACACGTCACAATCTACCATTGTATAAAGTTAAGTACTACTGAGGCGGTCTGGCCAGTGAAAGGCAGCAAGGTATCTGACAGAAAATGGGCTAGTCTATAGGTAGGGGAGTTGATCGTGGCTACGATGGGTCGTAGTGGGGTGCCTTCTTTATGAATCTTGGGAAGACCATAGAATCTAGGGGGTCTTGCAGCAGAAGGTTTTAGGGAGGGACGTTTAGTTGGGTCGATTAGGGAGGTCGAACTTGTGATGATCTTGTTGGTTTTTATCGCTAGGCTATTAGTAGGGTCATTTTTGATTTTTGAGTAACTTCCATCGTTGAGCAGATTCTGGATTTTGTTGTTCTATGAATCTTTATCCATAATTACAGTAGCGTTGCCTTTATCGGCTGAGAGGATGACTATATCAATAAACACAAAGTGTTGTGTTAACAAAACAAAAACTGGTGGTGTAGTTTAGTTGGCGTGACTATCAAATTACCACAGACGCAGCTTTGTGCGAGCGAATGGTTGCCGCTGCCTGTTATAAAAGTGATACATTCTGTCTGAATGTTTACCAGCACTCTCAGTGCTCACACAATCACATTCGTACACATTGTGAAAGAAAGGGGTGAAGATGCAGCCCTGCAGTTCCTTGCTCACACCGCTGCTCGGCAGGAAGGACTCTTACGAGACGGAGCTCCGGAAAGCCCCTCTAGAGGGCGTGTTGTCCGACATTGCCACGCTAAGCCAGACGTCTTGGAAGCGGTGGGAGTAGCCACACTTTTATCTCGCCACACGTGACGCTTGCCACATCGACTTAATGTGGCGTTACGCATTTATACAGAAACCTTTATTTATCCTGGAGAAACCCGCTGAACGATGAAGCTCTTTTTTAACAAATGTCCAGTAGATTTCAGAGATGTTCGGTGGACTACTGGGTGGAGGTCAGAGGTCAAGCGAGGAGATCAAACGAGCAACTTCTTGATTACACCAACGTCTTCTCTGCAATTTAATGCTTTCGTGACTGCAGGGATTCATATTCTTGAACCGAGAATATCTTCTCTGCAATGCACTTTGTCGGGTTTCATCGGGTTTCTCCAGGATAAAAAAAGGTTTCTGACTCTGTATAGTATTGTTTAATTTGTGTTATTTTATTATTTCCCTTCTGCGTGACTTTGCCGAAAGAACCAAGAATATCTTCTCTGCGATGCGCTTTGTCTTAAATGGTGGAGATTTTTCTACGAAGGTTTTCTGACCGCTGTCCTTGCCATATGCCTGTGTCCATAAGAATCCGTGCCACCGGGGAGATGTGTGACGATCTGAAGTGCCAAGCCTCTTCAGTGCAACAAACATTCACGAGAGGTACATTCTCAACATTGACGGTGTAACACGTTTAGTGATTAAACTTGATTGTCGTTGACTCACGTGTGTCACGTGCCTACGGTGATAATGGACGTTGACGGTGTAACACGTTGAGTGATTAAACTTGCTTGTCGTTGACTCACGTGGGTCACGTGCGTACGGTGATATTGACAGCTGAAGCAGAAAAGGAAAACACGGAATATGTTAACTTGTCACGGAAGCAAGAAACGAAGGTAAATGTACGATACATTTTTTATTTTGTTTTAATTTAATTGTATTTCTTGACAAACGTATAATGGTATAAACGTGCACACGTGCACATTTCATATTTATGCTTAAACCCTGCTGTCATCTTCCTTTAAAGACATTTGCGGTGACTCTCGGCGATTTAAATTTAAAGACTCAAAATAACAAGAACGTTACGTTGGACAAAGGTGAGTCTCGTGCATGGTGACGCAATGCATAGCTCAGTAATAAGAAGGTTTTGTCAAATATATAGAGCAGCAATGTCCTGAAACAGTCATACATCGTATATTTGTTTGGGCACAGTGGTGCATGCCTGTAAGTAAACTACAAACCCGTTCGGCTGTGAAGTGGCGGTACAGAAAATGGGCCCCTTGATTCCAGCTGTGCAAAGCTTTTAAGTGGTGTGAGTTTGAGTTTTACTGGTAGGAACCTCCTGGTTACAGGACCAGCCCACAGGGGGTTATTTAAGTGGTGTGAGCTTGAGTCTTACTGGTAGGAACCTCCTGGTTAGACCACCAGCCCACAGGGGATTATTTAAGTGGTGTGAGCTTGAGTCTTACTGGTAGGAACCTGCTGGTTACACCACCAGCCCACAGGGGATTATTTAAGTGGTGTGAGCTTGAGTTTTACTGGTAGCAACCTCCTGGTTACACCACCAGCCCACAGGGGATTATTGTGTCCGTCCGTTCGTCGTGCATCCAAAAATGGGAGGGGTGGGGCTGGGTGGAGAGGGGAGGGTGGGGAGGGAGGGGCTGGGTGGGGAGGGAGGGGCTGGGTGGGGGGTGGGAGGGGTGGGGCTGGGTGGGGAGGGGCTGGTCACCCCGTGGTGCCCTTATAAAACTCAACGTGTAACCTACTCACGCCGGCTTGTGCCCGCCCTCACAGTCGGGCATATTTGCGGAATACACCACGTGGTGCCGCCATTGACCGGGCAACCCAACGTTCCTACCAGCTCCCTCCACAGGAGAATGTGTTATCTGGGTCGTGTGGAATCCTTCCACTTGCAAAAATAGGCACTGAAGTTATCGATCGTTGAATATCACCTGCTTTGTCACGCGGATTAGAAATCTGGACTTCGACAGTGAGAATGGAACAAAATCTGAAAAGTGCACAAATAAGGATCATTGAAAAGGATCAGAGACCGAACGGAAATTCGAGACACGCAGCGTCGAGTGTTAAGGTGAAAGTAAGTTGGGCTTGGTCAGGTACACGTCGCTCGAACGGGTGATGGTCGATGTCGAGGCTGGTGACAACATTGGGCAGCCAAATGATGGACGGCTACCACGGAGATGGAGCCATGGGATCCGGCTCGCGTGCAGCAGCAGCAGCAGCAGCAAGGCCATGAGGGTTGACGGTGGCTTGGGGAGGCCTCCATCGAGCAGTGGATAGAGCACTGTCGATGCTGATCAATGACAGTTGTGGTTTTCCTGGATGAATATTGATGCGCTCAACTATTTTGTTGAAATGTTGATTTTAAGCTTTCGCGACCGCAGCGATTCATATCCTTGGTTCTTTCGGTAAAGTCACCACGTAGAAGGGAAACAATAAAATAATACAAATATATATTAAACAATAAAATTCTCACGACGTTTCGACTGTAACACAAGCAGTCATCATCAGGTGTGAAAAACCAACGGCAAGAGACATTTGATGTATGCTGGCTTTCAGACAGCATACATAAAATTTTCGTCTCCCCGCCCTCCTCTTTTCCGAACATAGATGGACTCGTCCATCTAAACAAACTGCCAAATCGCTATCCGTGGTGCCAACGCTTAAAAATAAATAAATGCAAACACCGTTTAAAAATAAATAAATGAATACAAACCGCCACTTCTTTCAAATGTTTCTTGCCGTTGGTTTTCACACCTGATGATGACTGTTTGTGCTACAGTCGAAACGTCGTGAGAATTTTATTGTTATATATATTTTATTATTTTATTGTTTCTCTTCAACGTGACTTTACCGAAAGAACCAAGAATATTTTGTTGAACATACGATGCGGGTGTTGTACGCAGTGGAAGTAGCTGTGGAAGAAATGGGAAGAGCGCAGTGGAACTTTACAATCAAGTTGACGATTAAAGAAAGCCAGGTTCGTGTGAAATCATGAGCTGATCGCTTTTGCTCACATTTTAAATGCATATTTAGAACAAAATATTGGATTAAATTGTCATGTGTTACATTTTACAAACTAGTGTATATACAGCACAAACATAAGGGTCTGTTCTAATACAGGCTCATATTCTTTGTTGATTTCAAATGTAAGAAATTCAGCTGCCAAAGACATGCCTCTCTCAATCATGAAATATCCTTTGAAGAGTAAGATCACCTTCAAATAAAAACTGACGTATTCATGTTCCTATCCCAAACTATTGCCTTTAATGCCTACTATTGCCATTCTGTACATTGGGTAATACATTGGTTTTACAATTTACAAACGTCTGTATAACAATACAATGCCTAAAATGTAACTTATTTCCACTTTAAAACGTATTTAGTGCCCAACATTCATTTGTTCAACGAAATATATGGGATGTACACATTTTACCTCTTCACGTTGATTTTTCAAGTTCTTTTCATTCTCGTAAACAAAACTAAGTTGAATTAAATGATGACTTGCAAACCAGAAAGCATGCCTTGCCCAGCAGATTCGTGTATACAGTCATATTATTTTAATAGGGTGTTTCCCCTTTTTTCTGGCAACAAAACTGAAACCTTTTTACAAGGATTCATGTCACTGTATTAACCACAATACCTGCAGTCAAAATGCAAACAAAAAACACGCCAAAAGACGTCATCTGGTCGAGCACCAATTGGGTCGAGGCTCAAAAGAAAGCCGTCCCTTGGTGTGGACCAATCAGTTTCAAGGACGATGCATCATATATTATCATAGTATGTGTTTTGTTTGCATTTTGACTGCAGGTATTGTGGTTAATGCAATAAAATGAATCCTTGTAAAAAAAGGTTTCAGCTTTGTTGCCAGAAAAAAAATGGGAAAAAACCCCTATTATGATATTTTGGTACTGGCAAAGGAGGTCTAATGATGTAGTCGTAGCATTGTTCAGGAGTTAGCAACATACACCGTTCTGTCTTTCGCTTTAAGGTCAAAGAAAATTCTGAGCTATTGGAGTTAAGAAATGAAGTACTCAAAACGACCTCTCACGCGTTGCAAGATCCCAGTTCAAACTGTGCTGGACTCGAAGGAATAAAGCGTGAGTGCATTAACATTCAGACTTGATTTGAAGCTTTCGTGACTGCAGGGATTACTCTTTGGTTTTTTCAGTAAAGTCACGTATAAATAAGAAATAATAAAATAACATAATAGCAGCACAAGCAGCCATCATCGGGTACAGAAGAGCTAAATTATGAGAGAGGGGAGACACATAACCTCAGATGTATATAAAGACACCCAAGTAGGGGGAACTAACACAGATACAACAGGGGACACAGAGAGAGAAGCATACCAGACAAACAGGGTTTACCCAAAAAAAATTTGGAAACCATGTAAAGCAACACAGATGGTCGGTCAAAACACAATTAACGCATAGTCCGGTTGATCACGCTATTTCAAAAGATTGCTCAATTGCAAGTAAAGTTTGATACTCAAAACACAGACCGCACACACACACACAGACAACCAAGTAGAGCGAGCCAGCACAGAGACAAGCACACAGTAAAGTTGCCTTTACTGTGTGCTTGCATTAACATTGTGGGCGTTTGCCAACAGCCTGGATATGTGTGCGGTAGGCAGGCAAATGTCTGCGCATCTGACCGCGAAAGTTGATCTCAATTTTGTTTGTTTTACGCGAATTGACAGGCAACTTTCCAACACGACTTGAGCAAGCACAGGAAGAAATTAATACCCTCAGTCTTGAAAGAGATCGCCGTCAGGAAGTTGAAAGCACACTTCAGGTGACAAATCCATTCATGTTTATGTAGAAGATTGTCTGCGTACCTATTTCTGTATATTTTGATCTGAATGGTCTTCTGTAGCCTTTTTGCAAATCTCAGCTCTTTACTGTATCTGAAAGATGTAGCGGGTCTAATGCCTCATTGATTTAATCTTCATCTATATATATAAAAGGAAAATTTGTGAATGTGTGCGTTTGTTCGAAATGTATCGCATACTTCCCAACATGCAACAAACTTGAAATTTTGCACGTGGGTAGTTTCCAGACTGTACACAATGAAAAATGTATAAAAATAGACTTTTTTTATTTGGGGGGGGGGGGGGGAGGCACGATAATTGATATAAAACATTGCACAAGTGAGCGGTGACGTCACATCTGTGATGTCACCCGCATGCGGCAGCGTTATGCAATGTGCCTGCTGACGTCACACATCCCCCCCCCCCCGACCCTCCGCGCAGGCCGCGTGTCCCGCACAAATGCGCGGTACAGCTGTCTCGATTTTCTACGTCAACGCGACTATTTTCAGCGCGCTCTTAAATATAAAGCAGAAGATCCGTTTGTGTGCGAAGCAGCAAAAACTCTAGAACGCTGAGCTCTGACGTTGTGAAATTTGCACAGCCGACGCCGTCTGGAATTTCTAAGGGAACGCGACGATTTTCAGCTCGCCACGTCATTCCCTCCCCGAGTTGCCTTAATCGAACCTTACGCATAAGTGGGTTATGGTTAAATTTCTGTCAGCGAAAAACATCCGTGTCAAATTGATTTGTTTCGGCTGTTTTATTTCTTGCAAGTGTCAATTTTTTTTCCAGGGTTTTTTGTCAGTGAAATGTAAGGGAATGTGAAATTAATCCAAGACAAGAATCCAAGTCCCGGGCGAAGCCGGGTAGTAAAGCTCGTGCGGTATTAATGGAAATATTACTTTCAGAAATAGTGATGACTAAACGTGTTTTCTGCCACTGCTGTATTATGATAAGATTCAAAACACGGAGAGCAGTCTTGCAGTGGAGGAGCGAGAGCACACTACAAGCACGACGGAGCTGCAACAATCGCGTGACCAGCCGCAACACGAACATCGGGACCTAAACGTAATTGTGCAAAACCTAGAGAAGGCAAACGAAGAGTTGCCGGAAGCAGCCGGCCAGAGGCAAGTGGTGAACTTTTTACAGCACAGCAAGTCGGGTGCGCTGAGATGTTATCATTACATCGCTCTTGTTACGTACCACGCTGGTTGACGCATGGAAGCCCCTCACCAGTGTTCTTAACTAATTTTCAGAGGCAGGGAGGGTGGGGAGGGTGGGCAGGTTCGCCGATAAGACATCGTAAAGTTTGAGGGCCGCCACACGTTTGAAACCGCTGGGTTCGACACCAGCACGACGATGGTGGGGAGGTGTTTTCAGATCTGTGTATTGCCACGTGTCAGGGGCCGCACTAAAGGCCACCACCAGGGGCCGCTGGTGGCCCGCTGGGCTTGCGGTGGAGAACACCGCCCCACAGTAATAATAAGAGAAGGGGTTTTTCCACTTTTTTCTGGCAACACAACTGAAACCTTTTTTTACAAGGATTCATGTTACTGCATTTACCACAATACCTGCAGTAAAAATGCAAACAAAAAAACACACTATGATCATATCTGATGCATTGTCCTTGAAACTGATTGGTCCACACCAAGGGACGGCTTTCTTTTGAGCCTCGACCCAATTGGTGCTCGACCACATGACCCCAAAAGGCGTCACACAGCTCAAAGACAATGCACTATCAAAGTAATGAGGGCTCGGGGTGAGCATCTACATCATTAGACCTCCTTTGCCAGTACCAAAATGTAATAAAAGTGGAAAAACCCTTTTATTATATTTTGGTACTGGCAAAGGAGGTCTAATGATGACTGCCCCACGGTGTTAATGTTTAGAAGGTGTCTGCAATTATTTTGCAGTAGGGGGCGACGATTGCTTTGTGTTTCCCCCAGTTAAGTTATTAGCGAGTTTTCAAGTTTGTAAATGTCAGACATTGTGAGCTACTCAGGAGGAGGCGCTACAACTGTAAATGTTGTGGTGTATTCACTCTTCAACACCACCGGCGTGGGGCTAAAGTAGTGAACTATTTTGCCTTTTTATATTCTTGGTTCTTTCGGTAAAGTCACCACTTAGAAGAGAAACAATAAAATAATAAAAATACAAAACAATAAAATTGTCACGACGTTTCAAATGTTCTTGCTGTGGTTTTCACACCTGACGATTGCTTGTGTTGCAGTCGAAACGTCGTGAGAATTTTATTGTTTTATATTTTTATTATTTTATTGTTTCCCTTCTACGTGATGGTGACTTTACCGAAATAACCAAGAAGATGAATCCCTGCAGTCACGAAAGCTTTAAATAAAAATTTATTTGTCTTTTGTCAACGTGACACTTTATTGCTGATTGGCCGTGTCGGGTGGTGGAGGGTTACGACAC
Source organism: Petromyzon marinus (assembly GCF_048934315.1). Taxonomy (NCBI): domain Eukaryota; kingdom Metazoa; phylum Chordata; class Hyperoartia; order Petromyzontiformes; family Petromyzontidae; genus Petromyzon; species Petromyzon marinus. Next base: position 5,006,626 of record NW_027422662.1, read on the forward strand.
ATTTATAAAGAACGTGATCTAACCCACAAACCTTTATTATGAGCACTACATTCCGTAGAACATCTGACTGTTGTATCTGTAAAGCAAAACAAATACGGTACATTTTGTGCACTGATGCAGTTTTCCGCATCGTTTAATCTGGCTTCTGCCGCACATCACGGACACAACGTTCGTGTGACGATTGTCTGAACCGGTCCTGGGCATCCCTTTGGTCGACTCGGCCTCAAATGAGTACCTGGTGCGGTGTGTCAACATCGCCACTGGGGAGACAAAGGCGGCCGGGCGTGGTGCTGGCCACCCACCCCCTCGTGTACCGTGCCGGCCTTCAATGATGCCCGCGAGCAGCACTTGACCCAACAGTCTGTTAAGGCTACACGGTGGAATTTCGTCTTGCATTGAGAGTGTGCTGCATTGCCTATACATTTTTTAAACAATGAAATGAGGCAGATGTCTTGTTACGTTTTTTTTGCAGGTGCAGTGAAGAAGCTGAGATTCGTAGCAGGCTTGAAACAAATATTCGTGGAAAAAATACAGAAATAGGTACGCAACGTTTGAGAGTGTAAATGTCCATTGCGAGTGTTAATTATTTATCGCATGTGCGACATTTTACTTCTATCAGGTGTGTACATTATTAACGTCTATTGTATATTTTCATCATGTCCAACATTCATTGATAGTCCTTTTATTAATATGATTACTTTATTATTTTCAGATAACATGACAATTGCAAGTGACAATAACAATGCGAAACATCAAGAAACGCTGGTGAGTACATTTTAATGTCGTTTTCACAATATCAGCCAGAAGAGTGGACAATATTCAACGTTACAATTGAAGTTCATACGTTTATTACCTAAGTAAAGCCCATTGGGCCAAAAAGCTCTCTTGCAAGTGTGGCTCAGATGTAAGACGACAGCAAATAATTATATTGTAACAATGTCTAAAGCCGGTCTACGTGCTATACTGTAAGAGCAGAATGTGGGAGTCAGGTGTTGTTGACTTTATAAATAGCAGACAGCGCGTGATGACATTAACATTGACAGCACTTCTAAAACAACCCCTTTTTATCACGAGCTTTGTATTAACTCACTCTGTTGCATCCTCAAATCTTGTAACTCAATGTTAACCCACTTCCCAATGTGGTATCGACCGCAAACTTGGTATACTTATGTCATACTGATGACAATACTATATTCATGTATTTAAACGTTATGTATTTAAACGTTATTTTTTATATGTTATGTTTGGGCTTGGGTCTCATTGTCAACTGACGTTGGCTGTGATTGGCCACAGGCCCCTTACTTTGTGGCGAGTTTCGGGGCCACTTCCTGGAGTCGTGGAGTTCTGGCATCACCAGCACGGCGCACATTACATTAAAGCGTATTTATATTTAAACATCTCAAACCCAAGCAGTCTTTACGGTGACTGCAAGGTTCGCGATGACCATGTTCACTTTGCAGATCAAGGATTTGGAGTCTGAAATGGACTCGCTGAAGCGACGGCACGAGCAAGCGCGCAACAACTCAGCGGCAGAGTTGGCAGATTGCAGGGAGCAGATAAAGCACCTGAAAGAGGTTTGCGGAAAGAAGTTGACAAATGTTTTTTACCTCCGTTTTCAGTCTTGGTTAAAAAAAAAACAACGCACCGAGCATAATGTGTGTGCACTTTGAACTTCTTTCGCGCCGTACGTAGCCGAGCATGATAATCGGGAGGTGCGGGGGTTGAAGGACATCAAACTAAACACAACAAAAAGCAGTTGACGCTGAAACTAATAAGAGTGCCATTTATTTATTCAGTGAAACCTCACCCAAGCCTTGAGCTCTTTTTCTCTTTCACGTGAGAGTTCTGCTCGGAGATTGTTGGCCACGTCCCATCACCTGTGAGTGTCGTGAGTCCGGTATATTGAAACCGGAGCATCTGGCCAAAGATGCACCGCGCATACGAGTTCAATTCAGTCACAGGTTTGCGCCATCTACTTTTCGTGTATTTTCTTGGCCTCCTCATCAGCAGAAGTTGGGTTCGGGGGTTTCCACAAACGATCAACGACCTTGGCCTTTCTTCGAAGGGTGCCGGATTCGCAGACAGCCAAACCCACCGCGCGCAGCGAAGAGGATGCTGCGTGTTGTCGCGTGCGAACTGTGATTTATACAAGTGTTATGGTGTAAATGACGACGCGGAAGGCAGACGTTGTCGGGGCTGACGCCAACGGTTTATTAAGGGCTGTCGCCTAGCTTTTGGGGAAGGGTTAACACGGGACTTGGTGGTTAAGCTAAATCTCCCCAGGGGAAAGGTACCGGGAACCCCTACGCCCCCCCCCCCCCCTCCCAGGCTAACGGGCTCTCCCCACGGCGCTGACCAACTCGGCCAGCCGAGTCAAGTAGCCCCCCTACCCTGGGTCCCCACTTTCCTACCGCTCACGACCCCGGCTCCTCGCGAAGACCCCGAACACGTCACCGGTCCTCCCTCAAATACCCCGAGGGGACAGGACATCACTCCTCCCGAGGCGAGTGTGACATTCCGTCACCCCTTTACTCCTCAACACAAGCACGGTGGAGTCTAATGGTGCCGTAGCAGATGTTACTTTTTATACGTGGAGCGTTAACTTGCACCGATGTTAAGTGAAAAAAAAAACCAGCAAATATTTTGCTTTCATGGCATTTAGTAATGAATTTCTTTCTTATCGAGTCAAAATCCCAGGCGCATAGCGTGACCGTTGGGTTTTTTTTACCCTCTTCCAGATAAATTCCCGGAGTATTTCAGCTGAGATTGAGCAAGTGAAAATCAGAGCGGAAAAAACTGCACAGTTCAAAATCACGGAAATGATTGCGATGGCGGAAGAGTACAAGGTAACGCGCGGAAGTTGGCACTTCATGCTTTAAGCTGCTTCAAAATATCTGCAAAGTTTGTCAAAGGAAGTAACGAAGTGTCTTTTTTTCTTCTGATTGTTCATTGGCAATGGTTGGATTGAAAACGACATTGCGCATTTGTTCATAACGCTCTGCAATTGCCCCCCTTCTTAATGGCAACAATAACGTTTTAAACTTGTAACTCGCACAGCATTCGCTCACCCTATCATAGAGAGACGTAACAATGACTCGGGCACGAGGAGCTACGGACAAGCAGCACGGCAGCCACACGATGAGCCCTGAGCCGACAGTTGCCCAAGCTCTGGCTCCTCTCTGTATATCATTATAATCAGAATATTTATTTAGACTGCAGGAGGAATGCGATGAGCTATAAAGCTGTTTTTATTCTTGGTTCTTTCGGTAAAGTCACCACGTAGAAGGGAAACAATAGAATAATAAAAATATAAAACAATAAAATTCTCACGACGTTTCGACTGCAACACAAGCAATCATCGTCAGGTGTGCAAACCACAGCAATAAAATTTGAAAAAAGTGGCGTTTTTTAACGTTAGCACCACGGAGAGCGATTTGCCAGTTTGTTCAGATGGACGAGTCCATCTGTGTTCGGAAAAGAGGAGGGGGGAGACTAAAATAATGGATGCGGTCTGAAAGCCACCGTAAGCGTGAACAATCAATTAAGACCCGAAATGGTTTATCAAATCCTTCCAATGATTGCTAAGCCAGAATCCATCTTCAGCTATAAAGCTGTTTTTCACAAATGTCCAGTAGGGGCACGGGGTCAGAACGTTACAACAACAACAACAAATAATAACCAAAACACGGTAGGAGTGCAAAGTATAGGAAAGGTAAACGAATAGCTTAAAAAAATATATACACAAATAAAACTAGGTAAAACCCACTGAGCTATATTTATATATTATATGCAGGTTTTATCATCCAATTAATGAGTGTTTAACCTGTACGTATGCTGAACTTCTTTCGCACCGTACGGAGCCAACCGTGTTTATCGGAGGTGTCGGGGAAGGACAACAAACTAAGCACAGAGATTAGAATATTTATTTAGGCTGGAGGAGGAATCAGATGAGCTATAAAGCTCTCTTTCACCGATGTCCAGTAGAAATTAGTTTCTCGATCTAGATTTCAAAGTTAATCGCTCTGGTGGTTTCCTAATATCAAAATGAAGAGCGTTCCAGACGGCCCCAGAAGGGCATCTGAAAGCGACGCGCGATGCCAGGGTCATTGCCCCAAAGTTTCCCTTCGTATTTTTGATGTTCCTCGTTAGGGAAGTTTTATTGACAAATGTGTTGGATTTCTGTGAATGTACATTTGCCGGTGTTTATGTTTCAATTTATTTATTTTTGGGTTTATTTACTTTTAGTGGAAAGTTTGTTAAGAATTTTGAAGCGTCGTCTTTCGTCCCTACATTGTTCGCGATATATTCACGAAATGTTTCGAAACGCAAATTGTAACCGTAGCCAAAACACACACACACACACATCTATTTCCTTAGTTTTTGTGCAAGTTGGTAAATGCCGTTAAAATGTTTTGCATTTTCTTTCTTGCGATCCCCGACGTAAAGCGCCAGTGTGACCGGAATCTGGCAGCTAAAGAAAAGCAATATTGTTATATCGGCCACAAACATCAGGAAGCACTTGAAAATGTGCAAACGTCGGTAAGTTTAGCTTCTGTATCATTTGTTGGTTCCTCTGTTGGTAAATCATCGTTGAGATTGGTCACGCTCACGTTCCACCCCACCCTCACAATCCCGGTGATGTTATGGCAGGCGAGCAATGTTGCCAAGTCACACGGCAAATTAAAGACTCATTGTATGAACAGAACGGTGACATATTCTTGGTTCTTTCGGTAAAGTCACCACCACGTAGAAGGGAAACAATAAAATAATAAAAAAACATAAAACAATAAAATTCTCACGAGGTTTCGACTGCAACACAAAGCAATCATCGTCAGGTGTGAAAACCACAGCAAGAAAAATACAAAATAAATTCTTGGTGTGGTTTTCACACCTGACGATTGCTTGTGTTGCAGTCGAAACGTCCCGAGAATTCTATTGTCTTATATTTTTATTATTTTATCGCTTCCCTTCTATGTGGTGGTGGCTTTACCGAAAGAACCAAGAATATGAATCCCTGCAGTCACGGAAGCTTTCAATCAGAACGGTGTCAAATTTTGCTGAAGGAAGAGCAAGCGCCCCATTTGCACGGTCGCACACTGCACACGATTTAACCGAGAGACGGTCCGCTCAGTCGTCCTACCTATGAAATACTCGACGGATCTGCAGTTCAATTATCGTAGCGATTGACTCTCGTGAAATTAGTCGACACTGAGATGCACGTAGAGACACAAAGACAGAGATCCCCCCGTGTAGCCTTAACAGACTGCTGGGGCAAGCGCTGTTAGCGAGCAACGCCTATGAAGGCCGGCACTGTGGCACACGAGGGGGTGGGTGGCCAGCACCACGCCCGACCGCCTTTTTGTCTCCCGAGTGGCGATGTTTACACACCGCACCAGGTACTCATTTGAGGCTGAGTCGACTTAGGGGAGGCCCAGGACCGGTTCAGAGAATCGTCACTGACGGTGTTGTCCGTGAGAGGGAATGGAACTCGTGTCGTGGGGTTCGTAGCGCGACGCGCTAACCGCTGCGCTACCGCTCCCCACTCTGAGATACTGAGCCACGTGACAGACACACAGATAGGGAGGCACAGAAACACGTACAGATGCACGTGAAGTTTCCTTGATAATGCAAGTAGCTTATAATGCGTGTGCCATTCATATCCCCAGTCGCGCCTGCGTTATAGAGAGGTTCTTGGTGTATGTAGACAACTCAAGTATACAATGTCAATCACCGTGACGTTTTTGTTTGTTGAAAGCAGAACAATGAAATGAGAGCAGAAATAGCAAAGTTAAAGGAAGAATTGAAGCAGAAGGTGAGTGTATGAGTGAGTGAGTGTATGAGTGAGTGAGTGCATGAGTGAGTGAGTGTATGAGTGAGTGAGTGTTTGAGTGAGTGTATGAGTGAGTGAGTGTATGAGTGAATGAGTGTATGAGTGAGTGTATGAGTGAGTGAGTGTATGAGTGAGTGAGTGTATGAGTGAGTGAATGTGTGAGTGAGTGAGTGTATGAGTGAGTGTTTGAGTGAGTGTATGAGTGAGTGAGTGTATGAGTGAATGAGTGTATGAGTGAATGAGTGTATGAGTGAATGAGTGTATGAGTGAATGAGTGTATGAGTGAGTGAGTGTATGAGTGAGTGAGTGTGAGTGAGTGTATGAGTGAGTGAGTGTATGAGTGAGTGAGTGTATGAGTGAGTGAGTGTATGAGTGAGTGTATGAGTGAGTGTATGAGTGAGTGTGTGAGTGAGTGTGTGAGTGAGTGTGTGAGTGTGTGAGTGAGTGAGTGTATGAGTGAGTGAGTGTGTGAGAGAGTGAGTGTATGAGTAAGTGAGTGTGTGAGTGAGTGAGTGTATGAGTGAGTGAGTGTATGAGTGAGTGAGTGTATGAGTGAGTGAGTGTTTGAGTGAGTGTATGAGTGAGTGAGTGTATGAGTGAATGAGTGTATGAGTGAGTGAGTGTGTGAGTGAGTGTTTGAGTGAGTGAGTGTATGAGTGAGTGAGTGTATGAGTGAGTGAGTGTATGAGTGATTGAGTGTATGAGTGAGTGAGTGTATGAGTGAGTGTATGAGTGAGTGAGTGTATGAGTGAGTATGAGTGAGTGAGTGTATGAGTGAGTGAGTGTGTGAGAGAGTGAGTGTATGAGTAAGTGAGTGTGTGAGTGAGTGAGTGTATGAGTGAGTGAATGTGTGAGTGAGTGTATGAGTGAGTGAGTGTATGAGTGAGTGAGTGTATGAGTGAGTGAGTGTATGAGTGAGTGAGTGTTTGAGTGAGTGTATGAGTGAGTGAGTGTGTGAGTGAGTGAGTGTATGAGTGAGTGAGTGTATGAGTGATTGAGTGTATGAGTGAGTGGGTGTATGAGTGAGTGTATGAGTGAGTGTATGAGTGAGTGAGTGTATGAGTGAGTGAGTGTATGAGTGAGTAAGTGAGTGTGTGAGTGAGTAAGTGAGTGTGTGAGTGAGTAAGTGAGTAAGTGTATGAGTGAGTGAATGTGTGAGTGAGTGTATGAGTGAGTGTATGAGTGAGTGTATGAGTGAGTGAGTGTATGAGTGAGTGTATGAGTGAGTGAGTGTATGAGTGAGTGAGTGTATGAGTGAGTGGGTGTGTGAGAGAGTGAGTGCATGAGTAAGTGAGTGTGTGAGTGAGTAAGTGTATGAGTGAGTGAATGTGTGAGTGAGTGTATGAGTGAGTGAGTGTATGAGTGAGTGTATGAGTGAGTGAGTGTATGAGTGAGTGAGTGTTTGAGTGAGTGTATGAGTGAGTGAGTGTATGAGTGAGTGTATGAGTGAATGAGTGTATGAGTGAGTGTGTGAGTGAGTGTATGAGTGAGTGAGTGTATGAGTGAGTGTATGAGTGAGTGTATGAGTGAGTGAGTGTATGAGTGAGTGAGTGTATGAGTGAGTAAGTGAGTGTGTGAGTGAGTAAGTGAGTGTGTGAGTGAGTAAGTGAGTAAGTGTATGAGTGAGTGAATGTGTGAGTGAGTGTATGAGTGAGTGTATGAGTGAGTGTATGAGTGAGTGAGTGTATGAGTGAGTGTATGAGTGAGTGAGTGTATGAGTGAGTGAGTGTATGAGTGAGTGGGTGTGTGAGAGAGTGAGTGCATGAGTAAGTGAGTGTGTGAGTGAGTAAGTGTATGAGTGAGTGAATGTGTGAGTGAGTGTATGAGTGAGTGAGTGTATGAGTGAGTGAGTGTATGAGTGAGTGAGTGTATGAGTGAGTGAGTGTTTGAGTGAGTGTATGAGTGAGTGAGTGTATGAGTGAGTGTATGAGTGAATGAGTGTATGAGTGAGTGTGTGAGTGAGTAAGTGAGTGTGTGAGTGAGTAAGTGAGTAAGTGTATGAGTGAGTGAATGTGTGAGTGAGTGTATGAGTGAGTGTATGAGTGAGTGTATGAGTGAGTGAGTGTATGAGTGAGTGTATGAGTGAGTGAGTGTATGAGTGAGTGAGTGTATGAGTGAGTGGGTGTGTGAGAGAGTGAGTGCATGAGTAAGTGAGTGTGTGAGTGAGTAAGTGTATGAGTGAGTGAATGTGTGAGTGAGTGTATGAGTGAGTGAGTGTATGAGTGAGTGAGTGTATGAGTGAGTGAGTGTATGAGTGAGTGAGTGTTTGAGTGAGTGTATGAGTGAGTGAGTGTATGAGTGAGTGTATGAGTGAATGAGTGTATGAGTGAGTGTGTGAGTGAGTGTATGAGTGAGTGAGTGTATGAGTGAGTGAGTGTATGAGTGAGTGAGTGTATGAGTGAGTGTATGAGTGATTGAGTGTATGAGTGATTGAGTGTATGAGTGATTGAGTGTATGAGTGTATGAGTGATTGAGTGTATGAGTGATTGAGTGTATGAGTGATTGAGTGTATGAGTGATTGAGTGTATGAGTGATTGAGTGTATGAGTGATTGAGTGTATGAGTGATTGAGTGTATGAGTGATTGAGTGTATGAGTGATTGAGTGTATGAGTGATTGAGTGTATGAGTGATTGAGTGTATGAGTGATTGAGTGTATGAGTGATTGAGTGTATGAGTGATTGAGTGTATGAGTGATTGAGTGTATGAGTGATTGAGTGTATGAGTGATTGAGTGTATGAGTGATTGAGTGTATGAGTGATTGAGTGTATGAGTGATTGAGTGTATGAGTGAGTGTATGAGTGAGTGAGTGTATGAGTGAGTGAGTGTATGAGTGAGTGAGTGTGTGAGAGAGTGAGTGTATGAGTAAGTGAGTGTGTGAGTGAGTGAGTGTATGAGTGAGTGAATGTGTGAGTGAGTGTATGAGTGAGTGAGTGTATGAGTGAGTGAGTGTATGAGTGAGTGAGTGTTTGAGTGAGTGAGTGTTTGAGTGAGTGTATGAGTGAGTGAGTGTATGAGTGAGTGAGTGTGTGAGTGAGTGAGTGTATGAGTGAGTGAGTGTATGAGTGAGTGGGTGTATGAGTGAGTGTATGAGTGAGTGAGTGTATGAGTGAGTGAGTGTATGAGTGAGTGAGTGTATGAGTGAGTGTATGAGTGAGTGAGTGTGTGAGTGAGTGAGTGTATGAGTGAGTGTATGAGTGATTGAGTGTATGAGTGAGTGGGTGTATGAGTGAGTGTATGAGTGAGTGAGTGTATGAGTGAGTGAGTGTATGAGTGAGTGAGTGTATGAGTGAGTAAGTGAGTGTGTGAGTGAGTAAGTGAGTGTGTGAGTGAGTAAGTGTATGAGTGAGTGAATGTGTGAGTGAGTGTATGAGTGAGTGTATGAGTGAGTGTATGAGTGAGTGAGTGTATGAGTGAGTGTATGAGTGAGTGAGTGTATGAGTGAGTGAGTGTATGAGTGAGTGGGTGTGTGAGAGAGTGAGTGCATGAGTAAGTGAGTGTGTGAGTGAGTAAGTGTATGAGTGAGTGAATGTGTGAGTGAGTGTATGAGTGAGTGAGTGTATGAGTGAGTGAGTGTATGAGTGAGTGAGTGTATGAGTGAGTGAGTGTTTGAGTGAGTGTATGAGTGAGTGAGTGTATGAGTGAGTGTATGAGTGAATGAGTGTATGAGTGAGTGTGTGAGTGAGTAAGTGAGTGTGTGAGTGAGTAAGTGAGTAAGTGTATGAGTGAGTGAATGTGTGAGTGAGTGTATGAGTGAGTGTATGAGTGAGTGTATGAGTGAGTGAGTGTATGAGTGAGTGTATGAGTGAGTGAGTGTATGAGTGAGTGAGTGTATGAGTGAGTGGGTGTGTGAGAGAGTGAGTGCATGAGTAAGTGAGTGTGTGAGTGAGTAAGTGTATGAGTGAGTGAATGTGTGAGTGAGTGTATGAGTGAGTGAGTGTATGAGTGAGTGAGTGTATGAGTGAGTGAGTGTATGAGTGAGTGAGTGTTTGAGTGAGTGTATGAGTGAGTGAGTGTATGAGTGAGTGTATGAGTGAATGAGTGTATGAGTGAGTGTGTGAGTGAGTGTATGAGTGAGTGAGTGTATGAGTGAGTGAGTGTATGAGTGAGTGAGTGTATGAGTGAGTGTATGAGTGATTGAGTGTATGAGTGATTGAGTGTATGAGTGATTGAGTGTATGAGTGTATGAGTGATTGAGTGTATGAGTGATTGAGTGTATGAGTGATTGAGTGTATGAGTGATTGAGTGTATGAGTGATTGAGTGTATGAGTGATTGAGTGTATGAGTGATTGAGTGTATGAGTGATTGAGTGTATGAGTGATTGAGTGTATGAGTGATTGAGTGTATGAGTGATTGAGTGTATGAGTGATTGAGTGTATGAGTGATTGAGTGTATGAGTGATTGAGTGTATGAGTGATTGAGTGTATGAGTGATTGAGTGTATGAGTGATTGAGTGTATGAGTGATTGAGTGTATGAGTGATTGAGTGTATGAGTGATTGAGTGTATGAGTGAGTGTATGAGTGAGTGAGTGTATGAGTGAGTGAGTGTATGAGTGAGTGAGTGTGTGAGAGAGTGAGTGTATGAGTAAGTGAGTGTGTGAGTGAGTGAGTGTATGAGTGAGTGAATGTGTGAGTGAGTGTATGAGTGAGTGAGTGTATGAGTGAGTGAGTGTATGAGTGAGTGAGTGTTTGAGTGAGTGAGTGTTTGAGTGAGTGTATGAGTGAGTGAGTGTATGAGTGAGTGAGTGTGTGAGTGAGTGAGTGTATGAGTGAGTGAGTGTATGAGTGAGTGGGTGTATGAGTGAGTGTATGAGTGAGTGAGTGTATGAGTGAGTGAGTGTATGAGTGAGTGAGTGTATGAGTGAGTGTATGAGTGAGTGAGTGTGTGAGTGAGTGAGTGTATGAGTGAGTGTATGAGTGATTGAGTGTATGAGTGAGTGGGTGTATGAGTGAGTGTATGAGTGAGTGAGTGTATGAGTGAGTGAGTGTATGAGTGAGTGAGTGTATGAGTGAGTAAGTGAGTGTGTGAGTGAGTAAGTGAGTGTGTGAGTGAGTAAGTGAGTGAGTGTATGAGTGAGTGAGTGTATGAGTGAGTGTATGAGTGAGTGAGTGTATGAGTGAGTGAGTGTATGAGTGAGTGAGTGTGTAAGAGAGTGAGTGTATGAGTAAGTGAGTGTGTGAGTGAGTAAGTGTATGAGTGAGTGAATGTGTGAGTGAGTGTATGAGTGAGTGAGTGTATGAGTGAGTGAGTGTATGAGTGAGTGAGTGTTTGAGTGAGTGTATGAGTGAGTGAGTGTATGAGTGAGTGAGTGTATGAGTGAGTGAGTGTATGAGTGAGTGAGTGTATGAGTGATTGAGTGTATGAGTGATTGAGTGTATGAGTGATTGAGTGTATGAGTGATTGAGTGTATGAGTGATTGAGTGTATGAGTGATTGAGTGTATGAGTGATTGAGTGTATGAGTGATTGAGTGTATGAGTGATTGAGTGTATGAGTGATTGAGTGTATGAGTGATTGAGTGTATGAGTGATTGAGTGTATGAGTGATTGAGTGTATGAGTGATTGAGTGTATGAGTGATTGAGTGTATGAGTGATTGAGTGTATGAGTGATTGAGTGTATGAGTGATTGAGTGTATGAGTGATTGAGTGTATGAGTGATTGAGTGTATGAGTGATTGAGTGTATGAGTGATTGAGTGTATGAGTGATTGAGTGTATGAGTGATTGAGTGTATGAGTGATTGAGTGTATGAGTGATTGAGTGTATGAGTGATTGAGTGTATGAGTGATTGAGTGTATGAGTGATTGAGTGTATGAGTGATTGAGTGTATGAGTGATTGAGTGTATGAGTGATTGAGTGTATGAGTGATTGAGTGTATGAGTGATTGAGTGTATGAGTGATTGAGTGTATGAGTGATTGAGTGTATGAGTGATTGAGTGTATGAGTGATTGAGTGTATGAGTGATTGAGTGTATGAGTGATTGAGTGTATGAGTGATTGAGTGTATGAGTGATTGAGTGTATGAGTGATTGAGTGTATGAGTGATTGAGTGTATGAGTGATTGAGTGTATGAGTGATTGAGTGTATGAGTGATTGAGTGTATGAGTGATTGAGTGTATGAGTGATTGAGTGTATGAGTGATTGAGTGTATGAGTGAGTGAGTGTATGAGTGAATGAGTGAGTGTATGAGTGAATGAGTGAGTGTATGAGTGAGTGAGTGTATGAGTGAATGAGTGTGTGAGTGAGTGAGTGTGTGAGTGAGTGAGTGTGTGAGTGAGTGAGTGTGTGAGTGAGTGAGTGTGTGAGTGAGTGTGTGAGTGAGTGTGTGTGAGTGAGTGAGTGTGTGAGAGAGTGAGTGTGTGAGAGAGTGAGTGTGTGAGAGAGTGAGTGTGTGAGAGAGTGAGTGTGTGAGAGAGTGAGTGTGTGAGAGAGTGAGTGTGTGAGTGTGTGAGAGAGTGAGTGTGTGAGAGAGTGAGTGTGTGAGACAGTGAGTGTGTGAGTAAGTGAGTGTGTGAGTAAGTGTGTGAGTGAGTGAATGTGTGAGTGAGTGAATGTGTGAGTGAGTGTATGAGTGAGTGAGTGTATGAGTGAGTGAGTGTGAGAGAGTGAGTGTATGAGTAAGTGAGTGTGTGAGTGAGTAAGTGTATGAGTGAGTGAATGTGTGAGTGAGTGTATGAGTGAGTGAGTGTATGAGTGAGTGAGTGTATGAGTGAGTGAGTGTATGAGTGAGTGTTTGAGTGAGTGTATGAGTGAGTGAGTGTATGAGTGGATGAGTGTATGAGTGAGTGAGTGTGTGAGTGAGTGAGTGTGTGAGAGAGTGAGTGTATGAGTAAGTGAGTGTGTGAGTGAGTGAGTGAGTGTATGAGTGAGTGAGTGTTTGAGTGAGTGAGTGTATGAGTGAATGAGTGTATGAGTGAGTGAGTGTGTGAGTGAGTGTTTGAGTGAGTGAGTGTATGAGTGAGTGCGTGTATGAGTGAGTGAGTGTATGAGTGAGTGAGTGTACGAGTGATTGAGTGTATGAGTGGGTGAGTGTATGAGTGAGTGTATGAGTGAGTGAGTGTATGAGTGAGTGAGTGAGTGTATGAGTGAGTGAGTGTGTGATATGAGTAAGTGAGTGTGTGAGTGAGTAAGTGTATGAGTGAGTGTATGAGTGAGTGAGTGTATGAGTGGGAGAGAGACCAGGGGTTAGGGCAGTTAAATAACCCCTGGTCTCTCTCCAGCTTGAGTAAACAATGTCCTTGCTGTGGTTGTCACACCTGACGATGATTTGCTTAGCGTTGCGATCGAAATGTCGGGATTGATTTATTTAAAAAAAAAATTCGCTTAAAGAGCGCGGCTCCCGCTTTGCCCACGGGACTCGCTCCGTCTAAGCGAGCCCGAGAACTTTGCCCGCGGCGAAGGCGGTGACTCGATCCTCTCGCGTTCCCCCCGCAGGAGGGCGGCGTCGACGCGTCGTCCCGACCCCGAGCCGCGCCCCAGGCGGCGGTCACGGCCGGGACTTCCGCGGTGACGCCGGCGACGGGCGACGGGAACGCGCTCGCTCCCGGTTCGGCGGGGGACGAGGCGCCGCGCGAATCCTCTCGGGGGTTCCGCCGGCGTCCACGCGAGAGAGCCACGCAGGTACGTCGCGCGTTTCGTCGCGCACGGGAGCCGATCCCCGTCGCTCCCGGGCTCGACGGCGGTCGGCCTCTCCGGGGGCGTCCTCGCCTTCGGCCGCCATTCCATCGCGAGTCTCGCCAAGTCGGCTGGCTGCCGTCGTCCGTTCCGGCGGAAGTATATCCGGCCAAAGCCCGCTCGCGTTTTCTTCGCGATATCCATCTCTCCGTTTGGTACGATGATAAACATCTACGTTTTGATTTTAAGCTTTTGTTCGTATTTTTATTATTTTGTTGTTTCCCCTTCTACGTGACTTTACCGGAAAAAAAAACAAGAATAACAATAATAATGTCTCTTAAGCCACCGTCCCACAATTGCCTTCTGGGAGCGCACAGTTGTATCAACATTGTTTTGAGACAATTGAACTCTCTGGGCCTTGTGTTGACACACGACGAGTGTGTACACGTCAGCCTTGTGTACACACCTGACCGAGTGTGTACACGTCAGCCTTGTGTACACACCTGACCGAGTGTGTACACGTCAGCCTTGTGTACACACCTGGCCCAGTGTGTACACGTCAGCCTTGTGTACACACCTGACCGAGTGTGTACACGTCAGCCTTGTGTACACACCTGACCGAGTGTGTACACGTCAGCCTTGTGTACACACCTGACCGAGTGTGTACACGTCAGCCTTGTGTACACACCTGACCGAGTGTGTACACGTCAGCCTTGTGTACACACCTGACCGAGTGTGTACACGTCAGCCTTGTGTACACACCTGACCGAGTGTGTACACGTCAGCCTTGTGTACACACCTGACCGAGTGTGTACACGTCAGCCTTGTGTACACACCTGACCGAGTGTGTACACGTCAGCCTTGTGTACACACCTGGCCCAGTGTGTACACGTCAGCCTTGTGTACACACCTGACCGAGTGTGTACACGTCAGCCTTGTGTACACACCTGACCGAGTGTGTACACGTCAGCCTTGTGTACACACCTGACCGAGTGTGTACACGTCAGCCTTGTGTACACACCTGACCGAGTGTGTACACGTCAGCCTTGTGTACACACCTGACCGAGTGTGTACACATCAGCCTTGTGTACACATCTGACCGAGTGTGTACACGTCAGCCTTGTGTACACACCTGACCGAGTGTGTACACGTCAGCCTTGTGTACACACCTGACCGAGTGTGTACACGTCAGCCTTGTGTACACACCTGACCGAGTGTGTACATGTCAGCCTTGTGTACACACCTGACCGAGTGTGTACACGTCAGCCTTGTGTACACACCTGACCGAGTGTGTACACGTCAGCCTTGTGTACACACCTGACCGAGTGTGTACACGTCAGCCTTGTGTACACACCTGACCGAGTGTGTACACGTCAGCCTTTTGTACACACCTGACCGAGTGTGTACACGTCAGCCTTGTGTACACACCTGACCGAGTGTGTACACACAACTCAACGCTTTTCGTTAACAATCCACGTGGTCTCATCTCTGCACATCACTGCACCACATAATTGAAATTGATTTTGTATTGAGACTCATTTTTTATTGTGGAACGTTACGGGCAACAATGTATTCTGTGTTTACGCATACACGCACGTAATAGATGCTTTGGCCATCAGCCTTTTGGCATTACAGACCAACATTATTCAGCAGTATTCATTCAAGCTAGCAAGATCTGGAGCAGTTTTTTTTTACTTTCTTGGGTCTTATTCATCAGTCAGGCTTGTTAAATAAATCCCGCTGGGTTAAGCGGCGATGTTCGGTATTTGCGATCAGCACGGCACCCCTGTAGCCTGCGAGACCTAAATGGGGGATCTTTGTCTGTGTGCCCGTTTGATCTACAAGACTTCACCCCTGTAGCCTGCGAGACCTAAATGGGGGATCTTTGTCTGTGTGCCCGTGTGATCTGCAAGACTTCACCTTTGCCCGCACCAGTAACAGCGGCCAAGTTGGCTCCCGAGGGCATTCGCGAGCCCCTTGCCACGGGGGAGATGGCGAATGCAAAGCGAAAGTTACTCTATTGGTCGGACTCCGAGAGCTCTGAAGGCATGGATTTGACGGTGAGTTAATGCGACCGCTTTGATTGTAATTCTTCGGACGCCGCAATGGGACTTGATCCACTCTGGTAGGGGAAGGAGCGGCTCGCTTGACCCCAGGGATGATTCGCGTCATGCCAGGTTCACTTGTGGATGTTCGTGCTGATTCGAGGCATTCCTCCTAATGTACGGCGCGCAGTGAAACCACTCAAAGCCGGACCAACTGGGGAGAGAGCCTTTCCCGTTTAGCTTCTGTATCATTTGTTGGTTCCTCCGTTGGTAAATCATCGTTGAGAATGGTCACGCTCACGTTCCACCCCACCCTCACAATCCCGGTGATGTTATGGCAGGTGAGCAATGTTGCCAAATCACACGGCAAATTAAAGACTCATTGTATGAACAGAACAGTGACATATTCTTGGTTCTTTCGGTAAAGTCACCACCACGTAGAAGGGAAACAATAAAATAATAAAAAAACATAAAACAATAAAATTCTCATGAGGTTTCGACTGCAACACAAAGCAATCATCGTCAGGTGTGAAAACCACAGCAAGAAAAATACGAAATAAATGTCTTGCTGTGGTTTTCACACCTGACGACGATTGCTTGTGTTGCAGTCGAAACGTCCCGAGAATTCTATTGTCTTATATTTTTATTATTTTATCGCTTCCCTTCTACGTGGTGGTGACTTTACCGAAAGAACCAAGAATATGAATCCCTGCAGTCACGGAAGCTTTAAATCAGAACGGTGACAAATTTTGCTGAAGGAAGAGCAAGCAACCCATTTGCACGGTCGCACACTGCACACGATTTAACCGAGAGACGGTCCGCTCAGTCGTCCTACCTATGAAATACTCGACGGATCTGCAGTTCAATTATCGTACCGATTGACTCTCGTGAAAGTAGTCGACACTGAGATGCACGTAGAGACACAAAGACAGAGATCCCCCTGTGTAGCCTTAACAGACTGCTGGGGCAAGCGCTGTTCGCGAGCAGCACCTATGAAGGCCGGCACTGTGGCACACGAGGGGGTGGGTGGCCAGCACCACGCCCGACCGCCTTTTTGTCTCCCGAGTGGCGATGTTTACACACCGCACCAGGTACTCATTTGAGGCTGAGTCGACCTAGGGGAGGCCCAGGACCGGTTCAGAGAATCGTCACTGACGGTGTTGGCCGTGAGAGGGAATGGAACTCGTGTCGTGGGGTTCGTAGCGCGACGCGCTAACCGCTGCGCCACCGCTCCCCACTCTGAGATACTGAGCCACGTGACAGACACACAGATAGGGAGGCACAGAAACACGTACAGAGATGCACGTGAAGTTTCCTTGATAATGCAAGTAGCTTATAATGCGTGTGCCATTCATATCCCCAGTCGCGCCTGCGTTATAGAGAGGTTCTTGGTGTATGTAGACAACTCAAGTATACAATGTCAATCACCGTGACGTTTTTGTTTGTTGAAAGCAGAACAATGAAATGAGAGCAGAAATAGCAAAGTTAAAGGAAGAATTGAAGCAGAAGGTGAGTGTTTGAGTGAGTGAGTGTATGAGTGAGTGTTTGAGTGAGTGAGTGTATGAGTGAGTGAGTGTATGAGTGAGTGAGTGTGTGAGTGAGTGTTTGAGTGAGTGAGTGAGTGTATGAGTGAGTGAGTGTATGAGTGATTGAGTGTATGAGTGAGTGAGTGAGTGTATGAGTGAGTGAGTGTATGAGTGAGTGAGTGTATGAGTGAATGAGTGTATGAGTGAGTGAGTGTATGAGTGAGTGAGTGTATGAGTGATTGAGTGTATGAGTGAGTGAGTGTATGAGTGAGTGAGTGAGTGTATGAGTGAGTGAGTGTATGAGTGAGTGAGTGTGTGAGAGAGTGAGTGTATGAGTAAGTGAGTGTGTGAGTGAGTAAGTGTATGAGTGAGTGAATGTGTGAGTGAGTGTATGAGTGAGTGAGTGTATGAGTGAGTGAGTGTATGAGTGAGTGAGTGTATGAGTGAGTGAGTGTATGAGTGAGTGTATGAGTGAGTGAGTGTATGAGTGAGTGAGTGTATGAGTGATTGAGTGTATGAGTGATTGAGTGTATGAGTGAGTGTATGAGTGAGTGAGTGTATGGGTGAGTGAGTGAGTGTATGAGTGAGTGTATGAGTGAGTGAGTGTGTGAGAGAGTGAGTGTATGAGTAAGTGAGTGTGTGAGTGAGTGAGTGAATGTGTGAGTGAGTGTATGAGTGAGTGAGTGTATGAGTGAGTGTATGAGTGAGTGAGTGTATGAGTGAGTGAGTGTTTGAGTGAGTGTATGAGTGAGTGTATGAGTGAATGAGTGTATGAGTGAGTGAGTGTGTGAGTGAGTGTTTGAGTGAGTGAGTGAGTGTATGAGTGAGTGAGTGTATGAGTGAGTGAGTGTATGAGTGATTGAGTGTATGAGTGAGTGAGTGTATGAGTGAGTGTATGAGTGAGTGTATGAGTGAGTGAGTGTATGAGTGAGTGTATGAGTGAGTGAGTGAGTGTATGAGTGAGTGAGTGTATGAGTGAGTGAGTGTGTGAGAGAGTGAGTGTATGAGTAAGTGAGTGTGTGAGTGAGTGAGTGTATGAGTGAGTGAGTGTATGAGTGAGTGAGTGTTTGAGTGAGTGTATGAGTGAGTGAGTGTATGAGTGAATGAGTGTAAGAGTGAGTGAGTGTATGAGTGATTGAGTGTATGAGTGAGTGAGTGTATGAGTGAGTGAGTGTATGAGTGAGTGTATGAGTGAGTGAGTGTATGAGTGAGTGAGTGTATGAGTGAGTGAGTGTGTGAGAGAGTGAGTGTATGAGTAAGTGAGTGTGTGAGTGAGTAAGTGTATGAGTGAGTGAATGAGTGAGTGAGTGTATGAGTGTATGAGTGAGTGAGTGTATGAGTGAGTGAGTGTATGAGTGAGTGAGTGTATGAGTGAGTGAGTGTAAGAGTGGGAGAGAGACCAGGGGTTAGGGCAGTTAAACAACCCCTGGTCTCTCTCCCGCTTGAGTAAACAATGTCCTTGCTGTGGTTGTCACACCTGACGATGATTTGCTTAGCGTTGCGATGGAAACGTCGGGATTGATTTATTTAAAAAAAAAATTCCGCTTAAAGAGCGCGGCTCCCGCTTTGCCCACGGGACTCGCTCCGTCTAAGCGAGCCCGAGAACTTTGCCCGCGGCGAAGGCGGTGACTCGATCCTCTCGCGTTCCCCCCGCAGGAGGGCGGCGTTGACGCGTCGTCCCGACCCCGAGCCGCGCCCCAGGCGGCGGTCACGGCCGGGACTTCCGCGGTGACGCCGGCGACGGGCGACGGGAACGCGCTCGCTCCCGGTTCGGCGGGGGACGAGGCGCCGCGCGAATCCTCTCGGGGGTTCCGCCGGCGTCCACGCGAGAGAGCCACGCAGGTACGTCGCGCGTTTCGTCGCGCACGGGAGCCGATCCCCGTCGCTCCCGGGCTCGACGGCGGTCGGCCTCTCCGGGGGCGTCCTCGCCTTCGGCCGCCATTCCATCGCGAGTCTCGCCAAGTCGGCTGGCTGCCGTCGTCCGTTCTGGCGGAAGTATATCCGGCCAAAGCCCGCTCGCGTTCTCTTCGCGATATCCATCTCTCCGTTTGGTACGATGATAAACATCTACGTTTTGATTTTAAGCTTTTGTTCGTATTTTTATTATTTTGTTGTTTCCCCTTCTACGTGACTTTACCGGAAAAAAAAACAAGAATAACAATAATAACGTCTCTTAAGCCACCGTCCCACAATTGCCTTCTGGGAGCGCACAGTTGTGTCAACATTGTTTTGAGACAATTGAACTCTCTGGGCCTTGTGTTGACACACGGCGAGTGTGTACACGTCAGCCTTGTGTACACACCTGACCGAGTGTGTGCACGTCAGCCTTGTGTACACACCTGACCGAGTGTGTACACGTCAGCCTTGTGTACACACCTGGCCCAGTGTGTACACGTCAGCCTTGTGTACACACCTGACCGAGTGTGTACACGTCAGCCTTGTGTACACACCTGACCGAGTGTGTACATGTCAGCCTTGTGTACACACCTGACCGAGTGTGTACACGTCAGCCTTGTGTACACACCTGACCGAGTGTGTACACGTCAGCCTTGTGTACACACCTGACCGAGTGTGTACACGTCAGCCTTGTGTACACACCTGACCGAGTGTGTACACGTCAGCCTTTTGTACACACCTGACCGAGTGTGTACACGTCAGCCTTGTGTACACACCTGACCGAGTGTGTACACGTCAGCCTTGTGTACACACCTGACCGAGTGTGTATACGTCAGCCTTGTGTACACACCTGACAGAGTGTGTACACGTCAGCACTGGGGGGGAGACATGTGACCAGGTGAGGTGCTGGCCACGGCAACCCCCCTCCTCGTGCGCTGCGCTGGCCAAGCCGGCGTGAGGTGGCTCACTCCCCCTCTCTCTCTGAAAGCCAGGAGTGGAAATTCCACATTCTTATGGCGGGGCCCACAGAATCGGATTTCAACTCAACGCTTTTCGTTAACAATCCACGTGGTCTCATCTCTGCACATCTCTGCACCACATAATTGAAATTGATTTTGTATTGAGACTAATTTTTTATTGTGGAACGTTACGGGTAACAATGTATTCTGTGTTTACACATACACGCACGTAATAGATGCTTTGGCCATCAGCCTTTTGGCATTACAGACCAATATTATTCAGCAGTATTCATTCAAGCTAGCAAGATCTGGAGCAGTTTTTTTACTTTCTTGGGTCTTATTCATCAGTCAGGCTTGTTAAATAAATCCCGCTGGGTTAAGCGACGATGTTCGGTATTTGCGATCAGCACGGCACCCCTGTAGCCTGCGAGACCTAAATGGGGGATCTTTGTCTGTGTGCCCGTTTGATCTACAAGACTTCACCCCTGTAGCCTGCGAGACCTAAATGGGGGATCTTTGTCTGTGTGCCCGTGTGATCTACATGACTTCACCCCTGTAGCCTGCGAGACCTAAATGGGGGATCTCTGTCTGTGTGCCCGTGTGATCTACAAGACTTCACCCCTGTAGCCTGCGAGACCTAAATGGGGGATCTTTGTCTGTGTGCCCGTGTAATCTGCAAGACTTCACCTTCAGTAACAGCGGCCAAGTCGGCTCCCGAGGGCATTCGCGAGCCCCTTGCCACGGGGGAGATGGCGAATGCAAAGCGAAAGTTACTCTATTGGTCGGACTCCGAGAGCTCTGAAGGCATGGATTTGACGGTGAGTTAATGCGACCGCTTTGATTGTAATTCTTCGGACGCCACAATGGGACTTGATCCACTCTCGTAGGGGAAGGAGCGGCTCGCTTGACCCCAGGGATGATTCGCGTCATGCCAGGTTCACTTGTGGATGTTCGTGCTGAATAGAGGCATTCCTCCTAATGTACGGCGCGCAGTCAAACCACTCAAAGCCGGACCAACTGGGGGGAGAGCCTTTCCCGTTATTGGGGGCTGACTGGCATGCCGCAGATAATTAAATATTTGCTATAATCTAATGAAAATAATTGCTTAATAATTGCATGGCTGTGTAACTGGAATCTTAAGGCATTCATTTGACAATTGGCACTAAAAGATAAATTTTTAATGAAAAACACAAACAAAATCTCTCCTCTGCAGTTTAATGTGAGTCTCCATCACCATGAATCGGAATAAAAGGCCGCGGTCACTGGATGCGTGAAGGTGGAATAAACATCGTGGCGAGCTTGGAGCATTTGTTAAATAACCGTAGGATGGATGTGCCAGAGACGGAGCGCTCACAAAGCATGCCCGTGACCAGGGGACGGGTTTCTGAATTCCCAAAAATCTCAACGTGCAACACCTCGACGAAGATTTATATTTGCTCGTGCGTTGCGCGCACGGGAACTGATTTTTTTTGTAAAGTAAATTATTATTTAAAAAAATTTCAGGAAGCCTTTTGGCTTACGCCGTATAACAGCAAGGCCGAATAATTTTTGTTTAATTGCAGGATCTATGCATGTGCACGATTTATCTTCATCGATATTTATGAATGTACGTTAGGTGGATGAACAACTCCTAGAAAGTGTGTCTGGCGCGATGCCATCCAAGCGAAGTGACAAGGCCAGGGCAGCAGGCAAGGTGAGGGTCTCCGACGTCTTCCTCACGTAGATGTCGAGGTTTCGCTGACGCGGCACCAATGGTGCCTGCACTCGACCAGGTTAAACCTGAACTGTTTATGGACCAGTCACATGCTAATTCCTCACGTTAACATCATGCTAATCTCCCAGTTACATGCTAATCCCTCACACTAACATCATGCTAATCTCCCAGTTACATGCTAATCCCTCACATTAACATCGTGCTAATCTCCCAGTTACATGCTAATTCCTCACATTAACATCATGCTAATGTAGTGGGGTAGATAATGTGCATAGGAATTGGCCATATACAGTACATACAGACAGACAAGGAGAACGGGTCACACGAGGTCGAACAGGTGGTCGAGTCGCGAGTGGCGTAAACAAACCCAAGTAATTAAGGGAGTCGTGGCACGAGGGCTGTGATTGGTCGAGAGGCTGTTAGCGTTAAGTGGTGGCGTCTGAATGTCTGATGAAGGGGACAGGTGCGGGCTGGCGGGAAACGGCCAGCGAGCCACGTGGCAATTCATTAAGGCTAATGCGAGAGGGGATAAAACGCGAGGTGGTTTGAACGGAGGGGAGTTGCTGTTGGAGAGTTGCTGTTGGAGAGTTGCTGTTGGAGAGTTGCTGTTGGAGAGTTGCTGCTGGGGAGTTGTTGCTGGAGAGTTGTTGCTGGGCAGTTGTTGGCGAGAGGTGAAGAGATACGAAGAAGACAGCTGGAAATGTTAGGGAAGAATAGATAGAGAGCCGGACCCCAAAGACAGTAAATAGCGATAGGGAGAGTCAGCGTTAGCGGAGATAGATAGAGTCACTGTGTGTGAATAGATGGAAGTCACTGCGTGTGAAGAGATAGCGGCGATACTGTGTGTGAGGAGATAGAAGACGAACCACTGTGTGTGGAAGAGATAGAAGACGAACCACTGTGTGTGGAAGGGAAGACACTGTGTGTGAAGAGATAGAGGAAGAACCACTGTGTGTGGAAGGGGATGCACGGACGATGCTGAAGTAAATCGGAGTGTCCGAGTTGGCGGAGCACGGAGAGAATTACTGTGTGTACGGAACGATGGAATAAAAGTGACGGCGGAAAAAGAGACGGTTGTCGTCCGAGTGAATTCACACCACTACATTTGGTGTCAGAAAAAGTACGGAACACGCCACGATGTCAAGGAAAGCGGCAAAGAAAAGAAATGTGCCAGTGGACTCGGGCGGCGACAGCAACAACAACGATTTGCAGAGCGGCCAGATGGCCAGCAGTACTCCGGACGGTGACAGCGGTTCGGGTGGTGCTGGAGGCCCGGGATCGCCGGAGGATTGGCGAGTCCTCATGACCCAGTGGGAGGCCAGAATGGAGAAGTTGTCGGAGGAATTCCAGAAGGATTGGCGAGTCCTCATGACCCAGTGGGAGGCCAGAATGGAGAAGTTGTCGGAGGAATTCCAGAACTTCTTGACGGAGAACCGCATTCAACTACCCGTACCGGGTCCACCGCCGGAGGTTGCCGCTCAGCCGGATCGGTTGGAAGATTCTGATGACGAAGACAACCAGTCGGAGGGACCGCCACGACGGCATTCATACGAAGATTCCGTGCGGCTTACGAGTCCCTGAAGTGGACGGAGAGTGCCGCGTTACGAGCACTGCCGACGGCATTGGATGATGACTCCTTGGCGACTTTTAACGGACTCCCTGCTGCTGTCAGAAAAACATTGGACGGTGCTATTGCGGCAATGAGGAAGGTCTACGAGCCGCGGTCGGTCGCCAAACGTCGATTTCAACAGAGGAAATAGGAGGCCACGGAGTCCCCCCTGGCATTTCACAGCGCCTTGCTGGCCCTCGCCCAGGTTGCGTACCCGGCAATGGACGAGGAGGGCTGGGACTCCCTGCTGCAAGAGAAGATGTTACAGCTGGCGAAGGAACTGAAAGTCGTCTTGTCGCTCCCGGACAAGGATGATGACGACGACGTGTCATCGTTGCTGATCGCCAGGAACATACAAGTCAACCTTGATATACGAGACGAACCAGCGGCGGCGGTAGCGCAGCCGTCGCTGACGACCCCTGCCGGGGCTGCGAGCACGGTGGCGGTGGTGGTGGACGAGGCGCCGCCGATGGCAGCGGCGGCCGGGGTGTTGACCGGAGACCGACGGCGTCGTCCCGGGGCATATGGAGATGGCGTGCATCGGACATGCTACAAGTGCGGGCGGAGGGGTCATCTCGCCCACGACTGCTGGAGACGAGACCAAGGATCCCGGGTGAGTCGAGATGCATTCAATACACGGCCGCCCTATCCACATCACTCATCCGCGTCATCTCAACCGTATTCATCGGGTTCGGATAGTACGCATGGCCGGGATATGCGGGGCGCGTTGGTACATCGTGTGTTGGGGGCCACGCCGGGATCGTCGGATGTGATGGCATGTATTCAAGGTGTTATGGTACGGGTTATTGTGGATACCGAGGCGTCGGCAACTCTCATTTCGTTGCAAACTTTTCGGTCACTGCCGACGTCGCCTGGATTGTTAGCGCCAGTGGAAGGGCCATGTGTAGCGGCAAACGGGGGTAGTTTGGGCATTATGGGCTGCGTGGTTGCGACAATTCAAATTGGGGAGGTTATTGTGACAGGAAGTGTTTTGGTTTCAACGGCCTTGGCGGTACCGTGTTTGTTGGGCATGGATTTTTTGCAAAAGATGCCAATTAAGATTTCAGGGGAAAAAGGTTGTTTGGAATTACCGTCGGGGAAATGTATGAAATTTTTGGGGACACCTTCGAAATTTGCGGTGGCGAACGCTGTGGTGCAGGCCGTGGTGAGCCGCACCGTGCGCGTCCCGCCTGCATCGCAAATATTGGTACCGCTACGGTTAAAGAAGGAATTGCCTTGGGATGAGCTACAGGAGGGAGTGCTGTTGACACCCTCAAATGCTGTGTCGAGAATGCCCACCGTGGTAGGAGCTTTGACCATAATACCAACTTATTGTGATCCCTTAATTCAAATTGTAAACGCGGGGCACGAAGAGGTTGTTATTCAAGGGGGCACTACGTTGGTGCACGCAACGGGTGCGCCGGGTCCAGAAACAAAAACATGTTTTGCTACGGGGCAGGATGAAATGTTGTGAAGGGAGGAGGACGATCCGGAATGGTTAAGGGATCTTTACGAACAAAACCCAGAGTTATCGCCTGTGCAACGGTCGAGTTTGCATGCGTTGCTAGTGGAATTTAAGGATGTGTTCAGTTCAGGGAAATACGACGTGGGTCGAACGACGTTGTTGCAGCATCGTATTGACACGATGAACGCACCCCCGATCAGGTTAAATTCGCATCGTGTAGGTCCTCTTGAGAAAGAATGTATTCGGTGATCTGTTGATGAAATGCTAGAGCAGGATATCATCGCCCCATCGTCCAGCCCGTGGGGAGCCCCTATTGTCCTCGTTAAAAAACGTGACGGAACCATGCGATTTTGTGTTGACTATCGGAAATTGAATAAAGTTTCGGTGGCGGAAGCGTACCCGCTTCCACGAATTGATGATTCGCTGGACGCCCTGTCCGGCGCCAGAATCTTTTCGACCCTCGATTTGTTGTCGGGCTTTTGGCAATTGCCCCTGGATAAAGAGTCAAGACCTAAAACGGCATTTCGGACACCACAAGGATTGTATCAATTTAACATGCTCCCGATGGGACTCCACTCAGCGCTGGCGACCTTCCAGCGATTAATGGAACTCGTGTTGTCGGGCCTGCAGTGGGAGTCATGTTTGATATATTTAGATGATGTGATTGTTTTCAGTAGGAATTTCGATGAACATTTGCAACGGCTGCGCGCCGTTTTTGGCAGAGTGCAGCGCGCTGGTTTGAAATTTAAACCACAGAAGTGCCAATTGTTGAGAACATCGGTGAAGTATTTGGGGCACGTCGTTAGTGCATCAGGAGTGGGCACTGATCCGGAAAAGACGAGTTGTGTGCGTACATGGCCAGTGCCGAAAACACCAGGGGAAGTGCGTAGCTTTGTGGGCTTTGCATCGTATTATCGGCGGTTCGTTAAGGATTTTGCCACGATTGCTCGACCATTGCATACGCTGACCGGGAAAGGTGTAAAGTTTCAATGGGGGATTGCTGAACAAAAATCTTTGAAGCGTTGCGGGCCGCACTGGCGGACGCACCGCCGTTGGGATACCCGGATTTTACGAAGCAGTTTATACTTGACACGGATGCCTGTGATACGGGCATAGGCGCGGTTTTGTCACAAATGGTTGATGGCGTCGAGAGAGTGGTGGCATATGGCAGCCGGGTGTTATCGCCAGCGGAGCAAAAATACTGTGTGACGCGTAGGGAATTATTGGCGATTGTCCATTTTGTGCGCCAGTACCGACCGTATCTATACGGCAGGGAATTTTTGATCCGCACTGATCACGCGGCGCTACAGTACTCGCTGCGCGTGGATCAGCCATCGGGGCAAATAGCTCGCTGGATTGAGACCCTCCAGGAGTATTCTTTCACGATCCAGCATAGGAAAGGGACGCACCATGTAAACGCGGATGCTTTGTCGAGGTTGCCGCGACCGGCTGAGACGTGTCGGTGCAAAGAGGGCTCGCTGCGTTGCGGCCCGCCGCTGCAGGAGGTTCCGCAAACGGTCGCTGCGGCGGGTTCGGGGGTGCCAGGGATAGTCCCTGGAGCAGAAATTGGACTGTTGGGGTTGTCATTAAAGCAGTGGAAGCAACTGCAGGTGGAAGATTCCTCGCTGACCAGGATGAGGCTGCGTGCCTCTCGTTCAAGGGGATCGGAGGATCGCCCATTTTTGATGTTAACGGAGGGGTTGCTTGTTCGCTGGGATGTGGAAGCACAAAGGGGGAAACTGATTAACAAGGTACATGAGAAATTGCTGCATCTGGGGGAGAAGAAGACCGCGTTGACGGTGGGGAGTGAATTTTACTGGCCGGGAATGTTTAACGATGTGAAACAGCATGTAAAAGCGTGCCAGGAATGTGCACGGAGGAAAGCGCCGGCACGGCCATATCGTGTCCCTTTGCAATCGATTCAAGTTTCGAGAGTGAACGAAATTGTGGCACTGGATATTTTGGGTCCGTTTCCCGTCACCCCCCGAGGGCACAGATATTTGCTCGTCGGGGTGGAATACTTAACTCGTTGGCCGATGGCATGGCCGCTAGTAGACCAGTCAGCGACGTCGATCGCTGAGGCTTTCTTGAATGGATACGTATTAGATAAGGGGGCCCCGGAACATTTGCTTATTGACCAAGGCAGAAATTTTTCATCTAAATTGATTAAGGACGTGTGTGACTCGCTGGGGACCAAAAAGATTCGGACGTCCCCGTACCACCCGCAGACTGACGGGATGGTCGAGCGGCTGCATAGGACGCTGACGTCCATGCTTTGTCACCAAGTAAACACCGCTCAAGATGATTGGGATCTGCATGTTGCAGCGACGCTGGCTGCGTATAGATTGGCCCCGCATGCCTCAACGGGGTACTCGACATTTTTTCTGATGTATGGACGGGAACCGGAAGCGCCGGCTATTGTGAAATTGGGAATTCGAAAACGGGAGAAATCTACGACGGTGCCTGCTCCGATGCAGGTGGCTTTGGACCGTCTAAGGGAAGCCCGAGAGGCTGCATTGCAAAATACGGCACGACGACAAGCCGCTAACGAAAGATTGTTCGGCAAGCAGCGGCCACGAGAGCCGTGGAGTGTTGGAGATAAAGCCTGGTTGCACTGCCCCATGGTGCTGGTGGGAACGTCCCCGAAATTTCACCGCCCCTGGCAGGGGCCCATTGATATTGTGGAGGTTTTACGGGATCAGAGTGTGCGAATAAAATTCGGTCGTCGGACATGGTTTGTTCACCCGTCGCGCCTGAAGAAATTTGTGTTACCATATGATGCGTCATCCCGCATCCGAGAGCGGCCTGTATTGGATGTGTCCGACGAACCTGTGGGGAGGTCACAAGTGCACGTGTCCCAGAGATCTGCCCCCCGTGTGCCTGCAGGATCGCCCTTTTTGGGCAGGGTTACCGACGGGACGCCGATTGAACGGCCACAGATCCGGACCAATGGCCGTCCCGACCGGGAACGACGGACAGCCCCGCCAGCTGAGTGTCGCTGGGACAGGGATGGGCGTAGGGTTCATTGGCAAGACGAGCGAGGCCCTCCCTTACCGCAGAGTATCCCGTGCAGGGGAGATGGACCGACAGCAGGAACCCGTTCCAGAAGGAATACAATACATTGACTTTGGGGGTTGGGAATTCTGTATAAAGGTGTTGTGTGCGTGTCGTTGCGTGATTGTACAAAATGGTTGTATATTGCAAATGCGTTATGTATATATGTTGTCATCGTTCCGTCCGCTTCACTCCACTACTCCAATTCGAGTATATCGTAGCCAGGGACGGCTAAGTTCTTTCATCACGGGGGGAGGGGGGTGATGTAGTGGAGTAGATAATGCGCATAGGAATTGGCCATGTACAGTACATACAGACAGACAAGGAGAACGGGTCACACGAGTTCAAACAGGTGGTCGAGTCGCGAGTGGCGTAAACAAACCCAATAATTAAGGGAGTCGTGGCACGAGGGCTGTGATTGGTCGAGAGGCTGTTAACGTTAAGTGGTGGCGTCTGAATGTCTGATGAAGGGGACAGGTGCGGGCTGGCGGGAAACGGCCAGCGAGCCACGTGGCAATTCATTAAGGCTAATGCGAGAGGGGATAAAACGCGAGGTGGTTTGAACGGAGGGGAGTTGCTGTTGGAGAGTTGCTGTTGGAGAGTTGCTGTTGGAGAGTTGCTGCTGGGGAGTTGTTGCTGGAGAGTTGTTGCTGGGCAGTTGTTGACGAGAGGTGAAGAGATACGAAGAAGACAGCTGGAAATGTTAGGGAAGAATAGATAGAGAGCCGGACCCCAAAGACAGTAAATAGCGATAGGGAGAGTCAGCGTTAGCGGAGATAGATAGAGTCACTGTGTGTGAATAGATGGAAGTCACTGCGTGTGAAGAGATAGTGGCGATACCGTGTGTGAGGAGATAGAAGACGAACCACTGTGTGTGGAAGGGAAGACACTGTGTGTGAAGAGATAGGCGAAGAAACACTGTGTGTGGAAGGTGATGCACGGACGATGCTGAAGTAAATCGGAGTGTCCGAGTTGGCGGAGCACGGAGAGAATTACTGTGTGTACGGAACGATGGAATAAAAGTGACGGCGGAAAAAGAGACGGTTGTCGTCCGAGTGAATTCACGGCACTACACTAATCTCCCAGTTACATGCTAATCCCTCACACTAACATCATGCTAATCTCCCAGTTACATGCTAATTCCTCACATTAACATCCTGCTAATCTCCTAGTTACATGCTAATCCCTCACATTAACATCATGCTAATCTCCCAGTTATGTGCTAATTCCTCACATTAACATCCTGCTAATCTCCCAGTTACATGCTAATCCCTCACATTAACATTATGCTAATCTCCCAGTTACATGCTAATTCCTCACATAAACATCATGCTAATCTCCCAGTTACATGGTAATCCCTCACACTAACATCATGCTAATCCCCCAGTTACATGCTAATTCCTCACACTAACATCATGCTAATCTCCCAGTTACATGCTAATTCCTCACATTAACATCCTGCTAATCTCCTAGTTACATGCTAATCCCTCACATTAACATCATGCTAATCTCCCAGTTACATGCTAATTCCTCACATTACCATCATGCTAATCTCCCAGTTACATGCTAATTCCTCACATTAACATCCTGCTAATCTCCCAGTTACATGCTAATCCCTCACATTAACATTATGCTAATCTCCCAGTTACATGCTAATTCCTCACATAAACATCATGCTAATCTCCCAGTTACATGCTAATCCCTCACACTAACATCATGCTAATCTCCCAGTTACATGCTAATTCCTCACATTAACATCCTGCTAATCTCCCAGTTACATGCTAATCCCTCACATTAACATCATGCTAATCTCCCAGTTACATGCTAATTCCTCACATTAACATCATGCTAATCTCCCAGTTACATGCTAATCCCTCACACTAACATCATGCTAATCTCCCAGTTACATGCTAATTTTTCACACTAACATCATGCTAATCTCCCAGTTACATGCTAATCCCTCACACTAACATCCTGCTAATCTCCCAGTTACATGCTAGTTCCTCACATTAACATCCTGCTAATCTCCCAGTTACATGCTAATTTCTCACATTAACATCATGCTAATCTCCCAGTTACATGCTAATTCATCACATTAACATCCTGCTAATCTCCCAGTTACATGCTAATTCCTCACTAACATCCTGCTAATCTCCCAGTTACATGCTAATTCCTCACACTAACATCATGCTAATCTCCCAGTTACATGCTCATTCCTCACATTAACATCCTGCTAATCTTTCACATTAACTTAGCTACTTCAATGATAAATTCCTCTGTTGATATGTAAACTCCTTTGTCAAGGGGCTCTGCTCCTCCCACCCCGCTTAAAAGACGCTGCCAAGCTTAGCGGTGTTCACTGGAGCGCTGTCGTCCAGACAGTTCTGTTCCTTCACCTGAGGATGGCTGCTTGTGTTGTGGCCGAAACGTCGCCCCCCCCCCCCCCTTGAATGAGCTGTTTTAATGAATGGGATTGATTACTTCAAGTGACTTGATTTTCAATGGAAACAATTTCCTCAACTGAATAACCATAACCGGGGCCTTGAAACGACTCAGGCAGCTTTGAAACGTGGCTGTGCCAAGTGCAGCAACTACGTCATTGAGGCATTTGTGGAATGAAATTGGTCATGGCTGCAGTGCACGCGATGTGCAAGATGTGGTTGGAGGAGGTGAACCTAGAAATTGATTTGACCTCTGAAGATGCCCAAGTTTATTTGTGCTAATCACTGTTTACATTTTCCTCAGAACCTTTTTGATGCCGAGGGGTCAGGTGACTCCGATGACGATGACACGGGCACAATCCGAGTGAGGCTTTAGCACAACACTTTAAATTCTTGCAAAATTGTTTGTGGCAGATGTTGAATATACCTTGTGGGGTCTGCTAACGATACCAGGTGTTGCTATGAAGTTGCCAAGGATATGCCTGTATAGTATTGCATTCATAATCTTGGTTCTTTCGGTAAAAATAAAACAATACGAAAATGATTGTTTTATTTGTATTATTTTATTATTTCCCTTCTACATGACTTTACCGAAAGAACCAAGAAGATGTTTTTGGTTGTTCCATCATATGTGCCGGGTTCTAGACTATTTAATTTCCTAGTTAATTCCCCCCCCCCCGCATCCCCAGCATTTGGTTTTGTTGCTGCATTGGCATTGTTGCTACATTGGCATTGTTTGATACATTGGCATTGTTGCTACATTGGCATTGCTGCTACATTGGCATTGTTGCTACATTGGCATTGTTGTTGCATTGTTGCTACATTGGCATTGTTGCTACATTGGCATTGTTGCTACATTGGTTTTGTTGCTACATTGGCATTGTTGCTACATTGGAATTGTTGCTACATTGGCATTGTTGCTACATTGTTGCTACATTGGTATTGTTGCTACATTGGCATTGTTGCTACATTGTTGCTACATTGTTGCTACATTGTTGCTACATTGTTGCTACTTTGTTGCTACATTGTTGCTACATTGTTGATACATTGTTGCTACATTGTTGCTACATTGTTGCTACATTGGCATTGTTGCTGCACTGGCATTGTTGCTACATTGACATTGTTGCTACATTGGCATTGTTGCTACATTGACATTGTTGCTACATTGGCATTGTTGCTACATTGGTTTTGTTGCTACATTGGCATTGTTGCTACATTGGCATTGTTGTTACATTGGCATTGTTGCTGCATTGGCATTGTTTGATACATTGGCATTGTTGTTACATTGGCATTGTTGTTGCATTGGCATTGTTGCTACATTGGCATTGTTGCTGCATTGGCATTGTTGCTAAATTGGCATTGTTGCTGCATTGGCATTGTTGTTACATTGGCATTGTTGCTGCATTGGCATTGTTGTTACATTGGCATTGTTGCTGCATTGGCATTGTTGTTACATTGGCATTGTTGCTACATTGGCATTGTTGCTGCATTGGCATTGTTGCTACATTGGCATTGTTGCTACATTGTTGGCTACATTGGCATTGTTGCTACATTGTTGCTACATTGGCATTGTTGCTACATTGGCATTGTTGCTACATTGTTGCTACATTGGCACTCGTGCACCGCCCGTGCTTCTGGTGTGCTACACTTGGGCTATGCCCCCCATCCCCAAACCTTCACAAACACTTTGCCTTTAGAGGCTGACCCCTTTGCCTGATGATGACCGCTTTGTGTCGCAATCAAAACGTCGTGGTTTAATTTATATTTAACCTTTATTTTTATTTTCTTTACCTACGTGACTTTACCGAAAGAGCCAGAGTGTGTGGATCCTTTGCAGTCACGACAACTTCCAATCTAGAATGAGTGCGCTTCGCTTGCAATCCGGCTTGATCTCCCTGGGCGCTGCGGTTTCAACAATGCCCACGACGTAACGCACTTTTGTCTCTCGCTCCAAAAGATCATTGTTGCTCTCCAGCAACGTTTCACGCGGCAAGCCGCTTCGTAGAGCTGCTGTCTGTGGCCAGTTCGCCGCTCTAAAAGAAGCTCATCGTTCAATGGGCTTTACCTGCTGAGATAAAAAAAAATTTGGTTTTCATTTATTTTTATTTTATTGATTTTTTTAACCTACGTGACTTTACCAAAAAAAAACAAAGAGTAAGATCAAAATGGTTTAGTTTTTTTTGTTTATATTTTTTTATTCATTTTTTTTACCTTTCCTATACTTTGCACTCCTATTGTGGTGTTCTTGTATTGTTTGCTGTTGTGACCTCTGACATGGCCTTCTTACCGGTGGAGAAATGTTAACGGCCTCACCTGGCATACAGGAGGTCGTGGATTCCATGCCGACTCTGACGCCTGCTGTATATTTGGAGCTTGCGTGTTCTCCACGTGGTCGCGTGGATTTTTCTCCAGGTCCTCCGATTGTTCCCTACACATATTTGGAGCTTGCGTGTTCTCCACGTGGTCGCGTGGATTTTTCTCCAGGTCCTCCGATTGTTCCCTACACATTTAAAAACGTGGCTTTTTAGAGTATTTGGCTGCTATACATTTCCACGTGATAAGCCACTTGGTCGAGTTATCATTTGTGGCCAGGTCACTTCTGAACGAGAGCTATACAGCTCAGTGGGCCTTACCTGGTAAAATAAAAAAAATAGTTAATAGTACCGGACATCTGTGAAAAACAGCTTCATAGCTCATCGGATTCCTCCAATATAAATACAACTTCTCATTCTGGATAAATGGGTGCGCCATTTAATCGATCGGCTAGTTGTGTGTGGTGGGGTCAAGTTGCGGCTACTCCCACCAGCTTCCAAGACGTCGTGGACAGCGCCGCTCACCCTCTGTAGAACTCCTTCCAAGACGTCGTGGACAGTGGTCACCCTCTGTAGAACTCCTTCTAAGACGTCGTGGACAGCGGTCACCCTCTGTAGAACTCCTTCCAAGACGTCGTGGACAGTGGTCACCCTCTGTAGAACTCCTTCCAAGACGTTGTTAACAGCGGTCACCCTCTGTAGAACTCCTTCCAAGACGTTGTTAACAGCGGTCACCCTCTGTAGAACTCTTTCCAAGACGTCGTGGACAGTGGTCACCCTCTGTAGAACTCCTTCCAAGACGTTGTTAACAGCGGTCACCCTCTGTAGAACTCCTTCCAAGACGTCGTGGACAGCGCCGCTCACCTTCTGTAGAACTCCTTCTGCCTGCAGTGTGGCATGAGCCAGCAATTGCAGTTCTGCGCCGTCACTTCTATTGTCCACTTATCTCATTGCATTGCTTCTAGGCGTCTCATTTCCAGTCCGCGTATTGCAGCGTCACTTCTATTGTCCACTTATCTCATTGCATTGCTTCTAGGCGGTCGCTCTCATTCCCAGTCCGCGTATAGCAGCGTCAATGCCAGTCACCCGATTGGTCACCCACCCATTCAAGCCAACAATTTTGACCGATCTTTAAATGGGCCCACTCTTGTCAGATCTCAGACACTAAGCAGGATTTAGCCGGTGCAATACTTGCATGGGAGACTGCCGGGGACTACCAGGCATGGCCTATGAGGTGGTCAGGAGATGGCAGCGTAGCCATGGATTCTTGAATCTATCAGTGTGGAGCTTTTGAGTGCTCCCCCCCCCCTTTTATGTAAATGCTGTTTAATGTTTACAATAATATTGTGTTCGTGTCACATGTTTGGTGCCCTCGTTTTCACGCTTCTACATTCTTGTTTTTGTGGCATGGAGACTCCCATCAGCCGTAATCATTCCACCTTCCGGACGGAGGCCTCCCCGCACAATCGCCACATCTCTCGCGATCCTGCAGATCTATAATGATCCACACCTAGCGCCTGTGCACGCGGGGCTTAATTCATCGCTCCATCTCCTCGGTTGGCGCCGCCTCGGTCGAGTATCTTCCGTTGGATGCCACTCCGGTCCGTTTTTTCCTTGACCATCGTCCCATCGTCCCTCTCCTGCCCAAGGTGGCTTCTCTCAACAGTTTGAACGATGTCACGAAACCCCCGTGTGTATTATCTGACCCTCGTGTTGTCCGTGCAGTACGTGTGTTAAACTACTTTCGCACCACCGTGCGTAGCCACGAACCCTGTGTACATTATCTGACCCTCGTGTTGTCTATACGTACGTACGTGCGTGTGTGCGTGTGTACGTGTTGAACTACTTTCGCACCACCGTGCGTAGCCACGAACCCTGTGTACATTATCTGTCCCTCGTGCTGTCCGTGCGTATGTGTGTACGTGCGTGCGTACGTCCGTGCGTGTGTACGTGTTAAACTACTTTGGCACCACCGTACGTAGCCAACTGTGCTAATCGAAGGTGCGGGTGGATGGACAACGAAAACGTTGTTCCTTTCACCATCTCTCAGTGTAATCCCAAGGGAGCATCTCGCCGTGCTTCTTTGTGAGCGCCTCTGCGTTTGCGTCCCGCATCTTTGTGACTGTTGACGATGGCGGTGTTGTTGTGGCGTCTTCGATGTGTTCATTTGTCACAGGCGAGCGAGATCTCAAGAAAAGCTGCGTCGACAAGAAAGGTCAAACGAGGGAGGATGATATCTGCGTTACCTCCCAGCAAGCCTCCTGCAATAGAGTGGGGCAACATCTTTGACTGGTTTGAGGATCCAGATGTCTACGCTTTTGAACCTGAGGATTAATAAATAATCAGTGTTTTTTTGAGCGACGTTTTAACGTTGTTTTAACGTTGTTTTGCGTTCAATGTTCTTGGCGAAATGGTGGCCAGGGTGGAGACTTTTAGCCACCGCGGTTAAAATATTTTGGGTGTTCAGTTTTAAGTAAGTGTTTTTCTGTTGATTTAAAGCTTTTGTGACTGCAGGGATTCATATTCTTGGTTCTTTCGGTAAAGTCACCACGTAGAAGGGAAACATTAAATAATACAAATATAAAACAATAAAATTATCATGACGTTTCGACTGCAACACAAAGCAATCGTCATCAGGTGTGAAAACCACAGCAAGAAAATTTGAAAAATATTTATTGCTGTGGTTTTCACACCTAATGATGATTGCTTGTGTTGCAGTCGAAACGCCGTGAGAATTTTGTTTTATATATTTTTATTATTTTACTGTTTCCCTTCTACGCGGTGGTGACTTTACCGAAAGAACCAAGAATAATAAAAGTGTTTCTCACCAATTTTCAGAGAGGAGGGGGGCGACACTTTCGCCGATAAGTTTGAGTTGGGCGGCCACACATTTGAAACCACAGCTGGGGTTGACAGCAGCATGATGATGATGGGGGGGGGGGGTGTTTTCACATTTGTGTATTGTCGGGGGGGGGGGGGGCGTACGTCAGAGGGCCGCGCTAAAGGCCCATCAGTGGCCGCTAGTGGCCTGCGGGCCTTGCAATGAAGAGCGAACTGTGTGTAGGTCGACTTTTGAAGGCTACGCCATTCAAGACGTGAAAACAACAAGCTGGGTAATTCGGAATAGGCAACACATGGTTCACGTCAGTAGCAATGAACTGGCCATAAACTGTTTAATAAACACGCTTGACAGAACAGGAGCAGTATAACGTCACTGGCGGGCGTGGACTTTCGTGGTATTATATACGTTGCGATTGTAAAGTAAATGTTCATTTTGTTCTGTTCGTTGCTGTAATATCGCTTCATCGAGTGCCGTCTCGTAAGGGCGACGTCAAGTGTACGCTCGAAATTAAAGCACTTAAAATCTGCGAGTAATTCCGTGCCCTTTTTTTTGCTTGTTCGACGTGAGGAAATACGTTGGGAAAGGTCGCGAGTTCGTGAAACCCCGTCGCGAGTGTCAACTCGGCCCTTCGCAACTTTCGGCGTTGTTGACATCACCGGTTTCGATGAGGTCGGAGCTGCACGTGGCTGAGCTCCTGAAAATCGATCCCCTAGGTCGCCTTCAGCCTCGAGTGAAGGACCGGAGGGGGGCGGTGCGTGAACAAACATTTTAAACTCGACGCGACGACCTGACCCCCCCCCCCTTAAACGGGCGCGAAAAAAAAGCGGCGTTAAGAGTCGAGGTGACGTTCGCGAACATCGCGGTACAAGGGGCGCGCGCTGTGACCGCGATACTGAGAAACGTTTATTTTTTTTATTTTACCGGGTACACATGTATATAACAAAAACAGAGAAGCGATAACTCAACGCGTGGAACACTTACAGCAGCAGCTAAATGCTCACGAAAAATAAACATGCCGTAGAGACGTTGTTTCTAAATGCGGAGCGGGGGAAAACACCGGAGCACCAGGAGAAAACTCGCACTGCCATGGGGAGACGCGCAAACTCCAAATACACAGGAGCAGCAGCAGGAGGCCGTGTCAGGGTCTGGAGTGAACCCACGACCTGCGTACCAGGAGGACGTGGGTTCATCTCCTAGCCACCGTGACTAGCAGTCTTTGCCTACCCCGCAAGGGTGAGAGCACGGTGGTACGGCATTACGGTACGGGATTGCTCTGCTGCTTGTGCGGTACATCACGTGGACCGTACGATGTGTTGTTGTTCCGTGACGAGTGTCACGGTGGTGTCCTTCCTCAGCAGCGCAAGTGATAAATCAAGCTAAGGTTCTTAATTTATAATAATTAAACTACGCCCTTGATAATCAAACGACGCTCTTGTCCTCAAGGGCGGATTAAAAACAGAACTGAAACATCAACATCAGCAGCAGCAGGACGTGAGGTGGGTGTGGTGGTAGTGGTGGGTGTGGTGATAGTGGTGGTAGTGGTGGGTGTGGTGGTAGTGGTGGTAGTGGTGATAGTGGTGGTAGTGGTGGTAGTAGTGGTGATAGTGATGGTAGTGGTAGTAGTGGTAGTAGTAGTGGTGATAGTGGTGGTAGTGGTGGGTGTGGTGGTAATAGTGGTAGTAGTGGTGATAGTGGTAGTAGTGGTGGGTGTGGTGGTAGTGGTGGGTGTGGTGGTAGTGGTGGGTGTGGTGATAGTGGTGGTAGTGGTGGGTGTGGTGGTAGTGGTGGTAGTGGTGATAGTGATGGTAGTAGTAGTGGTGGTAGTAGTAGTGGTGAGTGTAGTGGTAATAGTGGTAGTAGTGGTGGTAGTAGTAGTGGTGAGTGTAATAGTAGTGGTAGTAGTGGTGATAGTGGTGATAGTGGTAGTAGTAGTGGTGAGTGTAGTGGTAGTAGTGGTGATAGTGGTGGTAGTGGTAGTCGCAGTGGTAGTAGTGAGTGTAGTAGTAGTGGTGATAGTGGTAGTAGTGGTAGTGGTGGATGTTCTCAGTCTGAGTCGCCAGCGTACAAGTCCGCCAGCTTGTGGAAGTCCGACAGATTGTGGAAGAAGTTCGGCCCCCACGTGTCCAGGACCCCGTGGCTGTGGTCGGCGTCCCACGGTGAGGAGCCGCTCAGTGAGGAGCTCAGTGAGGAGTTCAGTGAGCTCAGTGAGCTCAGTGAGCCGGCCTCGGAGCCGGAGCCCTCGTACGCGAAGACGGCCAGCGAGTCGTACGGAGGTGACATCTCATCGGCATCGGCCGCACGCAAACTCTGCAGGCGCAGCGGTGGTGGTTCAAGTGAGTGGTGTGTGATGGTGGTGATGGTTGTGATGTTCAAGTGAGTGGTGTGTGATGGTGATGGTGTTCAAGTGAGTGGTGTGTGATGGTGGTGATGTTCAAGTGAGTGGTGTGTGATGGTGATGGTGTTCAAGTGAGTGGTGTGTGATGGTGGTGATGGTGGTGATGTTCAAGTGAGTGGTGTGTGATGGTGTTCAAGTGAGTGTTGTGATGGTGGTGATGGTGATGGTTCAAGTGAGTGGTGTGTGATGGTGGTTCAAGTGAGTGGTGTGTGATGGTGGTGATGGTGTTCAAGTGAGTGGTGTGTGATGGTGGTGATGGTGGTGATGGTGTTCAAGTGAGTGGTGTGTGACGGTGGTGATGGTGTTCAAGTGAGTGGTGTGTGATGGTGGTGATGGTGTTCAAGTGAGTGGTGTGTGATGGTGATGATGTTCAAGTGAGTGTTGTGATGTTCAAGTGAGTGGTGTGTGATGGTGTTCAAGTGAGTGTTGTGATGGTGGTGATGGTAATGGTTCAAGTGAGTGGTGTGTGATGGTGGTTCAAGTGAGTGGTGTGTGATGGTGGTGATGGTGTTCAAGTGAGTGGTGTGTGATGGTGGTGATGGTGTTCAAGTGAGTGGTGTGTGACGGTGGTGATGGTGTTCAAGTGAGTGGTGTGTGATGGTGGTGATGGTGTTCAAGTGAGTGGTGTGTGATGGTGATGATGTTCAAGTGAGTGTTTTGATGGTGGTGATGTTCAAGTGAGTGGTGTGATGATGGTGGTGATGGTGTTCAACCCCCTACTTCGTGGTGCCGGACGGGCAACTCTGTCGTGGACAGTGCTGTGGGGGGAGGGCCAATTCCGATTGGTTCCTCCCCTCATGGCGTCTGTGACCACCACAGGGGCTAAACGGGGGCTCTGGATGGGTAGAGGGGCTGGTAACCCCTCCACCTTCAAAAAATTACCGCGAAACTACGATTTGAACTTAAATATGTGTAGAGGTGTTAACTACGCGCTGTTGCGTAACCTGCATTGCCACCGGGGCAGTGCAGCATTACCCCTGGGTACAACGGTTGGGGTCAGTCGAGGTGAAACGGATCGTAGCCAGGGTTTTGTACGAACCAATCAGACGGTTCCACGTGGGAATGTATGATTGGTTCTACCTGGCCACGAAGGGGTATAAGACGGGTGACCCAACGGACCTCGGGGAGTTCTTTCCCTGCACGAAGACAGAAGACTGGGCTGAAGCCTAGCTAGGACCCTGGACCAGCCTCCCAGCCCTTCTAAGGGCTAAGGCTCGGCATACCCAGTGGTCAGGACCCACCGGGCCAGCGGTGGGTCAGATAGCCTCCCCTAGGTCCTAGCCGGAGGACTAGGATAGCGGTAGACGTGTGAGTCCCGCCAAGTCTGGAGGTTGTACCTCCTTAGGTATCAAGGAGGTTAGCGGTAGACGTGTGAGTCCCGCCAAGTCCGGAGGCTGTACCTCCTTAGGTATCAAGGAGGTTAGCGGTAGACGTGTGAGTCCCGCCAAGTCCGGAGGCTGTACCTCCCTAGGGTATCGGGTGAGGGGACCGAATATCCCTCTGTGTGTGTTAAGCATTGTATAAGGAAATAATACAATAAACAGAGTGTGCCTCCTTAAGAAGTCTGCTCGTCCTTACAACACTACAACTGGTGTCAGGAGTGGTTGGAAATGGAAACCAGAAGTTCAGCCCACGCGCGGAGCCAGAACGAAGATAACGCTGTCTCACCTGCAAGCACCGCCAGCTCCACTGAAAATGCTGCCGCGTTGACGGCCGCCCAGCCACCGGTTGAGCAGCCGGTTGCTCCCCCTGCCATGGGGGACGGACTCAGGGCAGCACACGGCCGTCTCGCTCAACTCCTACATGCCGCGGCCTCCATTCTCGAGGAGATCAACTTGGACGTCGCGGGCAGGCCAAGTCAACCGCCGGCAGACGTTCCTGCCATCGGCCGGGGCGGACATTTTGATTTTCCCGCCAGAGAACCACGTGATCCCGCCGGAAGCGGAAGCCAGGGGCATCCTGGGAACGCGGGGGGCCAATCAAAACCCGCAACATCATCAGCACGCGACGCTGCGAATTCAAGTTCCTCAGCGGACGCCGCGTCATCACTGTACCGACACGGTACAGTAGAATCTATCGGCCGGGAAATCGCCGATCTCCGGCTCGAGACGGTGCAAGCTGAGGGGGAGACGACGTCCGCCCTCCAACAACGCCTGCCCATCTTCCGGGAATTCACATCTGAAGGGGGCGAATGGGTGGTGTTCCAGCGTCGCTTCCTGAGCCACCAAGAGATGGTGGGCTGGTCGGACGCACAGGCGCTCCGAGCGCTACCGGCCACTCTGGACGACGACGCTCTCGCCTCGCTCCTCACCATCCCCAGGCACAAAAGGGCGACTCTTCAATCGGCCCTCCAACGGATGTCCGACGTCTACGGGCCTCCATCCGACGTCCACAGCCGATTTTACGACAGGCGACGCCGCCCTAAAGAGTCTCCATTGGCATTCCAGACCGCTCTACTGGCGATGGTAAGAGTGGGTTACCCTCGCATGGACGACGAGGCCATCGACGCCATCATTCTCCAGAAGATGCTGGAGCTGGCGCGCGAGCTGCGCATCGTCATCCAAGTGGTGGATGACGACAGTATGTGCTCGCTACGAGCCGCTCGGTGCATCCACGCACATCTGCTGCTCCACACGGAATCGACCATCGCCGCCTCGGCTTCGACGTCGGAGCCTGCCAGCAGGGACGCCGAGTTCTCCCCCGACCGGGCCTTCATGGCGACTAGGTCAACGGGCCGGCGATCGTCCGACCACGCTGGTCGCCGCAACGACCAGCAGCGGGGATGGCCTTCTCCACGCGGCGACGTGACGTGCTTCAACTGTGGCCGACGAGGCCACATCTCCTCTGACTGCCATGCGCCTCGACAACGCCCCTCCGCATCCCGGGGCCAGGACTACAGGACGTCCACGGCATCGCGGCAAAACCAGGCAAGTCACGACGCCTCTCACGCTCGGCCCTCATTCACACCATACACACCGCAACGCACCATAAGAAGGGCTCGCGATTCGGCGTGTGATGGGGGGTATTCTGGCGTTTGTTCGCGGCCACTCGGACCTGGGCAGTGGTCTGAGTTGGCCCATAGGGTAGTCGCGGCGACGGCAGGTTCGTCCGTGGTTGTCGGATCAATCGAGGGTGTGGAATTTCGCGTGTTAGTCGATACTGGCGCGTCAGCTACGATCATTTCGGATTTGATTTACAATATACTGCCCGTACGATGCCGCCCCTTGGAACGGGTTTCTATCCCGTGTTTCGCCGCTAATGGCAGTTCGCTGGGCATTATCGGGCAAATTCGGGCGCAAATTTCGATTGGAGATATTAAATTGGCAGGGCCTATTTTGGTCTCTTCTTCCCTTGCCGTGCCGTGTTTGTTAGGCACTGATTTTCTCACGAAAATGCCTATTAAGATCCTTGTAGATCAAGGCTGCATCAAACTCCCATCGGGTCGGCGGATGGCGTTCTTGCCCACACCCTCACATCCGCGCATGGCTAGTGCCTCGGTGCAGGCGTTTGTCGCGAGCACAGTCCGCATTCCGCCAGGGACACAAATGCTCGTGCCCTTGCAACTTAAAAAACCGCTAGCCCCGGAGGCCTCGGCACATGGCATTTTGCTGGGGCCTTCAAACGCAGCTGCTAAGGGGTTAGATTTGGTGGCTGCACAGACCCTCGTAGCAGCCGACAGGGAGCCGTTCTTGCAGGTTTTGAATGTCGGATTGTCCACAACCGTCATTCCACAAGGAACTGTGCTCGCTCACGCGACCCCGGTGCCGTTGGGGACCGGAGTCGTGGGACACGTGCATGACACGCCGCAGGTCCCACCTCCTTCCGAATCGGATGAGAGATGGTTGGACGCGCTTTGCACAGACACGGGTGATCTGTCTCATTCGCAGCGAATTAAATTGCGCGCTCTTCTGCGAAAATTTTCCGATGTCTTCAGTAAATCTAAATTTGATATTGGCTGTACCAAGCTGCTGCGTCACCACATTGATACTGGTGACGCTGCCCCGATTCGACAAAACCCGTTTCAGCTTAGCCCGGCGGAGAAAC
Organism: Petromyzon marinus; assembly: GCF_048934315.1. NCBI lineage: Eukaryota > Metazoa > Chordata > Hyperoartia > Petromyzontiformes > Petromyzontidae > Petromyzon > Petromyzon marinus. Next base: position 5,048,365 of record NW_027422662.1, read on the forward strand.
AGCATGTTAAATCGGCTGTGGATGACATGCTGGAGGCCGATATAATTTCTCCCTCCACTAGTCCCTGGGGTGCTCCAATAGTGCTGGTCAAAAAGCACGATGGCAGTCTCTGTTTTTGCGTTGATTTTCGGCGCCTAAATAAAATCCCGGTAGCGGACGCCTACCCTCTCCCTCGTATGGACGAGTCATTGGATGCCCTGGCAGGGGTGCACTATTTCTCCACCTTGGACCTTCTGTCGGGGTTTTGGCAACTCCCCCTCGACGAAGCGTCAAAACCTAAGACTGCTTTTCGGACACCACAGGGCCTTTTCGAGTTTAATAGATTGCCCATGGGTCTCCACTCGGCCCCAGGACGTTCCAGAGGCTCATGGAGCTGGTCCTCGCTGGGCTCCGGTGGGACTCATGTCTCATTTATCTTGACGACGTCATCGTCTTTAGCCGCACGTTCGGCGAACACATCGAACGGTTGCGTGCTGTCTTCTTGAAAATGCGGGCCACTAACTTGAAATTCAAGCCGCAGAAGTGTTATCTTCTGCGTGAGTCTGTGCGCTATCTGGGCCACATAGTTAGCCGCTTGGGCATCTCTACCGACCCTGAAAAAACCAAATGTGTTCAACATTGGCCGACCCCTACATCTGCGGGCAATGTTCATAGTTTTATTGGTTTTGCGTCGTACTACCGCCGGTTTGTTGCTGGCTTCGCGACGATTGCCAAGCCGCTCCACGCCCTTACGTCAAAAGGGGTGGCGTTTCATTGGGGGGACGCAGAACAGGCTGCGTTCGACTCCTTGCGGAACGCGCTCGTGGCGGCACCGTCCCTTGTGTACCCCGATTTTTCCGTGCCATTCGTGTTGGACACCGACACTAGCAATACAGGGATTGGGGGTGTTCTGTCCCAAAAAGTTGATGGCATTGAAAGGGTTGTTGCCTATGGTAGCAGAGTCTTGTCTCTTGCTGAACAAAGATACTGTGTGACCAGATGTGAGCTGCTGGCCATTGTTTTTTTTATTCAACAATACAGGCCGTACCTGTATGGTCAGCATTTTACCGTGCGATCTGATCATTCGGCTTTACAGTACGCTCTGAGGGTTGACCAACCGTCCGGGCTGCTTTCTCGACGGCTCGAAGTCCTTCAGGAGTACGATTTCAATGTCACTTACCGTAGGGGTGCACAACACACAAATGCCGATGCGTTGTCTCGCCTCCCGCTGGCTCAAAAATGTGCATGTTTTTTGGGCTCGGGCCGTTGTAAGCCGCCACTGCCTGCGCAGGTCACGCCTCTCACAACGGTGTCAGCCACGCTTCCCGCCGCCTCAGCGCCCATGTCGGATCATGCAGATCCAATGGCCAGTGACGATTTGCTGGGGCTAACTTTGGCCGAATGGGGTCGGCACCAGAGCGATGACATGTCGTTACTGAGGTTGCGTCGCCACGCGAATAATGCGGCTCCAAGACAGGGCAAATTTAATTCATTCGTCATGAAGCACGGCTTGTTGATGCATTGGGATGCTGAGTTGGTGGCTTTCGATATTTTGGGCCCTTTTCCTACTATGCCACGGGGTAATAAGTACCTTCTGGTTGGGGTAGAGTATTTTACGCGGTGGCCTATGGCCTGGGCCCTCCCCAACCAGTCGGCAGCGGCCGTTGTGGACGCCTTTGTTCAGGGCTACGTCCTGGACAAGGGCGCATCAGAACGGTTGCTGACCGATCAGGGAATAAATTTTTCGGGAGCCTTGCTGAATGATGTGTGCCGCCTGTTGGGCACTAAGAAAGTGCGCACTTCGCCGTACCATCCCCAGACCGACGGCATGGTGGAGCGCCTTCATAGAACTCTCACCGCTATGTTATGCCATCAGGTCGATGAATCCCACCTCGATTGGGACTTACAGGTTCCGGGGGTCCTCACCGCATACCGTATGGCACCTCAAGCGGCGACGGGATTTTCCCCGTTCTTTCTAATGTACGGCAGGGATGCCTTTCCTCCCGCCGACGTTCGGCTGGAAATCGAACAGCCACCGCAAAAGTCAAAGCTCGTTGACCACTTGCGATTCAGCCTCCGTAAGTTGGCCGAGGCACGGGAGGCCGCCATTGAAAATTCTGCTTCCCGCCAACGGGCGAATTTGCGACTGCATGACCCTCGGACGTACACGCATCCGTGGGCACCGGGAGACAGGGCATGGCTCCACTGCCCCCAGGTGCCGGTGTCCACGTCGGCCAAACTCCTCAGACCATGGCGAGGCCCGGTTGAGGTAGTGGAAGTCCTGCGTCCCCAATGTGTTAAAATTCGCTGGGGACGGCGTCGCTGGTGCGTTCACCCCTCTCGGTTGAAACCCTTCGTCATGCCACGCGTCCCTCCACAACACACACGACACGGGGGCCGAGTGTGCGACGCGTCCGACGAGCCAGATGTTGCCCCATTGGTGCCTAATCCACAGCGCAGGCGTGTCATTCCTCCTGCAGATGACGCGGGAGTGACGGCTCCATGCAGGCCACGTTCGACCTCAATGGACCGTGGAGCAGCAGGTGTCCGCGTGGAGATGCCTAAAGGCCCACCGGATGCTCTTGCTCATCCTCCTCCTTCCCTTGTGCCGCCGACAAAGCCTGCCATCCCCTACAATGGTCCCGCGAAACACACGCGCGCGAAATCTCGCCGGTTGTTATGATGTTCTTTGGCATGTCTAGTGCCTTGTACATACGTTATGTTGTTAAGGGGGGTATTTATAGGGGTTTTATTGTTCTTGTTCTTGTTTTTCGTGAGGCACACTCACAATTCTTCTACCGTTGGTAATTTCGGAGTTTCCCATTGTTGCAGCCAGGACGGCTGGAGCTTCCGAAGGAGAGGGTGATGTAGAGGTGTTAACTACGCGCTGTTGCGTAACCTGCATTGCCACCAGGGCAGTGCAGCATTACCCCTGGGTACAAAGGTTGGGGTCAGTCGAGGTGAAACGGATCGTAGCCAGGGTTTTGTACGAACCAATCAGACGGTTCCACATGGGAATGTATGATTGGTTCTACCTGGCCACGAAGGAGTATAAGACGGGTGACCCAACGGACCTCGGGGAGTTCTTTCCCTGCACGAAGACAGAAGACTGGGCTGAAGCCTAGCTAGGACCCTGGACCAGCCTCCCAGCCCTTCTAAGGGCTAAGGCTCGGCATACCCAGTGGTCAGGACCCACCGGGCCAGCGGTGGGTCAGATAGCCTCCCCTAGGTCCTAGCCGGAGGACTAGGATAGCGGTAGACGTGTGAGTCCCGCCAAGTCCGGAGGTTGTACCTCCTTAGGTATCAAGGAGGTTAGCGGTAGACGTGTGAGTCCCGCCAAGTCCGGAGGCTGTACCTCCTTAGGTATCAAGGAGGTTAGCGGTAGACGTGTGAGTCCCGCCAAGTCCGGAGGCTGTACCTCCCTAGGGTATCGGGTGAGGGGACCGAATATCCCTCTGTGTGTGTTAAGCATTGTATAAGGAAATAATACAATAAACAGAGTGTGCCTCCTAAAGAAGTCTGCTCATCCTTACAACACTACATATGTAACAAATAAGCTTGTGCCGGAGGCCCCGGGGGGACAGGCGTCTATGACGTTTCCTGGCCAAACCCCAATTGGCGGAGCCAGGAGATTGAATCTCAACCCTCGGGGCTCCTCCAGAAACAACGAAAAGCCACTACGGATGGCCACGTGGAATATTTGAACGCTCACTGCGGTGGAGAGGCTACCACTCCTCTGTCGGGAGCTGGACCGGTACCGCCTGGATCTCTGTGGCATTTAGGAGGTCCGGTGTACCGGTTCTGGCTCCTGCCACCATGAGGGGTGGACAGTTCTCTACTCGGGGCAGGAGACTGCCAAACAGGGTGTGGCTCTTATTTTGAACAAAAAAATGAAGGGGGCGTGGGAGCGTGGCGGTGAGGTGTGGGAAGCTGTAAACCCCAGGCTACTTTGAGCTCGCCTTCCCATCAATCGGACGCGAGGATTGGTGGTCGTGGTTACTTATGCCCCCACCGAAGACAAACATCCGTGGAGGGATGCAGGCAAAGCCGATGAGTCAGATGCCTTCTATGGCCTCCTGTCACAGGTGCTGGCGAAAGTGGCCCCTCGGGATAGAGTCATCTTGTTGGGTGACTTCAATGCCCGAGTTGGTCATGATGCTGTCACCTGGCCTGGAGTGATTGGAGGGCATGAGCCGGATCAGCTTAATAACAACGGTAGGAGGATGCTAGATTTTTGTGCAGCCCATGGACTTGTAATTACCAACACGCTGTTCCGGCATCGGCGCATCCACACAACATCATGGATGCATGCCGGGTCCAAGCACGAACATCTGCTGGACTACATAGTGCCGGACCAGCGGATGCGAGCCCATGTCTTTGACACCAGGACCTACCGTGGAGCTGATCTGCCCTCTGACCATCGACTTGTCATCTGTAAGATCCGCCGCCCATTCTTCCGCTCTGGTGGTGGGTGTACATCCAGGACCCCATTCCAACCAAAAGTGGCCTGGTCTCGGTTATCTGATGAAAGTTGCAAGCGAGAATTTCATCATCGCCTGCGGCTGGGGTTGGCATCGTCCCCCACTCCTCCTGATGTCGAGGGTAAATGGGCGAGGTTTAGGACTGTGACTCATGCAGCTGCAATGGCTGCTTTAGGTACGCGGTCCAGACCTCCCCAGAGACCCTGGCTGACAGAGGAGGTGTTCAGGATGGTTGAGAAAAAGCGACAGGCCCACTGTCATCGGCTACAGAATCCCACGTCAGAGAATGAGGAGGCTTACCGCAGCCTTCGCTCGGAGGTTCGGAGAGCCGTGAGGCGCTGCAAGGATGGGTGGTGGTCGCGGGTTGCTGAGGAGATGGAGTCTGCCTCAGTGGCCTGTGATCACAAATCTCTATTTAACTCCATCAAAAAAGTAACCTGCAGCGCCACACCTATTTCCATCATTAGGGGGAAAAATGGTGATCCAATCTCCGACCCCCAGGAACAGGTTTGCAGATTTGCTGAGCATTTTTGTGAGGTCCTGGGGGAGGGAAAATCCCTCAGCCAGGAAAACATCGTGGCACAAAGTGAGGATGACCCTGCTGAGGCTGCGGTGCCTCAAATATTGGAAGAAGTCACCCCCTGTGAGTGGCTGGCTGAAGTGCCATCTGTTCAGGAAGTACTGAGGGCGATCCGGAGTCTGAGACCAGGAAAGGCAACGGGCAAAGATGATCTCCCAAGCGAAATGCTGAGGGAGGGTGGCGTTTGTGCACAGACTGCCCTATATGACATCATAACAACAGTCTGGACCACTGGACGGGTTCCGCAGGATTGGAAGGATGCCCTGGTGGTCCCCCTTTTTAAGAAGGGGGACCGCACAGACTGTAACAACTATAGGGGCATCTTACTCCTCAGTGTGCCGGGAAAGGTCCTGGCAAGGATTATTCAGCATCGCCTTGCCAGGCACGCTGAGGAGAGGCTTGCGGAGCCCCAATGCGGATTCAGGAAAGGGCGGTCCTGTACAGATGCCATATTTTCTGTCCATCTGCTACAGCAGAGGTGTAGGGAATTCCAACAAGACCTACATCTCTGCTTTATTGACCTGGTCAAGGCCTATGATACCATCAGTAGGCCTGGGCTCTGGGTCGTTCTTCGTGCTTTTCGAGTACCTGACCCTCTGCTCACGATCATTAAGGACCTTCATGATGGTGAGCGGGCTCGGGTAAAACTACGTGGCCGGGAGTCACAGCCATTCCCTGTACACCTTAGGGTGCGACAGGGATGTCCTCTGGCTCCCACATTATTTAACATCTATTTTGACCACGTAGTTCGTGAAACATTCAGTAGCTGTACCGAGGGAATCTCCATATGGTACAGATATAATGGGAGGCTGATCGATGCCCGGGTGCGGTCAAGGGATGGCTCCCTATTGCTCAACCACGTTATGTATGCTGATGATTTGGTAATAGCTGCTCAGTCAGAGGAGGAGTTGGAGACGCTGCTGCTGAGACTGGAGCGTGCCACTAAGAGGTGGGGCCTTACCATCAGCCCCACCAAAACTAAGCACCTGCCTGGGTATTTAGTACCATCGGACACTCCACCCCCACAACTCCCAATCGGTGATGGGGCAATTGTGGAGATAGTGGAGAGTTTACCATACCTGGGCAGTGTGCTTATGACTGGCTCCAGTTTAACAGCAGAGGTCTCACTCCGAATCAGTCGAGCAGCTATCTATTCATCGGTTGCGTAACGCTGTGTGGAAGCTACCTGGTCTGTCGCTCCGCACTAAGCTTCAGGTCTTCTCGGCCACGGTCATTCCGTCCCTTCTCTACGCTTGCGAAACGTGGACCCCCCTAATAGAACATCTTCGCCGGTTAGAAACATTTAGGCTGGCCTGCCTACAATCCATCCTGGGTTTAACCAGACTGGATTGTGTGAGGAGCTCACAAATCCTTGAAAGATCTGGGCAAGGTCCCATCGGTGAGCTCCTCCGGCGGGCAAGGCTGCGATGGCTGGGTCATGTAGCCCGCATGCCCAGCCACCGCATGCCGAAACAGCTTTTGTTCGGCCGGATTGAGGGGGCTAAGCGGGCGCGGCACGGGCTAGAGAAGAGATGGAGTGATGTGGTACAGGAGGACGTGGAGCTGAGTGGACTTGCCGATGACTGGTACCAGCGGTGTCAAGATCGGCCTCTGTGGAGGAGGCTCGTGAAGGACGCTACTGGGCAGTTGGAGGTAGTCGCCCTCCAACAACAACGGAGGGCGGAGGCGCGACGCTCACAACAACGAGCGGAGCGCCGGGTGGCTAAAGCACAGCAGGTTGGCACAGTAGGGGGCACAGGTGGTGCATCAGCCAGTCATCTCAGTCAGTCGACCCGTGGCACCTGGGTCTGCCCCGTGACCTCCTGCCAGCGGGCGTTCGACACTCCACGTGGCCTCAAGGTGCTCATGTTCTGGCACAAGCATCGTGGTGACGTCACCGCCACTTAGCGGCGAATGGCAGTTGTTGTTGTTGTTGTGTGATGGTGGTGGTGGTGGTGGTTCAAGTGAGTGTTGTGTGATGGTGATGGTGGTGATGATGTTCAAGTGAGTGGTGTGTGATGATGTTCAAGTGAGCGGTGTGTGATGGTGGTGATGTTGTTCAAGTGAGTGTTGTTGTGATGGTGGCGGTGGCACCGACCTTACCGATGAAGGCTGCCATGTCTCTGGGCAGCACGGTCTCTCCCAGGCGGAGTGATCCGGGACAAGCGCCGCACGGCGGTGACGGCGGTGACGGCGGTGATGGCGGTGGTTCAAAGCGCAGCAACGTCGCATCGTAGTCCTGCAGTGCAGACACCGCAGCCTCACCACAGTCTCACCACAGCCTCACCACAGTCTCACCACGGCCTCACCACAGCCTCACCGCAGTCTCACCACAGTCTCACCACAGCCTCACCACAGTCTCACCGCAGCCTCACCACAGCCTCACCACAGCCTCACCACAGTCTCAGCGCACGCCATCTCATTACACCGCATCGTCCGTGTCACTGTGGGTGGTGTCACTGTGTCACAGTCGAGCGGCAATATCTTTTCATCGGTTGCGTAACGCTGTGTGGAAGCTACCTGGTCTGTCGCTCCGCACTAAGCTTCAGGTCTTCTCGGCCGCGGTAATTCCCTTCCTTCTCTACGCTTGCGAAACGTGGACCCCCCTAATGGAACATCTTCGCCGGTTAGAAACATTTAGGCTAGCCTGCCTACGATCCATCCTGGGTTTAACCAGGCTGGTTTGTGTGAGGAGCTCACAAATCCTTGAAATGCGATGGCTGGGTCATGTAGCCCGCATGCCCAGCCACCGCATGCCGAAACAGCTTTTGTTCGGCCGGATCGAGGGGGTTAAACGGGCGCGGCACAGGCTAGAGAAGGGATGGAGTGATGCGGTACAGGAGGACGTGGAGATGAGTGGACTTGCCGATGACTGGTACCAGCGGTGTCAAGATCGGCCTCTGTGGAGGAGGCTCGTGAAGGACGCTGCTACTGGGCAGTTGGAGGCAGTCGCCCTCCAACAACAACGGAGGGCGGAGGAGCGACACTCACAACAATGAGCGGAGGGCTGGGTGGCTAAAGCATAGCAAGTTGGCACAGTCAGTCGACCCGTGGCACCTGGGTCTGCCCCGTGACATCCTGCCCGCTGGCGTTCGACACTTCACGCGGCCTCAGGGTGCACATAGCCTGGCACAAGCGTCGTGGTGACGTCACCGCCACTTAGTGGTGAATGGCGGTTGTTGTTGTTGGTGTCACTGTGGGTGGTGTCACTGTGGGTGATGTCACTGTGGGTGGTGTCACTGTGGGTGGTGTCACTGTGGGTGATGTCACTGTGGGTGGTGTCACTGTGGGTGATGTCACTGTGGGTGGTGTCACCGTGGGTGGTGTCACCGTGGGTGGTGTCACCGTGGGTGGTATCACTGTGGGTGATGTCACTGTGGGTGGTGTCACCGTGGGTGGTGTCACCGTGGGTGGTATCACTGTGGGTGATGTCACTGTGGGTGGTGTCACCGTGGATGGTGTCACTGTGGGTGGTGTCACTGTGGGTGATGTCACTGTGGGTGGTGTCACCGTGGGTGGTGTCACCGTGGGTGGTATCACTGTGGGTGGTGTCACTGTGGGTGATGTCACTGTGGGTGATGTCACCACCTCACCCGATCCTCCTCCCCCCCGCCCTGCTCCGTGTATTCGGTGGCCGCGTCTCCGCGCGGCTCCGCGAGGCTCCACCTGCCCACTTTGTCTCCATGGCGACGCCGTTTCAACTCCAACGCCAAGAGAAGGGAGCCTAGAACGCTTGTGCGGGGGTCACGGGGTCACGAGGTCGGAGCGGGGGTCGTGGGTCAGGATGAGGTGTGGGGGCAGGGCGGAGTCACGGGGTCGGAGCGGGATCGTGGGTCAGGATGAGGTGCCGGGGTCACGGGGTCGGAGCGGGGGTCGTGGGTCAGGATGAGGTGCAGGAGGAGGGCGGATGAGGAGAGGGAGGAGGGGGAGGAGGAGGGAGGAGAAGGAGGAGTGAGTGAGTGAGTGAGGAGTGAGTGAAGGAGAAGGAGGAGTGAGTGAGTGAGTGAGGAGTGAGTGAGGGAGGAGGAGGAGGAGAAGGAGGAGTGAGTGAGTAGTAGGAGTGAGTGAGGAGCTGACCCAGTAAGATCACCAACACGACGATGGCCGAGACGGCGCTGGCGGCTCCGCTGGCGGCGCTGGCGTGGAGGCAGCGGCCGCGGCGGTCGCACGCGGCGCAGAGCGCCACCTGCAGCTGCCGCACGGCGCTCAGCGGCGGCGTGCCCGAGTCCCCGACGAGCAGCGCCACCCAGTGGAGCCCCTCCGCCAGCGACGACTTGGCCAGCAGCTGCGAGCTGTTGCCTGCGCCGCCGCCGCCGCCGGGGGGACGCAGCACGTGGACAGGCGCGGGGCCGTCGGAGGTGCCGGGGGGAGGGGCGAGGAAGTAAACAACAACAACAACATTATTCTTGGTTCTATTCGGTAAAGTCACCACGTAGGTAAAAAATAAAACAACAAAAATCACGCGTTTTGGCCACAACACAAGTGGCCTTCATCAGGTGAAGGGACCGCACTCCAACGCTGTCCTCATGACAGCACGGTCCCTTCACCTGATGAAGGCCACTTGTGTTGTGGCCAAAACGTCGTGATTTTTGTTCTTTTAATTTTACCTACGTGACTTTACCGAATAGAACCAAAGAGCATGGATCTTTGCAGTCACGAAAGCTTCAAATCTAGAAACAATATTCTTGGTTCTTTCGGTAAAGTCACCACGTAGAAAGGGAAACAATAAAATAATTTAAAAATAAAACGATGACATTCTCACGACGTTTCGACTGCAGCACAAGCAATCATCGTCAGGTGTGGAAACCACAGCAAGAAAATTTCGAATGTTCTCGCTGTGTTTTTCACACCTGACGATGATTGCTTGTGTTGCAGTCGAAACGTCGTGATAATTTTATTTTGTATATTTTTATTATTTTATTGTTTCCCTTCTACGTGGTGGTGACTTTACCGAGAGAAGCAAGAATATGAATCCCTGCAGTCAGGAAAGATTTAAATCAAAACAACAACAATGGCAAGCGTCACGGAAATTAGTTTGTCAATGTAAATGACGACAATGACAACGACGACGACGATGATTTAAATTTCGATTTAAAGCTTCCGTGACTGCAAGGATTCATCTTCTTTGGTTCTTTCGGTAAAGTCACGTAGAATGAGAATAAAATAATAAAATAACACAATGAAATTCTCACGACGTTTCGGCCACAACGCAAGCGGCCGTCTTCAGGTGAAAGGTACAGAACTCTCGGGACGACAGAGCTTCAATGAACGATGTTAAGATTCGTAGCGACTTTTAAGCTGGTTGGGAGAATTGAGGCACCTTGACAAAGGTGTTTACATATCAAATAGCTGAGGGATTAGCTTGTGACTGGTCACAGGAATGGCTATGTTAAAGTCAAAACCTACACATCCACAGAGGCAACTAGTAATTTAGCATTGAAATAGCTAAGGGATTAGCTTGTGACTGGTCATAGAAATAGATGTTAAAGTAAAGGCCTACACATCCACAGAGCTTCTATGAACGCTGTTAAGATTCGTAGCGACTTTAAGCTGGTTGGGAGAGGTGAGGCACCTTGACAAAGGGGTTAGCTTGTGCAAATAGCTGAGGGATTAGCTTGTGACTGGTCACAGGAATGGCTATGTTAAAGTCAAAACCTACACATCCACAGAGGCAACTAGTAATTTAGCATTGAAATAGCTAAGGGATTAGCTTGTGACTGGTCACAGAAATAGATGTTAAAGTAAAGGCCTACACATCCACAGAGCTTCTATGAACGCTGTTAAGATTCGTAGCGACTTTAAGCTGGTTGGGAGAGGTGAGGCACCTTGACAAAGGGGTTAGCTTGTGCAAATAGCTGAGGGATTAGCTTGTGACTGGTCACAGGAATGGCTATGTTAAAGTCAAAACCTACACATCCACAGAGGCAACTAGTAATTTAGCATTTAAATAGCTAACGGATTAGCTTGTGACTGGTCACAGAAATAGATGTTAAAGTAAAGGCCTACACATCCACAGAGCTTCAATGAACGCTGTTAAGATTCGTAGCGACTTTTAAGCTGGTTGGGAGAGGTGAGGCATCTTGACAAAGGGGTTAGCTTGTGCAAATAGCTGAGGGATTAGCTTGTGACTCGTCACGGAAATGGCTATGTTAAAGTCAAAACCTACACATCCACAGAGGCAACTAGTAATTTAGCATTGAAATAGCTAAGGGATTAGCTTGTGACTGGTCACAGAAATAGATGTTAAAGTCAAAGCCTACACATCCACAGAGGCACCTCGTACATGGACGCAAAAAGGGGCTGCAACAAATCAACTGTCATACAGTAAACCGATGCGAAAAACCTAATTCTAAATTACATCAATATAATAAATGTACTCAATATATTCTTCAATAAGCTGAGCTATTAACATTAACTGGGTATACAGTACACTATATAATGAAAACCATATAGTAAACCAATAAAAACTAAAATATAAACTACCTCAATGATATATCACAATGTTATATGGTGAAAAAACGGGTGGATTCTTACCTTCCACTTCAGCACCACGGACAGCTACGAGCCCCGTTCTTCCATAAGGTCGGGTGTAGAGTGGCAGTCTGGATGGCGTCAGTTTCGAATTTTTCCATGAATACGTTGGCTACAACCGGAGATAGGGGGGAGCCCATTGGGGTGCCCTCAGTTTGTTTGTAGAAAGTTCCATTCCAGGTGAAGTATGTGTTGGTTAAGCAATGTCTCACCAGGGGGGGTACATCAGTGTGCAGTCCTTGATGAACCAGGTCTTCAATGATAGCGATGGTGTCAGGTACCGGAACTTTGGTGAACAAGGACACCACATCAAAACTGACAAGCAGGTCGTCTGGGGACAGGGAAATGCCTTTGATTATCGATACCAAGTGAGTGGAATTTAGTACTGCAGAGGTGGTTTTTCCAGTGAAAGGTCGTAGTATATCAGAAAGAAAACGTGCCAGTTTATAGGTGGGGGAGTTGATAGTAGAGACGATGGGACGAAGGGGTGTATCTTTCGATTTAAAGCTTTCGTGACTGCAAGGATTAATCTTCTTTGGTTCTTTCGGTAAAGTCACGTAGAATGAGAATAAAATAATAAATTGATAAAATAAAATAACACAATAATATTCTCACGACGTTTCGGCCACAACACAAGCGGCCTTCATCAGGTGAAGGGACGAGACTGTCTGGAGGACAGCGCTGGAGTGACAAAAGCCACGCTCAGATCGTGACCTTTAAGCTGTGTGAGAAGAAACAAAGCGCCTTGACAAAAGAATTAGCATAGAATTTAGCATTGAAATGACTGAGTGATTAGCTTGTGACTGGTCACAGAAATGGCTATGTTAAAGTTAAAGCATACACATCCGCAGAGGCACCCCTTGACAAAGGAATTAGCATAGAATTTAGTATTGAAATAGCTGAGTGATTAGCTTGTAACTGGTCACAGAAATAGCTATGTTAAAGTCAGAGCATACACATTAACAGAGGCACTTAGTACAACTCAAACAGGAGAATTTAGCATTGAAATAACTAGGCGAATTTAGCATTGAAATAACTGAGTGATTAGCTTGTGACTGGTCACAGAAATGGCTATGTTGAAGTCAAGGCCTACACATCTGAGCTATTCACAGTAACTGGGTATACACTACAATATATAATGAATACTACATAGTGAACCAATAAAACATTAAAATATAAATTACCTCAATGTTATCAATAAACTCTATATATTCTCCAATCAGCTAAGCTACCAACAATAAGTCGTTATATATCACAATGCTATATGGCGAAAAAAATGGGTGGATTCTTACCCTCAACTTTAGCAACACGGATAGCTACGGGCCCCGTTCAGACGGACGAGTTCATCCATGGTCGGAACAGAGGAGGGGGAGAGAGACAGCTGCGAGGCGCTGTTATACTCCATGTTGTAAACCATACCATTAACCGTGGTGTGAGAGGTATTAAAAGTCAATGTCAGCGAAAGAGCTGCGGTCTGAAGGTCATCGTAAAATACAATTAATTAAGAACGGAAATGGTTTGAACATCTTTCCAATGGTTACTAAGCCAGAATCCATCTTCTCGGTTGAAAAATGTCTCTGTGCTTGTATATGTGAATGGCCTCATGAACGAATCTCTCATGGTAGCCGGTTGGTTTGCAAAGAACCTCCGTCTTGGAGAAGTCAATGTCATGTGAGCCCACTGAATTATAACAGTGATCTGCCACGGCAGAGGAGTTCATTCTACCGTGTTTCATGTCCGCTTTATGTTCGCGGATGCGGTCCGAGATATGTCGTTTGGTTTCTCCAATGTAGCTACTACCACAGAGGCACTTTAGTTTGTAAACACCTGGGTACTGTATGTCTGGAACAGCATCTTTTAAAGATGGAACTAGATCACCGATTTTATGTACTGTGTTGAATCGGACCTGGATCTTGTGTTTATTCAGGATTTTGGAGATCTTTTTAGTGACCCCTGCAATGTAGGGTAAGGTGATGGTTTTGAGTGGCTCCACAAGAGGATCCTTCTTCATGACTGGAGTGATGGCTTTGCGGATTGTGTAGTCGGAGTAACCATTAGCCCTGAGAGCCTGGTGTACGTGCTTGAGTTCACTGGTAATGTGTTCCTGGTCGGAAATGCATTGGGCTCTATGGTATAGAGTCTTGATGAGGGAGTTCTTCTGGGATGGATGGTGGTGGGAATCGGGTTTCAAGTAAGCATCTGTATGGGTAGCTTTCCTGTAGACAGAGTGGCTCATTGAACCATCATGTCTCCTTTTAATTAAAACATCCAAAAAGGGTAGTTTGCCATTTTTTTCGACCTCCATGGTAAATCTGATGGCTGGGTGTATGGAATTGATGTGGTCGCGAAATTGTTCTAGAGCAGGCTGGCCATGTAGCCAGATGACAAAGGTGTCATCCACGTACCTCTTCCATAAGGTCGGGCGTAGAGTGGCAGTCTGGATGGCGTCAGTTTCAAATTTTTCCATGAATACGTTGGCTACAACCGGAGATAGGAGGTTCTTTGCACACCAACTGGCTACCATGAGAGATTCGTTCATGAGGCCATTCACATATACAAGCACAGAGACAATTTCAACCGAGAAGATGGATTCTGGCTTAGTAACCATTGGAAAGATGTTTTAAACCATTTCCGTTCTTAATTAATTGTATTTTACGATGACCTTCAGACCGCAGCTCTTTCGCTGACATTGACTCTTAATACCTCTCACACCACGGTTAATGGTATGGTTTACAACATGGAGTATAACAGCGCCTCGCAGCTGTCTCTCTCCCCCTCCTCTGTTCTGACCATAGATAAACTCGTCCGTCTGAACGGGGCCCGTAGCTATCCATGTTGCTAAAGTTGAGGGTAAGAATCCCCCCATTTTTTCACCATATAGCATTGTGATATATAACGACTTATTGTTGGTAGCTTAGCTGATTGGAGAATATATAGAGTTTATTGATAACATTGAGGTAATATATATTTTAGTTTTTTATTGGTTCACTATATAGTATTCATTATATATTGTAGTGTATACCCAGTTACTGTGAATAGCTCAGATGTGTAGGCCTTGACTTCAAAATAGCCATTTCTGTGACCAGTCACAAGCTAATCACTCAGTTATTTCAATGCTAAATTCGCCTAGTTATTTCAATGCTAAATTCTCCTGTTTGATTTGTACTAGGTGCCTCTGTGAATGTGTATGCTCTGACTTTAACATAGCTATTTCTGTGACCAGTTACAAGCTAATCACTCAGCTATTTCAATGCTAAATTCTATGCTAATTCCTTTGTCAAGGGGTGCCTCTGCGGATGTGTATGCTTTAACTTAGCTATTTCAATGCTAAATTCTATGCGAATTCCTTTGTCAAGGGGTGCCTCTGCGGATGTGTATGCTTTAACTTTAACATAGCCATTTCTGTGACCAGTCACAAGCTAATCACTCAGCCATTTCAATGCTAAATTCTATGCTAATTTTTTTGTCAAGGTGCTATGTTTCTTCTCACACAGCTTAAAGGTCGCGATCTGAGCGTGGCTTTTTCACTCCAGCGCTGTCCTCCAGACAGTCTCGTCCCTTCATCTGATGAAGGCCGCTTGTGTTGTGGCCGAAACGTCGTGAGAATATTATTGTGTTATTTTATTTTATCAATTTATTATTTTATTCTCATTCTACGTGACTTTACCGAAAGAACTAAAGAAGAAGGGGTGTATCTTCTTTGTGTATCTTTGGAGGCCATATAATCTTGGTGGTCTGGCAGCAGAGGGTTTCAATGAAAACTGTTTGGTCTGATCAATTAATGCTGTTGACTTTAACATAGCCATTTCCGTGACCAGTCACAAACTACAAAGACAAAGATAAAGATCCCCCATATAGCCTGTAACAGACTGTAGGGGCAAGTTCTGTTAGCGAGCACCTATGAAGGCCGGAATGGTACACGAGGGGGTGGGTGGCCAGCACCACGCCCGACCGCCTTTGTCTCTCTAGTGGCGATGTTTACACACCGCACCAGGTACTCATTTGAGGCTGAGTCGACCTAGGGGAGGCCCGGGACCGGTTCAGATAATCGTCACTGGTGTTGGCCGTGAGCGGGAATCGAACCCGGGTCGCCAGGTTCATAGCGCAGCGCGCTAACCGCTACACCATCGCTCCCCACACACACACGCAAGCTAATCCCTCAGCTATTTGATATGTAAACCCCTTTGTCAAGGTGCCTCACTTCTCCCAACCAGCTTAAAGTCGCTACGAATCGTAACAGCGTTCATTGAAGCTCTGTGGATGTGTAGGCCTTTACTTTAACATCTATTTCTGTGACCAGTCACAAGCTAATCCCTTAGCTATTTCAATGCTAAATTACTAGTTGCTTCTGTGGATGTGTAGGTTTTGACTTTAACATAGCCATCCCTGTGACCAGTCACAAGCTAATCCCTCAGCTATTTAATATGTAAACACCTTTGTCAAGGTGCCTCACTTCTCCCAACCAGCTTAAAGTCGCTACAAATCTTAACATCGTTCATTGAAGCTCTGTCGTTCCGACAGGTCTGTACCTTTCACCTGTGGCCGAAACGTCATGAGAATTTTATTGTGTTATTTTATTATTTTATTCTCATTCTACGAGAACTTACCGAAAGAACCAAAGAAGACGACAATGATGACGACGTTGATGATGACGATGATGACGACAATGATGACAATGACGATGACGACGACGTTCATAATGACGATGATGACGGCGATGACGACTACAACAATGACGACGATGACGACGTCGATAATGACAATGACGACGACGTTGATGATGACGACGATGACGACAATGATGATGACAATGACGACGACGGCGAGCGCCATCTCCCGAGCGGTGCGTTCCCCCCCCCCGGCCGCGCTCACCGTCGACCTGGCGGAGCGTCCAGTCGTCGTCGCCGCCGCCGCCGGGCGCCAGCCGGAAGCGGAAGGGGCGGCCGTTGGGGTCCTCGTCGGCGTCCGAGGCGACGACGGCGACGCCGGTGCGGGGGCACGCGGCGGCCCCACGCGGCCACACGGCGGCCGTGGGGGCGTTGTCGTTGACGTCGCTCAGCAGCAACTCCAGCGTGGCGGTACCGCTCGCGACGGGGGGAGCCTGCTCACACACACATACACACGTACTCACACACACACGTACACACACACATGTACACACACACACACGTACACACACACACACACATGTACACACACACGTACACAACAACAACCGCCATTCGCCACTAAGTGGCGGTGACGTCACCACGACACTTGTGCCAGGCTATATGCACCGTGAGGCCACGTGAAGTGTCGAACGCCCGCTGGCAGGAGGTCACTGGGCAGACCCAGGTGCCACGGGTCGACTGACTGAGATGACTGGCTTATGCACCACCTGTGCCCCCTACTGTGCCAACCTGCTGTGCTTTAGCCACCCGGCGCTCCGCTCGTTGTTCTGAGCGTCGCTCCTCCGCCCTCCGTTGTTGTTGGAGGGCGACCGCCTCCAACTGCCCAGTAGCATCCTTCACGAGCCTCCTCCACAGAGGCCGATCTTGACACCGCTGGTACCAGTCATCGGCAAGTCCACTCAGCTCCACGTCCTCCTGTACCACATCACTCCATCTCTTCTCTAGCCCGTGCCGCGCCCGCTTAGCCCCCTCAATCCGGCCAAACAAAAGCTGTTTCGGCATGCGGTGGATGGGCATGCGGGCTACATGACCCAGCCATCGCAGCCTTGCCTGCCGGAGGAGCTCACCGATGGGACCCTGCCCAGATCTTTCAAGGATTTGTGAGCTCCTCACACAATCCAGTCTGGTTAAACCCAGGATGGATCGTAGGCAGGCCAGCCTAAATGTTTCTAACCGGCGAAGATGTTCCACTAGGGGGGTCCACGTTTCGCAAGCGTAGAGAAGGGAGGGAATGACCGTGGCCGAGAAGACCTGAAGCTTAGTGCGGAGCGACAGACCAGGTAGCTTCCACACAGCATTACGCAACCGATGAAAAGATATTGCCGCTCGACTGATTCGGAGTGAAACCTCTGCTGTTAAACTGGAGCCAGTCATAAGCACACTGCCCAGGTATGGGAAACTCTCCACTCTCTCCACAACTGCCCCATCACCGATTGGGAGTTGTGGGGGTGGAGTGTCCGATGGTACAAAATACCCAGGCAGGTGCTTAGTTTTGGTGGGGCTGATGGTAAGGCCCCACCTCTTAGTGGCACGCTCCAGTCTCAGCAGCAGCAGCGTCTCCAACTCCTCCTCTGACTGAGCAGCTATTACCAAATCATCAGCATACATAACGTGGTTGAGCAATAGGGAGCCATCCCTTGACCGCACCCGGGCATCGATCAGCCTCCCATTATATCTGTACCATATGGAGATTCCCCCGGTACAGCTATTGAAGGCTTCACGAACTACGTGGTCAAAATAGATGTTAAATAATGTGGGAGCCAGAGGACATCCCTGTCACACCCCAAGGTGTACAGGGAATGGCTCTGACTCCCGGCCACGTAGTTTTACCCGGGCCCGCTCACCATCATGAAGGTCCTTAATGATCGTGAGCAGAGGGTCAGGTACTCCAAAAGCACGAAGAACGACCCAGAGCCCAGGCCTACTGATGGTATCATAGGCCTTGACCAGGTCAATAAAGCAGAGATGTAGGTCTTGTTGGAATTCCCTACACCTCTGCTGTAGCAGACGGACAGAAAATATGGCATCCGTGCAGGACCGCCCTTTCCTGAAACCGCATTGGGGCTCCGCAAGCCTCTCCTCAGCGTGCCTGGCAAGGCGATGCTGAATAATCCTTGCCAGGACCTTTCCCGGCACACTGAGGAGTGAGATGCCCCTGTAGTTGTTACAGTCTGTGCGGTCCCCCTTCTTAAAAAGGGGGACCACCAGGGCATCCTTCCAATCCTGCGGAACCCGTCCAGTGGTCCAGACTGTTGTTATGATGTCATATAGGGCAGTCTGTGCACAAACGCCACCCTCCCTCAGCATTTCGCTTGGGAGATCATCTCTGCCCGCTGCCTTTCTTGGTCTCAGACTCCGGATCGCCTTCAATACTTCCTCAGCAGATGGCACCTCAGCCAGCCACTCACAGGGGGTGACTTCTTCCAATATTTGAGGCACCGCAGCCTCAGCAGGGTCATCCTCACTTTGTGCCACGATGTTTTCCTGGCTGAGGGATTTTCCCTCCCCCAGGACCTCACAGAAATGCTCAGCAAATCTGCGAACCTGTTCCTGGGGGTCGGAGATTGGATCACCGTTTTTTCCCCTAATGATGGTAATAGGTGTGGCGCTG
This sequence comes from Petromyzon marinus, assembly GCF_048934315.1. Taxonomy (NCBI): domain Eukaryota; kingdom Metazoa; phylum Chordata; class Hyperoartia; order Petromyzontiformes; family Petromyzontidae; genus Petromyzon; species Petromyzon marinus. The sequence continues at coordinate 5,067,217 of NW_027422662.1, forward strand.
CAAGTTACTTTTTTCATGGAGTTAAATAGAGATTTGTGATCACGGGCCACTGAGGCAGACTCCATCTCCTCAGCAACCCGCGACCACCACCCATCCTTGCAGCGCCTCACGGCTCTCCGAACCTCCGAGCGAAGGCTGCGGTAAGCCTCCTCATTCTCTGACGTGAGATTCTGTAGCCGATGACAGTGGGCCTGTCGCTTTTTCTCAACCATCCTGAACACCTCCTCTGTCAGCCAGGGTCTCTGGGGAGGTCTGGACCGCGTACCCAAAGCAGCCATTGCAGCTGCATGAGTCACAGTCCTAAACCTCGCCCATTTACCCACGACATCAGGAGGAGTCGGGGACGATGCCAATCCCAGCCGCAAGCGATGATGAAATTCTCGCTTGCAACTTTCATCAGATAACTGAGACCAGGCCACTTTAGGTTGGAATGGGGTCCTGGGTGTACACCCACCACCGGAGTGGAAGAATGGCAGGCGCATCTTACAGATGACTAGTCGATGGTCAGAGGGCAGATCAGCTCCACGGTAGATCCTGGTGTCAAGGACATGGGCTCGCATTCGCTGGTCCGTCACTATGTAGTCCAGCAGATGTTCTTGCTTGGACCCGGCATGCATCCATGATGTTGTGTGGATGCGCCGATGCCGGAACAGCGTGTTGGTAATTACAAGCCCATGGGCTGCACAAAAATCTAGCAGCCTCCTACCGTTGTTATTGAGCTGATCTGGCCCATGCCCTCCAATCACTCCAGACCAGGTGCCAGTATCATGACCAACTCGGGCATTGAAGTCACCCAACATGATGACTCTATCCCGAGGGGCCACTTTAGCCAGCACCTGTGACAGGAGGTCATAGAAGGCATCTGACTCATCGGCTTTGCCTGCATCCCTCCACAGATGTTCATCTTCGGTGGGGGCATAAGTAACCACGACCACCATTCCTCGCCTCCGGTTGATGGGAAGGCGAGCCCAAAGTAGCCTGGGGCTTACAGCTTCCCACACCTCACCGCCACGCTCCCACGCCCCCTTCATTCTTTTGTTCAAAAGAAGACCCACACCCTGTTGTTTGGCAGTCTGCTGCCCAGAGTAGAGGACTGTCCACCCCTCATGGTGGCAGGAGCCAGAGCCGGTCCACCAGACCTCCTGAATGCCGCATAGATCCAGGCGGTACCGGTCCAGCTCCCGACAGAGGAGTGGCAGCCTCTCCTCTGCAGTGAGCGTTCGAACATTCCACGTGGCCACCCGTAGTGGCTTTTCGTTGTTTCTGGAGTAGCCCCGAGGGTAGGTATTCAATCTCCTGGCTCCGCCAATTGGGGTTTGGCCAGGAGACGTCATAGACGCCTGGCCCCCCGGGGCCTCCGGCACAAGCTTATTAGTTACATATTTCAGTTTAATTCGTGGTTTCGTGGTAATTAATTGAAGGTGGAGGGGTTACCAGCCCCTCGCACCCGTCCAGAGCCCCCGTTTAGCCCCTGTGGTGGACACATGCCATGAGGGGAGGAGCCAATCAAAAATTGGATCTCCCCCCACAGCACTGTCCACTACAGAGTTGCCCGTCCGGCACCGCGAGGAGGTAGGGGGTTGTTCTGCCGGACGTACACACACACATGTACACACACACACGCACACACACACACATGTACACACACACACGCACGCACACACGCACGCACAACACACGTACACACGCCACACACCACACACGTACGTACACACACACGCACGCACACACACGTACACACACACATGTACACACATAAAATGTAGTGAAGGTGGGTCACTAGGGGGCGTAGCGTTGGTTACAGAGAGGGGAATTGTGGGTGCAGTAGCCCTCTCTGCCAGCACGGCATGCAATGTCATGGAACGGGACCTAGGGGGCGTAGTGCTGGTGGCTGTCAGAGGACGTAGCAGCCCGGCTGGCTTGCAGGGCACGTGATAGGTCAAAGGTGACAGATGGGACACGTGGGGCACGGCCCAGACACCTTCTGGTAGGTTTCAGAAGGGGGCGTGGCCGAGGGCGTGGCCAGGCCACGCCGGGGGCCATAAAAGGGAGGTCCCGAGGCCGGGTCGGGGCCATCTGCTGGAGTGGAGTCCTCGCTGCCGCGCCTTCCCCTGGGTCCTCGCTCTTCACGCTCGGCATTGTGGGTCAGGCAGCATGCCGAGCGTCCTGACCCGTCTGCAGTGATCCCATGTGTGAACAGAGTGTCTAAAAGTGTAGAACAAACGTGTGTGTGTGTGCCTCCTACTACCAGCGTCTCAGAAGTGACCCTCTACACACGTACACACACACGTACACACACACACACGCGCACGCAGCGACGGCGAGCGTGGCTGTGAGCGTGGGCGTGGCCGCGGGCCCCGCTCCCCTGTAACCCCGCACCGTCGTCAGTCGCCAGGAATGTGGCTGTGTAGACGTTGCGCTGCACGAGAGGCGACTCGCGGTCGAGCTCCGCCGCCGTGCTCACCGCGCCGCCGGCCGCGTCGATGTCAAGCCAGTCGCCCGGCACCCGCAGCTTGCGGTAGCTGCACGCACGCACAAAGATCCCCCAGGTAGCCTCGACGGACTGTCGCGGCGAGTGCTGTTAGTGGCGAGTAGGCAGACACCTACACACAGACGAAGATTCCCCACCGTGTAGCCTCAACAGGATGTAGGGGCAAGTGCTGTTAGCGAGTAAAGTGTAGTGTATAGTGTAGTGTATAGTAGTGTAGTGTATAGTAGTGTATAGTGTATAGTAGTGTATAGTGTCGTGTATAGTAGTGTAGTGTATAGTGTAGTGTGAAGTGTAGCGTGCAGTGTATAATATTGTATAGTGTTGTCTAGTGTCACGCCATGAACAGACTGTGGTAACTTACCTGCAGTAGCAGACATACATCAGCAGGGGGTGGTATGTGGGCTGCTAGGGTTCCCCAGACCCCAAGAGGGGGTGGGCTGGGGGAATATTCCAGGATCCCCCAGAACATTCTGGAAGGGAGGCGTGGCCAGGGGCGGAGAGAACCTGGAGGGTTATAAAAGCCGGACCCTTGAACGGGTTCGGCAGTCATCCCCAAGCCGAAGACTGAAGACCGCCGGGCTTAGAGTAGGACCCTGGGAACCCCCAGACCCGACGTCCTTGTGAGGGCAGGGACTTAGTGGGACAGTGGTCGGACCCTGGGAAACCCCAGACCCTACGTCCTTGTAAGGGCCGAGACTTAGTAGGACAGTGGTCGGACCCTGGGTACCCCCAGACCCGACGTCCTTGTGAGGGCAGGGACTTAGTGGGACAGTGGTCGGACCCTGGGTACCCCCAGACCCGACGTCCTTGTGAGGGCAGGGACTTAGTGGGACAGTGGTCGGACCCTGGGTACCCCCAGACCCGACATCCTTGTCAGGGCAGGGACTGAGTGGGACAGTGGTCGGACCCTGGGTACCCCCAGACCCGACGTCCTTGTGAGGGCAGGGACTTAGTGGGACAGTGGTCGGACCCTGGGTACCCCCAGACCCGACGTCCTTGTGAGGGCAGGGACTTAGTGGGACAGTGGTCGGACCCTGGGTACCCCCAGACCCGACGTCCTTGTCAGGGCAGGGACTGAGTGGGACAGTGGTCGGACCCTGGGTACCCCCAGACCCGACGTCCTTGTCAGGGCAGGGACTGAGTGGGACAGTGGTCGGACCCTAGGTACCCCCAGACCCGCTGACCTTCTAAGGTCCGGGACTGAGTGGGACAGTGGCCAGGACCCGAGGACCTTGGCTGGGTCGGGTCAGGATAGCCTCCCCTAGGGCCCCTAGCCAGAGGGCTGAGAGTGGTCCCAGTGTTCGGAGGCACGATAGCCCGGAGGCCAAACCTCCCCAAGCAGCGGGTGAAAGGGGCCGTTACCCCTCAGTGTTAGGGACCTTGTATTGAGTTATTGTCAAATAAAAGTGTTGCCTCAAGTACCGGCTCTCCCTCGTCTTTAGGCTCACTACACTCGTACAGCACTAACCAGTAGTGTATTGGAGAGCAAATCCACGACATTTCCTATCTGAGTACCGTGACATTTCACCAGTAATTACGACAACGACACCCAGCTTCATCAGGCGACAGCCACATTGGCGGAGAAGTCTTCCTCCTGTTTAGGTTGTTGTGGTTGTTGTTGTGGTTGTTGTGATTGTTGGGGTTGTTTTGCTTGTTGTTTTGGTTGTTGTGGTTGTTGTTGTGGTTGTTGTGGTTGTTGTTGTGGTTGTTGTTTTGGTTGTTATTCGCTTGGCGGGGAGTTGTCCTCACCGCAGGCTCTGCTTCTGTGCGGTGTCCGGGTCCCGTGCCACCAGGGTGGTGACGGCACTGCCCAGGGCGAGGCCTTCGGCCAGCATCACCTGCTGTAGCCGCGGCTCAAACAGCGGAGCCTCGTTCTCATCCTCAACACTCACCTGCCGGGGAGAGACACGGCGCACGGGGAGACAAGCTGTGGGGGGGAGAGACGCGGCGCACGGGGAGAGACACGGGGAAAAAAATGGAGATAGGTACGGGGAGAGACATGGGGAAAAACATGGAGATAGGTACGGGGAGAGACACGGGGAAAAACATGGAGATAGGGACGGGGAGAGACACGGGGAAAAACATGGAGATAGGTACGGGGAGAGACACGGGTAAAAACATGGAGATAGGTACGGGGAGAGACACGGGGAGAGATGCGGGGAGAGACGCGCACGGGGAGGGACACGGGGAAAAACATGGATATAGGAAGGGGGAGAGACACGGGGAAAAACATGGAGATAGATACGGGGAGAGACGCGGGGAAAAACATGGAGATAGGCACGGGGAGAGACACAGGGAAAAACATGGAGATAGGTACGGGGAGAGACACGGGTAAAAACATGGAGATAGGTACGGGGAGAGACATGGGGAAAAACATGGAGATAGGTACGGGGAGAGACACGGGGGAAAACATGGAGATAGGTACGGGGAGAGACATGGGGAAAAACATGGAGATAGGTATGGGGAGAGACACGGGGAGAGATGCGGGGAGAGATGCGGGGAGAGACGCGCACGGGGAGAGACACAGGGAAAACATGGAGATAGGTACGGGGAGAGACACGGGTAAAAACATGGAGATAGGTACGAGGAGAGACGCGGGTAAAAACATGGAGATAGGTACGGGGAGAGATACGGGGAGAGATGCGGGTAGAGATGCGGGGAGAGGTCGGGGGTGGCGGCTTTTCTGCAGGAATCTTTGTTCGTGTCGGGAGAATCCCAGCAGCTGTGAAGCTCTTGAGCAGCTCGCAGGTGTCCAGAGCCGGGTGCGGGTGGCACGGGAAGACCGTGGGGGGGCCGTGCGTGGGCCATGTGGGGGCCGTGGGGGTCACTCACCGTGACGGTGGCGGTACTCTCTGGAGGGGGCCGCATGGTTTTCATGAGCGGCTCCTCGTTATCCACGAAGACGATGAGTTGGTATGACGATGACGTCTCAAAGTCTAAGGGCTGCGGCGTACACGCACACACACACGTACACACACACACACGTACACACGTACACACACGTACACACGTACACACGCACACGTACACACACACGTACACAAGTACACACGTACACACACACGTACACACGTACACACACACACGTACACACACACGTACACACACACGTACACACGTACACACACGTACACACACACGTACACACGTACACACGCACACACACACGTACACACATACACACGCACACGTACACACACACGTACACACACACACGTACGCACACACGTACACACACACGTACACACACGTACACACACGTACACACGCGCACGTACACACACACGTACAAACGTACACACACGTACACACGTACACACACACGTACACACGTACACACGCACACACACACGTACACACACGCACACACGTACACACACGGACACACATACACACGCACGTACACACGGACACACGTTCACACACACGCACGCACACGTACAAAAGGCAAAGATCCCCCGTATAGCCTTAGCAGACCGTTTGGCCAAGTGTTGTTAGCGAGCACCTATGAAGGCTGGAATGGCACACGTGGGGGTGGGGAGCCAGCACCACGCCCGTCCGCCTTTGTCTCCCCAGTGCTGGCGACGTTGACGTTCGGACCCCATGCCCCCCCCCCTCACCCCCCACTGGACGTCTGTGAAAAAATACCTCCCTAGCTGCCTCCATCTTCTCCCTCCCCATCCTCCCCTCCCTCCCCTCCTTCCCCTTCCTTCCCTCCCCCACTTCCTTCCATCCCCCTCTCCCCTCCCTTCCCTCCGTCCCTCCCTCCCTCCCCTCCTTTCCCCCCCTCCCCTTCCATCCTTCCCCTACCTCCCCTCCCTCCCCTCCCTCCCCTCCCTCCTTTAACCCCCTCCCCTCCCTCCCACGCGTTACCTTGACAACGACGATCCTGCCATTGTTGGTGCCGGGGTCGGTCTCCACGACAAACAGGTCGCCGGGGTCTCCCGCCCCCCACTCCCCCCCCCCTGCACCCCCCCGCGGAAGGAATAGCGGACACGCCAAGCCGCCGTGCCGGCCTCGTCCGAGTCGATCACTGAGAGGGGCGGCATCGTCACCGGCACCCCCACGGCGTTCTCACGGACCGTGCCGAACCACTACGGCGATGAAGATGCCGAGAGAAGGGGGCGGACAGGGGGGGTGACGTTGTTGTTGTTGTATACCGCCTATGGTGCAGTGTTGAGTCTATGGTGCAGTGTTGAGTCTATGGAGCAGTGTTGAGTCTATGGTGCAGTGTTGAGTCTATGGTGCAGTGTTGAGTCTATCATGCAGTGTTGAGTCTATGGTGCAGTGTTGAGTCTATGGTGCAGTGTTGAGTCTATCATGCAGTGTTGAGTCTATGGTGCAGTGTTGAGTCTATGGTGCAGTGTTGAGTCTATGGTGCAGTGTTGAGTCTATGGTGCAGTGTTGAGTCTATGGTGCAGTGTTGAGTCTATGGAGCAGTGTTGAGTCTATGGTGCAGTGTTGAGTCTATGGTGCAGTGTTGAGTCTATCATGCAGTGTTGAGTCTATGGTGCAGTGTTGAGTCTATGGTGCAGTGTTGAGTCTATGGTGCAGTGTTGAGTCTATGGTGCAATGTTGAGTCTATGGTGCAGTGTTGAGTCTATGGGGCAGTGTTGAGTCTAAGGGCAGTGTTGAGTCTATGGGCAGTGTTGAGTCTATGGTGCAATGTTGAGTCTATGGTGCAGTGTTGAGTCTATGGTGCAGTGTTGAGTCTAGAGTGCAGTGTTGAGTCTATGGTGCAGTGTTGAGTCTATGAGCAGTGTTGAGTCTATGGTGCAGTGTTGAGTCTATTGTGCAGATTTGAGTCTAAGGGCAGTGTTGAGTCTATGGTGCAGTGTTGAGTCTATGGAGCAGTGTTGAGTCTATGGTGCAGTGTTGAGTCTATGGTGCAGTGTTGAGTCTATGGTGCAGTGTTGAGTCTATGGTGCAGTGTTGAGTCTATTGTGCAGTGTTGAGTCTATGGTGCAGTGTTGAGTCTATGGTGCAGTGTTGAGTCTATGGTGCAGTGTTGAGTCTATGGTGCAGTGTTGAGTCTATTGTGCAGTGTTGAGTCTATGGTGCAGTGTTGAGTCTATGGTGCAGTATTGAGTCTATGCTGCAGTGTTGAGTCTATGGTGTAGTGTTGAGTCTATGGTGCAGTGTTGAGTCTATGGTGCAGTGTTGAGTCTATGGTGCAGTGTTGAGTCTATGGTGCAGTGTTGAGTCTATGGTGCAGTGTTGAGTCTATGATGCAGTGTTGAGTCTATGGTGCAGTGTTGAGTCTATGGTGCAGTGTTGAGTCTATGGTGCAGTGTTGAGTCTATGGTGCAGTGTTGAGTCTATGGGCAGTGTTGAGTCTATGGTGCAGTGTTGAGTCTATGGTGCAGTGTTGAGTCTATGGTGCAGTGTTGAGTCTATGGTGCAGTGTTGAGTCTATGGTGCAGTGCTGAGTCTATGGTGCAGTGTTGAGTCTATTGTGCAGTGTTGAGTCTATGGTGCAGTGTTGAGTCTATGGTGCAGTGTTGAGTCTATGGTGCAGTATTGAGTCTATGGTGCAGTGTTGAGTCTATCGTGCAGTGTTGAGTCTATGGTGCAGTGTTGAGTCTATGGTGCAGTGTTGAGTCTATGGTGCAGTGTTGAGTCTATGGTGCAGTGTTGAGTCTATGGTGCAGTGTTGAGTCTATGGTGCAGTGTTGAGTCTATGGTGCAGTGTTGAGTCTATGGTGCAGTGTTGAGTCTATGGTGCAGTGTTGAGTCTATGGTGCAGTGTTGAGTCTATGGTGCAGTGTTGAGTCTATGGTGCAGTGTTGAGTCTATGGTGCAGTGTTGAGTCTATGGTGCAGTGTTGAGTCTATGGTGCAGTGTTGAGTCTATGGTGCAGTGTTGAGTCTATGGGCAGTGTTGAGTCTATGGTGCAGTGTTGAGTCTATGGTGCAGTGTTGAGTCTATGGTGCAGTGTTGAGTCTATGGTGCAGTGTTGAGTCTATGGTGCAGTGCTGAGTCTATGGTGCAGTGTTGAGTCTATTGTGCAGTGTTGAGTCTATGGTGCAGTGTTGAGTCTATGGTGCAGTGTTGAGTCTATGGTGCAGTATTGAGTCTATGGTGCAGTGTTGAGTCTATGGTGCAGTGTTGAGTCTATGGTGCAGTGTTGAGTCTATGGTGCAGTGTTGAGTCTATGGTGCAGTGTTGAGTCTATGGTGCAGTGTTGAGTCTATGGTGCAGTGTTGAGTCTATGGTGCAGTGTTGAGTCTATGGTGCAGTGTTGAGTCTATGGTGCAGTGTTGAGTCTATGGTGCAGTGTTGAGTCTATGGTGCAGTGTTGAGTCTATGGGCAGTGTTGAGTCTATGGTGCAGTGTTGAGTCTATGGTGCAGTGTTGAGTCTATGGTGCAGTGTTGAGTCTATGGTGCAGTGTTGAGTCTATGGTGCAGTGCTGAGTCTATGGTGCAGTGTTGAGTCTATGGGCAGTGTTGAGTCTATGGTGCAGTGTTGAGTCTATCGTGCAGTGTTGAGTCTAAGGGCAGTGTTGAGTCTATGGTGCAGTGTTGAGTCTATGGTGCAGTGTTGAGTCTATGGTGCAGTGTTGAGTCTATGGTACAGTGTTTGGTCTATGGTGCAGTGTTGAGTCTATGGTGCAGTGTTGAGTCTATGGTGCAGTGTTGAGTCTATGGTGCAGTGTTGAGGTTGGGTGGTGGTGACGGTGTGAGTGTGGGTGGTGTGTGGTGGTGGCGGTGGTGGTGCCGGCGTGCCGTACGGTTCTTCTCGTGAACTCGGGGGCGATGTCATTGATGTCGGTGATGGTGACGATGGCGGTGGCCGTGGTCGAGAGTCCGATGTTGGCGTCTCCCTCCATGTCCGAAGCCATCACCACCAGCGAAAAGTGCGCCACTCTCTACACAGAGCGGACACTCCCACACCGTCACCCCCCGGCACACGCACGGAGTGGGTTTGTAGCGCAGAGCGGTAACCGCTATACATGGCGTGCAAAGAGAGACAGAGACACACACACACAGACACACACACAGACACACACACAGACACACACACAGACACACAGACACACACCTTACACAGACAAACACACAGTAGAGACAAACACACAGACACACACAGACACACACCTCAAACAGACAAACACACACTAGAGACAAACACACACACACACAAACACACACACAGACACACACATAGACACAGACACACAGACACACACAGACACAGACACACACACAGACACACAGACACACACAGACAAACACCTCACAGAGACACACACACACTAGAGACAAACACACACACAGACACACACACAGACACACACACACACAGACACACACACAGACACACACAGACAAACACCTCACAGAGACACACACACAGTAGAGACAAACACACAGACACACACACACACAGACACACACAGTAGAGACAAACACACAGACACACACACAGACACACACACAGACACACACAGACACACACAGACACACACCTCACACAGAGACACACACACAGTAGAGACAAACACACAGACACACACATAGACACAAACACACAGACACACACATGGACACAGACAAAGATCCCCCATATAGCCTTAACAGACTGTAGGGGCAAGTGCTGTTAGCGAGCACCTATGAAGGCCGGAACGATACACGAGGGGGTGGGTGGCCAGCACCACGCCCGACCGCCTTTGTCTCCCTAGTGGCAATGTTTACACACCGCACCAGGTACTCATTTGAGGCCGAGTCGACCTAGGGGGGCCCGGGACCGGTTCAGACAATCGTCACACAAACGTTGTGTCCGTGATGTGCGGCAGAAGCCAGATTAAACGATGCGGAAAACTGCATCAGTGCACAAAATGTACCGTATTTGTTTTGCTTTACAGATACAACAACAGTCAGATGTTCTAGACACAGACTCACACAGACACACACACACAGACACGCACAAACACCTCACAGAGACACACACACAGTAGAGACAAACACACAGATACACACACAGACACACACACACAGTAGAGACAAACACACAGACACACACAGACACACACACAGACACACACCTCACAGAGACACACACAGTAGAGACAAACACACACACAACAACAACCGCCATTCGCCACTAAGTGGCGGTGACGTCACCACGACGCTTGTGCCAGGCTATGTGCACCCTGAGGCCAGGTGAAGTGTCGAACGCCCGCTGGCAGGAGGTCACGAGGCAGACCCAGGTGCCACGGGTCGACTGACTGAGATGACTGGCTGATGCACCACCTGTGCCCCCTACTGTGCCAACCTGCTGTGCTTTAGCCACCCGGCGCTCCGCTCGTTGTTGTGAGCGTCGCTCCTCCGCCCTCCGTTGTTGTTGGAGGGCGACTGCCTCCAACTGCCCAGTAGCGTCCTTCACGAGCCTCCTCCACAGAGGCCGATCTTGACACCGCTGGTACCAGTCATCGGCAAGTCCACTCAGCTCCACGTCCTCCTGTACCACATCACTCCATCTCTTCTCTAGCCCGTGCCGCGCTAGCTTAGCCCCGTCGAACCGGCCGAACAAAAGCTGTTTCGGCATGCGGTGGCTGGGCATGCGGGCTACATGACCCAGCCATCGCAGCCTTGCCCGCCGGAGGAGCTCACCGATGGGACTTTGCCCAGATCTTTCAAGGATTTGTGAGCTCCTCACACAATCCAGTCTGGCTAAACCCAGGATGGATCATAGGCAGGCCAGCCTAAATGTTTCTAACTGGCGAATATGTTCCATTAGGGGTGTCCACGTTTCGCAAGCGTAGAGAAGGAAGGGAATGACCGTGGCCGAGAAGACCTGAAGCTTAGTGCGGAGCAACAAACCAGGTAGCTTGCACACAACGTTACGCAACCGATGAAAAGATATTGCCGCTAAACTTATTCGGAGTGAGACCTCTACTGTTAAACTGGAGCCAGCCATAAGCACACTGCCCAGGTATGGGAAACTCTCCACTCTCTCCACAACTGCCCCATCACCGATTGGGAGTTGTGGGGGTGGAGTGTCCGATGGTACAAAATACCCAGGCAGGTGCTTAGTTTTGGTGGGGCTGATGGTAAGGCCCCATCTCTTAGTGGCACGCTCCAGTCTCAGCAGCAGCAGCGTCTCCAACTCCTCCTCTGAATGAGCAGCTATTACCAAATCATCAGCATACATAACGTGGTTGAGCATTCGGGAGCCATCCCTTGACTGCACCCGGGCGTCGATCAGCCTCCCATTATATCTGTACCATATGAAGATTCCTCCGGTACAGCTATTGAAGGCTTCACGAACTACGTGGTCAAAATAGATGTTAAACAATGTGGGAGCTAGAGGACATCCCTGTCCCACCCCAAGGTTAACAGGGAATGGTTCTGACTGCCGGCCACGTAGTTTTACCCAGGCCCGCTCACCATCATGAAGGTCCTTAATGATCGTGAGCAGAGGGTCAGGTACTCCAAAAGCACGAAGAACAACCCAGAGCCCAGGCCTACTGATGGTATCATAGGCCTTGACCAAGTCAATTATGCAGAGATGTAGGTCTTTTTGGAATCCCTACAACTCTGCTGTAGCAGACGGACAGAAAATATGGCATCTGTGCAGGACCGCCCTTTCCTGAAACCGCATTGGGGCTCCGCAAGCCTCTCCTCAGCGTGCCTGGCAAGGCGATGTTGAATAATCCTTGCCAGGACCTTTCCTGGCACACTGAGGAGTGAGAACCCGTCCAGTGGTCCAGACTGTTGTTATGATGTCATATAGGGCAGTCTGTGCACAAACGCCGCCCTCCCTCAGCATTTCGCTTGGGAGATCATCTCTGCCCGCTGCCTTTCCTGGTCTCAGACTCCGGATCACCTTCAGTACTTCCTCAACAGATGGCACCTCAGCCAGCCACTCACAGGGGGTGACTTCTTCCAAAGTTTGAGGCACCACAGCCTCAGCAGGGTCATCCTCACTTTGTGCCACGATGTTTTCCTGGCTGAGGGATTTTCCCTCCCCCAGGACATCACAGAAATGCTCAGCAAATCTGCAAACCTGTTCCTGGGGGTCGGAGATTGGGTCACCGTTTTTTCACCTAATGATGGTAATACGTGTGGCGCTGCAGATTACTTTTTTGGAGTTAAATAGACACACACACACAGACACACACACAGACACACACACAGACACACACACACACAGTAGAGACAAACACACAGACACGCACACACAGACAAACACACAGTAGAGACAAACACACAGACACACACATAGACACAGACTCACACAGACACACACCTCACAGAGACACACAGACACACACAGTAGAGACAAACACACAGACACACACATAGACACACACACAGACACACACACACAGACACACACAGACACACCTCACACAGACAAATACACACTAGAGACAAACACACAGACACACACATAGACACAGACACACACACACAGACACACACAGACAAACACACACTAGAGACAAACACACACACACAGACACACACATAGACATAGACACAGACACACACAGACACACACACACACAGACACACACAGATACACACACACAGACACACACAGACGTGATACCCACCTCTCGGTCCAGCCGGACAGTATTGGTGATGATGCCTGTGAATCTGTCGATGGTGAACACGCGGTGTGCAGTCATCATGGGAACCTGCAACACTATATGGTAGCGAATCGCTCCGTTGAGCGTCAAGGGGTCATCCATGTCACTCGCCACCACCCTCATCACGAAAGTGCCTGACACGGCCGGAGGGAGAGGGAGGGGAAGGAGTGAGTGTTTGTGAGTGTATCTGTGTGTATGTGTGTGTGTGTCTGTGTGTGTGTGTCTGTGTGTGTGTGTGAGTGTGTGAGTGAGTGAGTGTGTGAGTGTGAGTGTATGAGTGTGTGTATGTGTGAGTGTGTGTATCTGTGTGTATGTGGGGAGCGGTAGTGTAGCGATTAGCGCGCTGCGCTATGAAACTGGCGACCCGGGTTCGATTCCCGCTCACGGCCAACACCAGTGACGATTATCTGAACCGGTCCTGGGCCTCCCCTAGGTCGACTCAGCCTCAAATGAGTACCTGGTGCGGTGTGTAAACATCGTCACTAGGGAGACAAAGGCGGTCGGGCGTGGTGCTGGACACCCACCCCCTCGTGTACCGTTCCGGCCTTCATAGGTGCTCGCTAACAGCACTTGCCCCTACAGTCTGTTACAGGCTATTTGGGGGATCTTTGTGTGTATGTGTGAGTGTGTGTATCTGTGTGTATGTGTGAGTGTATGTGAGTGTGTGAGTGAGTGTGAGTGAGTGTGTAAGTGTGTGTGTGTGAGTGTTTGAGTGTGTATGTGTGAGTGTGTATGTGTGTGAGTGAGTGGCCACCCGTAGAGGCTGTCCGGCAAAACAACCCCCTACCTCCTCGCGGTGCCGGACGGGCAACTCTGTCGTGGACAGCGCTGTGGGGGGAGATCCAATTTTGATTGGCTCCTCCCCTCATGGCATATGTGTCCACCACAGGGGCTAAACGGGGGCTCTGGACGGGTGCGAGGGGCTGGTAACCCCTTCACCTTCAATTAATTACCACGAAACCACGAATTAAACTGAAATATGTAACAACTAAGCTTGTGCCGGAGGCCCCGGGGGGCCAGGCGTCTATGATGTCTCCTGGCCAAACCCCAATTGGCGGAGCCAGGAGATTGAATACCTACCCTCGGGGCTACTCCAGAAACAACGAAAAGCCACTACGGGTGGCCACGTGGAATGTTCGAACGCTCACTGCAGAGGAGAGGCTGCCACTCCTCTGTCGGGAGCTGGACCGGTACCGCCTGGATCTATGCGGCATTCAGGAAGTCCGGTGGACCGGCTCTGGCTCCTGCCACCATGAGGGGTGGACAGTCCTTTACTCGGGGCAGCAGACTGCCAAACAACAGGGTGTGGGTCTTCTTTTGAACAAAAGAATGAAGGGGGCGTGGGAGCGTGGCGGTGAGGTGTGGGAAGCTGTAAGCCCCAGGCTACTTTGGGCTCGCCTTCCCATCAACCGGAGGCGAGGAATGGTGGTCGTGGTTACTTATGCCCCCACCGAAGATGAATATCCGTGGAGGGATGCAGGCAAAGCCGATGAGTCAGATGCCTTCTATGACCTCCTGTCACAGGTGCTGGCTAAAGTGGCCCCTCGGGATAGAGTCATCATGTTGGGTGACTTCAATGCCCGAGTTGGTCATGATACTGGCACCTGGTCTGGGGTGATTGGAGGGCATGGGCCAGATCAGCTCAATAACAACGGTAGGAGGCTGCTAGATTTTTGTGCAGCCCATGGGCTTGTAATTACCAACACGCTGTTCCGGCATCGGCGCATCCACACAACATCATGGATGCATGCCGGGTCCAAGCAAGAACATCTGCTGGACTACATAGTGACGGACCAGTGAATGCGAGCCCATGTACTTGACACCAGGACCTACCGTGGAGCTGATCTGCCCTCTGACCATCGACTAGTCATCTGTAAGATGCGCCTGCCATTCTTCCACTCCGGTGGTGGGTGTACACCCAGGACCCCATTCCAACCTAAAGTGGCCTGGTCTCAGTTATCTGATGAAAGTTGCAAGCGAGAATTTCATCATCGCTTGCGGCTGGGATTGGCATCGTCCCCGACTCCTCCTGATGTCGAGGGTAAATGGGCCAGGTTTAGGACTGTGACTCATGCAGCTGCAATGGCTGCTTTGGGTACACGGTCCAGACCTGCCCAGACACCCTGGCTGACAGAGGAGGTGTTCAGGATGGTTGAGAAAAAGCGACAGGCCCACTGTCATCGGCTACAGAATCCCACGTCAGAGAATGAGGAGGCTTACCGCAGCCTTCGCTCGGAGGTTCGGAGAGCCGTGAGGCGCTGCAAGGATGGGTGGTGGTCGCGGGTTGCTGAGGAGATGGAGTCTGCCTCAGTGGCCCGTGATCACAAATCTCTATTTAACTCCATCAAAAAAGTAACCTGCAGCGCCACACCTATTACCATCATTAGGGGAAAAAACGGTGATCCAATTTCCGACCCCCAGGAACAGGTTCGCAGATTTGCTGAGCATTTCTGTGAGGTCCTGGGGGAGGGAAAATCCCTCGGCCAGGAAAACATCGTGGCACAAAGTGAGGATGACCCTGCTGAGGCTGCGGTGCCTCAAATATTGGATGAAGTCACCCCCTGTGAGTGGCTGGCTGAGGTGCCATCTGCTGAGGAAGTATTGAAGGCGATCCGGAGTCTGAGACCAGGAAAGGCAGCGGGCAGAGATGATCTCCCAAGCGAAATGCTGAGGGAGGGTGGCGTTTGTGCACAGACTGCCCTATATCACATCATAACAACAGTCTGGACCACTGGACGGGTTCCGCAGGATTGGAAGGATGCCCTGGTGGTCCCCCTTTTTAAGAAGGGGGACCGCACAGACTGTAACAACTACAGGGGCATCTCACTCCTCAGTGTGCCGGGAAAGGTCCTGGCAAGGATTATTCAGCATCGCCTTGCCAGGCACGCTGAGGAGAGGCTTGCGGAGCCCCAATGCGGTTTCAGGAAAGGGCGGTCCTGCACAGATGCCATATTTTCTGTCCGTCTGCTACAGCAGAGGTGTAGGGAATTCCAACAAGACCTACATCTCTGCTTTATTGACCTGGTCAAGGCCTATGATACCATCAGTAGGCCTGGGCTCTGGGTCGTTCTTCGTGCTTTTGGAGTACCTGACCCTCTGCTCACGATCATTAAGGACCTTCATGATGGTGAGCGGGCCCGGGTAAAACTACGTGGCCGGGAGTCAGAGCCATTCCCTGTACACCTTGGGGTGCGACAGGGATGTCCTCTGGCTCCCACATTATTTAACATCTATTTTGACCACGTAGTTCGTGAAGCCTTCAATAGCTGTACCGGGGGAATCTCCATATGGTACAGATATAATGGGAGGCTAATCGATGCCCGGGTGCGGTCAAGGGATGGCTCCCTATTGCTCAACCACGTTATGTATGCTGATGATTTGGTAATAGCTGCTCAGTCAGAGGAGGAGTTGGAGACGCTGCTGCTGAGACTGGAGCGTGCCACTAAGAGGTGGGGCCTTACCATCAGCCCCACCAAAACTAAGCACCTACCTGGGTATTTTGTACCATCGGACACTCCACCCCCACAACTCCCAATCGGTGATGGGGCAGTTGTGGAGAGAGTGGAGAGTTTCCCATACCTGGGCAGTGTGCTTATGACTGGCTCCAGTTTAACAGCAGAGGTCTCACTCCGAATCAGTCGAGCGGCAATATCTTTTCATCGGTTGCGTAACGCTGTGTGGAAGCTACCTGGTCTGTCGCTCCGCACTAAGCTTCAGGTCTTCTCGGCCACGGTCATTCCCTCCCTTCTCTACGCTTGCGAAACGTGGACCCCCCTAATGGAACATCTTCGCCGGTTAGAAACATTTAGGCTGGCCTGCCTACGATCCATCCTGGGTTTAATCAGACTGGATTGTGTGAGGAGCTCACAAATCCTTGAAAGATCTGGGCAGGGTCCCATCGGTGAGCTCCTCCGGCAGGCAAGGCTGCGATGGCTGGGTCATGTAGCCCGCATGCCCAGCCACCGCATGCCGAAACAGCTTTTGTTTGGCCGGATTGAGGGGGCTAAGCGGGCGCGGCACGGGCTAGAGAAGAGATGGAGTGATGTGGTACAGGAGGACGTGGAGCTGAGTGGACTTGCCGATGACTGGTACCAGCGGTGTCAAGATCGGCCTCTGTGGAGGAGGCTCGTGAAGGATGCTACTGGGCAGTTGGAGGCAGTCGCCCTCCAACAACAACAGAGGGCGGAGGAGCGACGCTCACAACAGCAAGCGGAGCGCCGGGTGGCTAAAGCACAGCAGGTTGGCACAGTAGGGGGCACAGGTGGTGCATCAGCCAGTCATCTCAGTCAGTCGACCCGTGGTACCTGGGTCTGCCCCGTGACCTCCTGCCAGCGGGCATTCGACACTTCACGTGGCCTCAGGGTGCACATAGCCTGGCACAAGCGTCGTGGTGACGTCACCGCCACTTAGTGGCGAATGGCGGTTGTTGTTGTTGTTGTTGTGTGAGTGAGTGTGTGAGTGTGAGTGTATGTGTGTGTATGTGAGTGAGTGTGTATGTGTGTATGTGTGAGTGTGTGTATCTGTGTGTATGTGTGAGTGTATGTGAGTGTGTGAGTGAGTGTGAGTGAGTGTGTAAGTGTGTATGTGTGTATGTGTGAGTGTGTATGTGTGAGTGTTTGAGTGTGTATGTGTGAGTGTGTATGTGTGAATGAGTGTGTGAGTGTGTATGTGTGAGTGTGTATGTGTGTGTGTGAGTGTGTATGTGTGTGTGTGAGTGTGTATGTGTGTATGTGCCGGATGGGCAACTCTGTCGTGGACAGTGCTGTGGGGGGAGGTCCAATTTCGATTGGCTCCTCCCCTCATGGCGTCTGAGTCAAGCAACCCATATAATATGGGGAAAGGCATCATCCAGCAGTGGATTAATCTGAGGCTGTGAAAATTGGCTAAGCCTCGAACGCAGATGCACCACGTATACACTGCCGCCTCCTGTCTTATGCCATTGCCGACGAGAATGTTGCGCTCTCATACAAAATTAAAACTATTTTTTATTTTACCAGGGCCCACTGAGCTGTAAAGCTCTTTTTTTTAGAAGCGACCTGGCCACAAATGATAGCTCAACGAAGTGGCTTATCGCGTGAAAATTTCTAGCAGCCAAATACTCCAAACGCATGCTTCTGAATGGGGAGGGAAAAACCGGAGGACTCGGAGAAAAAGCCACACGATCAATGGGGGAACATCCAAATACACAGCAGCAGGCGTCAGGGTCGAGATCGAACCAACGACCTCCTGTATACCAGGCGAGGTAGTTAACATCTAGCCTCTGTGCTTGCAGCCCATCTTACCCGAGTGAATGTGAGCTTGCATTCTGTGCTCTGGTAACCCGTAATTGTACACAAGCGAGAGTGAGAAAGTACACCACCAGTTTTTCAGGTCGCCCTATCCGATGAGAGCGATCAAACACGATGTGCGATTCTCAGAGACAGCAATAATATAATTCCATTCCTCTAGAATTACTGTCAGCTGTGCCCCTATGATAGGAAAGGTTATGCCACTCTTCAGAGGTGTAGAGGAGTAGAATGGGGAAGTGGCATCACTTGTGCTGTCCAGGGCGATGACGTGACGTCATGCGCTCGGGGCAGCAGAGTGACGTCACGGCTCCTGAAGGATAAAAAGGGGACCCCGGGACATAAGAGGGGTCGTAGCTGGAGAGTAGGGTCTGAGAAGGGTGAAACGGGGAGCCAAGGGCAAGAGGGTAGGGATAGGGGAGAGCACAGTGCCAGGCTAGACGTGGCTGTGCTCTTCGCTCGGCCGTGTTGGTTGATCCCACGGCCGGGGCAGAGGAGACAGCACAGGGCAGCCGGCTGTGTCGGGACCTAGCCCGGGACCCCTAACCCCTGGGGAGTTGTTCACCCCTGTGTATTGTTAAAGATTTGTAATAAAACCTTGGCAGAAGCCCCTACCTTACCTTAGCCTCCGAGTGAGTTGTCGGGAACTCCTTTACAACTGGTGTCAGGAGTGGTTACGCTGCCGTCGCTATGCCTAAATCGGGCGGGCGGCGTAAGAATCCAACAGCGAGACGCCGGGAGAGTGCTGACGATGTCGGGGAGGCTCCGGCTGCGACCCGGGGGCAGTCCGTCGCCATGGAGATGGACTCGGCGGGGCAGGTGGTGTCGGCGGTTGGGGGTCCCAGCGCACCACCGCCGGTGGCGGGGGGCGATGCCGAGGAGCAGTCGCAGCTGCTCCTGCGGGTGATCGAGCAGCTCACCGCCGCCCTTACAGAGGTGGGAGCGCGGACGCACTCACCCGGCCCACACTCCGCGTGGCACCGGCGGATTCCCGCCGCTTTGCCGCCCGCCAATTTGGAAGTTGGCGCCATTTTTCATGCGCCGCCGGAAGTGGCGGCCATGTTGGTGGGGGAGCCGCAAGCGGACGTCATTTCCGCTGCGACGCCGGAAGCGGCTGCCATTGTTGCGGCTGTGGCGGCCGCGGATGCGGCTGCGGATGCCGCCGCGGCTCCGCGCCTCGCCGTGGCTGCGAGCTTGCCCGCGGAGGTTTGCCGCGGATGTCGCTGCCGCGGCTCCGAACCTCGCCGTACCGGCGAGCCGGGCCGCGGATTCCCCCGCAATTGCGGGATGGGCCGCGGATCCATATGCCGCCGCATTTGCGAGGTGGCTCGCAGGCGCTACTGCGCCTCCTCACCTCGCCGCGTCTGCGGCGTGGCCCACGGAGGCCGCAGCGCCGCCGGCCCTCTTCGCGGGCGGGGCCGCTGGGCTGGCCGTTGGCGATGCCGCGGGCCCACACCTCGTCGCGCCTTCAAGGTGGGTCACGGGCGCTAGTGCGCCTCCGCATCCCGCCGCGCCGGCGGGGTTGGCGGCGGCCGCTGCTGCACCTCCGCACCTCGCCGCGTCTACGGCGTGGCCCAGGGGGGCCGCAATGCGGCCGCTGCTCGCCGCGTCTCCGGCGTGGCCCACGGGGGCCGCAACGCTGCCGCACCACGCCGCGTCGCGGGAGGATGCCGCGGATGCGGAGGCCGCCGCAGGCACGCACGCCGGCACCGCGGCTCCGTACGGCGCCGCGGACAGGTGGGTCGCGGGTGCTGTGGCGCCTCCACACCTCGCCGCGTCTACGGCGTGGCCCGGGGAGGCCGCAACGCCGCCGCCCCTCGCCGCATCGCGGGAGGTTGCTGTGGCTGCGGCTGCAGATCGATCCATCGCCGCGCCTGCGGGGTGGCCCACAGGGGCCACCGCGGGGCCGTGTTATACCACCGCGTCTCCGGCGTGGCCTACGGGGGCCGCAGCGCCACCGCACTTTGATGGATGAGATGGATGAGAAGGCGATGCAGGTCTTCAAGTCTATTCCCCCGGCCGATAAGGCTACGCTTCCGACAGTGTACCTCCGGATGGCCGATGTACTCGAGCCGCCGTCCAGGACACGCCAGAAGTTTTCACTACGGCGACAGGAGGAGGGGGAATCTCCATTGGTTTTCCGCTGCACGCTCCTGGCCTTGGCACAGGCCACATACCCTGATATACAGGGCAGGGCGCTGGACTCGATGGTCCTGGAATGGCTACTCGACCTGGCACGGGAGCTGGGGATCGCTTTATCCATAAATAGCGATCACCAGATCACGTCGTTGGCGGTGGCCGAAAACATCCAGGTGCACCTCTCCCTCTGCCAACAGCCCCGGATGGCGGTGTGCGCGGGGATCCCGGCACCAGAAGAGGAGGCCGCCTCTCAGGGGGTGGACACCCTCGCGGCCCTGGCGATGCCCGGTCGTCGCGGGAGGGGGGCGGGTGGTCGCCGTCCGGAGCAGCGGGGGCAACCGGGACCTTCCCGCCCGCAGGACACTGCCACGGTGACCTGCTTCCGCTGTGGTCAGCAGGGCCACATTGAGCGGGGGTGTAGGAATGCCCCGGGGGCCTTCAGCAAAGGGGCTCCAACTCCTCCCGGACCTTCATCGGCATCGAGCCCAGGGCCCCAGGCGAGTCGCGACGCATCACCCGCGCGGCCGCCCCCCTCACCTCATGCATCTAGCGGGGCTAGGGTTCATCGTCAGGTGGGTGTCCTCAAGGGGTCGGGTGCACCACCATTGTCACCCACTGGATGGCCCAGGCTGACCCGCCACTGGAACACGCTGGCACATCGGATGGTGGCGGCAGCTGCTGGCTCCTCAGCATTGGCGGGTTGCATGCAGGGGGTGCGAGTTCGCCTCTTGGTGGATACGGGGGCGTCTGCCACCATTATTTCAGAGGCCATTTTCAAGCTCCTACCCCACAGCATCGGTCCGTTAGGGCCGGTTCGTGGGGCTTGTGTCGCCGCGAACGGCAGCAGTTTGGGCATATTGGGCCAAGTTATAGCGTACCCCTTAGGTTGCGCAGACCGCTCAAAGGGGACTCCACGGAGACAGGTATCCTCCTGTCCCCGTCGAGTTACTTTTCAAGGACGATGGAATTGGTGGGCGCCTTAACGGCCGTGTCGGGGGGCCAGGACCTTTTTCTACAGGTCCTCAATTCGGAGCCCACGCCGATCGTAATCCCGGCCAGTGCCGTCCTGGCGCACGCGACCCCGGCTCCCCCACCCGAGAGCGCTGCCCCGGATGGAGGAGTCGTGGCAGGCGTGATGCGTGCGGGGGACTCTGACGCATCGTGGATCGCCACGTTGTGCGACGAGAATGCCTCGTTGTCCACCGGGGAGCGTCAGCAACTCCGCGAACTCATCGAGAGGTTCACCGATGTGTTTAGCCAAAGTAAGTTTGATCTGGGTCGCACTACTCTTTTGGAACACCACATAGATACGGGCGACTCAGCCCCTATTCGGCTTAATTCCCACCGCTTTAGCCCTGCGGAAAAGGAGCATGACCGCTCGGCTGTCGACGAAATGTTGGCGGCGGACATCGTCTCCCCTTCCACTAGCCCTTGGGGTGTCCCCATTGTGCTAGTCAAGAAACGGGACGGGAGTCTCCGGTTCTGTGTTGATTTCCGTAAATTGAACAAGATCTCGGTGGCTGACGCATATCCATTGCCTCGCATGGATGATTCCCTGGACGCCCTCTCGGGCGCGCGGTTCTTTTCGACTCTAGATTTGCTCTCCGGCTTCTGGCAATTGCCGCTGGACGAAGCCTCTAGACCCAAGACAGCGTTCCGCACGCCCCAGGGGCTGTTCGAGTTCAATCAGCTTCCTATGGGTTTTCATTCGGCCCCAGCCACCTTCCAGCGTCTCATGGAGATGGAATGCCCCGGGGGCCTTCAGCAAAGGGGCTCCAACTCCTCCCGGACCTTCATCGGCATCGAGCCCAGGGCCCCAGGCGAGTCGCGACGCATCACCCGCGCGGCCGCCCCCCTCACCTCATGCATCTAGCGGGGCTAGGGTTCATCGTCAGGTGGGTGTCCTCAAGGGGTCGGGTGCACCACCATTGTCACCCACTGGATGGCCCAGGCTGACCCGCCACTGGAACACGCTGGCACATCGGATGGTGGCGGCAGCTGCTGGCTCCTCAGCGTTGGCGGGTTGCATGCAGGGGTTGCGAGTTCGCCTCTTGGTGGATACGGGGGCGTCTGCCACCATTATTTCAGAGGCCATTTTCAAGCTCCTACCCCACAGCGTCGGTCCGTTAGGGCCGGTTCGTGGGGCTTGTGTCGCCGCGAACGGCAGCAGTTTGGGCATATTGGGCCAAGTTATAGCGTACCCCTTAGGTTGCGCAGACCGCTCAAAGGGGACTCCACGGAGACAGGTATCCTCCTGTCCCCGTCGAGTTACTTTTCAAGGATGATGGAATTGGTGGGCGCCTTAACGGCCGTGTCGGGGGGCCAGGACCTTTTTCTACAGGTCCTCAATTCGGAGCCCACGCCGATCGTAATCCCGGCCAGTGCCGTCCTGGCGCACGCGACCCCGGCTCCCCCACCCGAGAGCGCTGCCCCGGATGGAGGAGTCGTGGCAGGCGTGATGCGTGCGGGGGACTCTGACGCATCGTGGATCGCCACGTTGTGCGACGAGAATGCCTCGTTGTCCACCGGGGAGCGTCAGCAACTCCGCGAACTCATCGAGAGGTTCACCGATGTGTTTAGCCAAAGTAAGTTTGATCTGGGTCGCACTACTCTTTTGGAACACCACATAGATACGGGCGATTCAGCCCCTATTCGGCTTAATTCCCACCGCTTTAGCCCTGCGGAAAAGGAGCATATCCGCTCGGCTGTCGACGAAATGTTGGCGGCGGACATCGTCTCCCCTTCCACTAGCCCTTGGGGTGTCCCCATTGTGCTAGTCAAGAAACGGGACGGGAGTCTCCGGTTCTGTGTTGATTTCCGTAAATTGAACAAGATCTCGGTGGCTGACGCATATCCATTGCCTCGCATGGATGATTCCCTGGACGCCCTCTCGGGCGCGCGGTTCTTTTCGACTCTAGATTTGCTCTCCGGCTTCTGGCAATTGCCGCTGGACGAAGCCTCTAGACCCAAGACAGCGTTCCGCACGCCCCAGGGGCTGTTCGAGTTCAATCAGCTTCCTATGGGTTTTCATTCGGCCCCAGCCACCTTCCAGCGTCTCATGGAGATGGTTTTGGCGGGGCTGCAGTGGGAGTCTTGTTTAATCTACTTGGACGACGTTATTGTTTTTGGGCGTCCGTTTGACGAGCACTTGCAACGCCTCGAGGCTGTGTTCGCCAAAGTGCGCGCTGCGGGCTTGAAATTTAAACCCCAGAAATTCCATTTGCTACAACCATCGGTGAAATATTTGGGACACATTGTTAGTGCGTCAGGTGTCGCCACGGACCCGGAGAAAACGGCTTGTGTCCGGACGTGGCCGACTCCCACATCTGTCGTGGAGGTGCGTAGCTTCGTCGGCTTCGCATCGTACTATCGCCGGTTTGTCCGCGATTTTGCGACGATTGCGAAGCCGCTGCACGCCCTCTCTGCCAAAGGCCAAAGGTTTTACTGGGGCGCGGAGGAGGAGGCTGCTTTTGCGACGCTTCGCACGGCCTTGGCGGATGCGCCGCCCTTGGGGTACCCCGATTTCTCGAAGCCCTTTCTGCTTGACACCGATGCCAGCGACATGGGCATTGGGGCAGTCCTGGCCCAGGTGGTCGACGGGGTGGAGAGGGTGGTAGCCTACGGCAGTCTGGTTCTGTCTCCGACGGAACAGCGATAATGCGTGACTCGGAGGGAGCTTTTGGCCATAGCTTTTTTTGTTCAATTGTATAGGCCCTACTTGTACGGTAGGCGGTTTACAGTCTGAACCGACCACGCGGCCCTGCAATATTCGCTAAGGATTGGTCAGCCCTCGGGTCAGCTGTCCCGCTGGCTCGAGGTGCCTCAGGATTACCCTTTTGACGTAATCCACAGAAAGGGGGCACTGCATGGAAATGCGGACGGTTTGTCCAGATTGCCGGCAGGCGGCGGGTGTGCTTGCGCCCTGGGCTCTAGCCATTGCAAGGCCCCAGGGGACGTCGCGGCCCAGTTGGTCGCGTCGGAATTTCTCATCTAAGCTGCTCAAGGAGGTGTGTGACCTCCTTGGCACCAAGAAAATCCGCACCTCGCCCTACCACCCCCAATCGGACGGGATGGTAGAGCGCTTGAACCGCACCCTCACTTCCATGCTGTGCCACCATGTGAACACGTCTCAATCGGACTGGGACCTGTTCGTCCCGGGGGTCTTGGCAGCGTATCGGTTGGCTCCTCATGCCTCAACGGGATTTTCGCCTTCTTATTTAATGTACGGGAGGGAGCCGGAGCCCCCGGTACACGTCCGACTGGACGTGGGGTCCTTCAGGAAGGGGTCGGCTGTGCCGGTCCCTTTGAAAGTTGCGCTTGACCGGCTGCGCGAGGCACGGCAGGCCGCTGTCGAGAATTCTGCCGGCCGGCAGGCGGCTAATGAGCGGCTGCCCAAACACCAGGCAGCGGGCCTCCCATGGGTAGCGGGCCAGAAAGCGTGGCTGCATTGTCCCCAGGTCCCGGTTGGCACATCTGCCAAATTGCACCGCCCTTGGCAGGGTCCCGTTGAGGTCGTGGAAGTCCCCCGGCCGCAGTGCGTCCGGATTCGGTTCGGACGCCGGCGGTGGATAGTGCACCCGTCCCAGCTCAAAGGCTATATTCCATCTACCCTGGGGGATCCACCCCCAACTCCGGGGCGGCCGGCGGGTGATGCGTCTGTCGTGCCTGTCCGTCCGGGTCCTGTTGACAGGGGCGGCGTTCGCCCTGTTTGTGTGCCCCCAGGGCCCTTCCAAGTAGCGGCGGCGGGGACCCCCCGGCCACCGGAGGCTACGGCGGTGGGTCTGTTGCCTGCGAACAGCCCACCTGCACCGGCGGCGGACGCCACACGGGGAAGCGGGCCAGCAGCGCATACCCGTTCAAGGGGGATGCGGCTCCAGTGATGGCCTGGGCGGCCATTCGTCGGACCCCGCCCCGGCGCCCGCTCGGCACTGCCGGCCGGAAGAAGCTGTCTTACTTTTTTTTCCCGTTCATTTGGTTGTTGTTATTGTGATGCCTGGGATGCCGTGCTGTCCTAAGGTTGGGGTTTTCTTGCAGCCGGGTCGGCTGTTTTTTTCACAGGGGGGGGGGGGGGTAATGTAGAGGAGTAGAATGGGGAAGTGGCATCACTTGTGCTGTCCAGGGCGATGACGTGACGTCATGCGCTCGGGGCAGCAGAGTGACGTCACGGCTCCTGAAGGATAAAAATGGGACCCCGGGACGTAAGAGGGGTCGTAGCTGGAGAGTAGGGTCTGAGAAGGGTGAAACGGGGAGCCAGGGGCAAAAGGGTAGGGATAGGGGAGAGCACAGTGCCAGGCTAGACGTGGCTGTGTTCCTCGCTCGGCTGTGTTGGTTGATCCCACGGCCGGGGCAGAGGAGACAGCACAGGGCAGCCGGCTGTGTCGGGACCTAGCCCGGGACCCCTAACCCCTGGGGAGTTGTTCACCCCTGTGTATTGTTAAAGATTTGTAATAAAACCTTGGCAGAAGCCCCTACCTTACCTTAGCCTCCGAGTGAGTCGTCGGGAACTCCTTTACAGAGGTATGGGGTGCTCTCCTTTCCTTCTCACCTCATCTATGCCAACCGTGTCACGATGTATTTATTTCAATTGTGCCTCTCGTTCGCCAGTCTGATTCTTCAGCTTGTGTACGTCTTGTATCGAGTAATTATCGAATCAAGAAGGCGTCCTGTTCTTAAGCGGTGCTAAATGGATCGCTACATCCCAGGACCATGAGAGATGCCAACGGTTTTGGGAGTGGATTATGGCTGATGAAAATGATGAACATACACATGAACCCAGAAATCTGAGTTGAATTCGCAGCCGTGACTCACATCAGTGGAGAGTTACATATTTATTCATCGTCGCTGGGACTTCCCCCATTTACCATCCCACACTGACCAGCGTGGTGAAGTATGGTCAAATAACCTTAATGACCGACATGCATGGGGATGCCTTCATCCAGCACTGGATTGACAAAGGGATTCAAATGATCATTGTTATTATATATATAATAATAACAATGATCATTTGACAGCAGCCTGCGCGAGGTGAGCGGGCGCATTCATAAATTGCCCAAGCTCTGCTGATCTCAATATATTAAGATTTTTCAACCAAATAATGAGCGATTATATGTGGCAGATTAAGAGGTCTGCAGGTGTGTGTGTGTGTTTAGCAATGGAAAGTGATAACAAGGTCAATAAGGCAAGATCCTTTGCATGTGACAACCACCTATGGCTCATTGCTGGAAACCCTTATTCTTAAAAAGTGTGTTCACGCTGTGTTCACGTGAAAGTGTTTCTACTCCATTGTCGATCAACACTGCAGTGTGTGCTGCACATCCTTTAACATGGTTCCACGTGTAATGACTTTTAACACTTAGTATGTAATTTGTTCATGGTCTGCCAAATGAGGAAAAACGGGATTGCAGTAAACAAAATATATAACTCTGACCGTCAGTACATCAATTCCATTTGTCGTGTCTTCACATGAAGAAGGTAAGCCTACCGTCAACATATTTGAATCACAAGGGGATATTTCAGACTGGTGGCTAGAAACCCACCATCATTAACAGCGGTCTCTCATACAGCGTTGTTGGGATAAGCACTGTTAGCAATAACATTGCCCATTAAGGTTGGCATGGCTACATGAGTAGGTGGTGTGGCCAACACCACGCCAAAGGGGCCGTCCATAAATGACGTCACGCACCTGGGGGGGGGGGGGGGTCAGACATTTGTGACGATGCGTGACGAGGGGGGGGGGGTGAGAAATGTGACGTCACATCAAAATGCGCAACTTTAAATAAATATAGACAACACGTTCCACTTAATTAAATAGACTTGTTAATAAATGTTTTCTCCTACAACATCAGAGTGCAGCGGCACAATAAATACGCACTACAATGACAATAGTTTTAAGCGATTTGAAGCATGTTTTATCTTTTTTTTTGGGGGGGGGGGGTCAGACATTTGTGACAATGACGAGGGGGGGGGGGTCAAAAATCGTCCAAAATCGCGTGACGTCATTTATGGACGGCCCCAAAGCCGCTTTTGTCGCCCCAATGCTGACGTTGTATCCACAGCACACCAGGTACTCATTTAAATCTGCACCGACATGATTGAGGCCCAGGAAGTCACCGTTGTGACCACATACACACGCACGAACATTCGCCAATGCATCATCATCGCCACTCCGATCACTTGGCGGCCGACGACAACGACGACGACGATGTCTGGGGCCGCTCTACCCGATGCAAGGATTCTGCCGACGGCTAAAGGCTCCTCCTCCCGTGCGCCTCTGGCGATGCCCCCCGAACAGCGCTGTGCCGAGATGGCTGCGTCAACGGCGGGCGCTGCGCGGCTCCCTGGCGTGTGCACCTGCACGGACGGCTACTCGGGGCTTCGCTGCCACAAGCGTACGGCCACCATCTGCTGCTGCTGCTGCCGCCTCTCAAATCCCCGCCGTCAACTCTTCGTAGAGAGAGATTGGGGGGGGTATCCGATTGGGATTCCTTGGCATTTTTCCCTCTAGTCCTCTGCATTCTCAAACTGAAGTTTGTGGGCCAGTCTTCCACGGTCCATTCGCATCTCCCATTAGTCGCCATTGAAGTGTAAATTGGACCGTATCGCTGCATTGTATTGCAGGCTGCTGATTTTGTGGGAGTTGAAAAGTGGGCCGCAGAAAGGTGTATCTACTGGCTTTACGAAACACCTGTTGTAGCCTATAGTTACCTGTGTACTAGAGGACATCGAAAGAACTGGTTAACTCCTTGGCAGGTCGGTAAGCTGTACAATGTGGTTATTTATATAAGCATCGTGTCTATCTGTTGATTTGAGAGCTGGAATCGAGACATTCTTCCATATAAGCTGGTATGCTTGATTTGTCACATCGTGTTCCCTGAGATATCACAAATAGTGGCATCAAATGACTGCATCTCACAGAGAAATCCATTTTGATTTAAAGCTTTCATGACTGGAGTAATTCATATTCTTAGTTCTTTCGGTAAAGTCACGTTGAAGGGAAACAATAAAATAATAAAAGATATAAAACAATAAAAATTCTCACGACGTTTCGACCATAACACAAACGGTCGTCATCAGGTGTGTCGGTTTGCATAAATATATTTTTAAGCGGTGTATTTATTTATTTATTTATAAAAACGTTAGCGCCGCGCGCAGCGATTTGACAGTTTATTTAGAAGGACTAGTCCATCTATGTTCTGAAAAGAGGAGGGGGGAGACGAAAAATTTTAATGTATGCTGTCTGAAAGCCACTGTAAGCGTGAACAATCAATTAAGACCTGAAATGGTTTATCAAATCTTTCCAATGATTGCTAAGCCAGAATCCATCTTCTCGGTTGAAATTGTCTCTGTGCTTGTATATGTGGATAGCCTCATGAACGAATCTCTCATGGTAGCCAGATGGCTTACAAAGAACCTCTGTCTTGGAAAAGTCAATGTCATGTGAGCCTACTGAATTATAACAATGATCTGCCACGGCCGAGGTGTTGGTCCTACCGTGTTAAAGGTCTGCTTTGTGTTCACGAATGCGGTCCGAGACATGGCGTTTGGTTTCTCCAATGTAACTACTACCACAGAGGCAACTTAGTTTGTATGTCCGGAATCACATCTTTTACAGACGGAACCAGATCACGGATTTTATATAATGTGTTGAAACGGACCTGGATCTTGTGTTTATTCAAGATTTTTGACATCTTTTTTGTGATACCCGCAATGTAGGGTAAAGTGATGGTTTTGAAAGGCTCCTCAAGAGGGTCCTTCTTCATGGTTTGAGTGATAGCTTTGCGGATTGTATAGTCGGAGTAACCATTAGCGTTAAGAGCTTGGTGTACGTGCTTGAGTTCACTGCCTATGTGTTCCTGGTCGGATATGCATTGGGCTCTATGATACAGAGTCTTGATGAGAGAATTCTTCTGTGATGGATGGTGGTGAGAATCCGGTTTCAGATAAGCATCCGTATGGGTAGCTTTCCTGTAGACAGAGTGGCTCATTGAACCATCAGGTCTCTTTTTAATTAGGACATCCAAAAAAGGTAGCTTGCCATCTTTTTCGACTTCCATGGTAAATCTGATGGCTGGGTGTATGGAATTAATGTGGTCGAAGAATTGGTCTAGAGCAGGCCGGCCATGTGGCCAGATGACAAAAGTGTCATCCCCGTACCTCTTCCATAAGGTTGGGCGCAGAGTGGCAGTCTGGATGGCGTCTCAAATTTCTCCATGAAAATGTTAGCTATAACCGGAGATAGGGGGGAGCCCATTGGGGTGCCCTCAGATTGTTTGTAGAAAGTTCCATTCCAAGTGAAGTATGTATTGGTTAAACAGTGTCTCACCAGGGGGTGTACCTCAGTGTTTAGTCCTTGATGAACCAAGTCTTCAATGATTGCGATGGTGTCAGGTACAGGAACCTTGGTGAATAAGGAAACTACATCAAAACTGACAAGCAGGTCGTCTGGGGACAGGGAAATACCCTTGATTGTCGATACCAGGTGAGTAGAATTTTGTACCGCAGAGGTGGTTTTTCCAGTGAAAGGATGCAGGATTTCAGACAAAAAAAGATCTGAAATCGCTGCAACCTTCAAAAACGCTAAGATGCCAGCTAGCAACCTCAGCAAAGATGAGCGTTTTGAATTATATAAATTAAAAAAGAGGGATGATATTGTACTCCTCTCAGCTGACAAGGGCAATGCTACTGTCATCATGGATAAAAAAGAATACAACAACAAAATTAAAGAATTACTCGACGATGGTAGTTATACAAAAATAAAAAGAGATCCCACCAACAGCCTCGTCACACAAACCAACAAAATAATTTCTGATTCAACTGCATTAATTGATCAATCTAAACAGTTTTCGTTGAAACCTTCTGCTGCCAGGCCACTAAGATTATACGGCTTACCAAAAATACATAAAGTAGATACACCCCTTCATCCCATCGTCTCTACTATCAACTCCCCCACCTACAAACTGGCTCGTTTTTTGTCTGAAATCCTGCATCCTTTCACTGGAAAAACCACCTCTGCGGTACAAAATTCTACTCCCCTGGTATCGACAATCAAGGGTATTTCCCTGTCCCCAGACGACCTGCTTGTCAGTTTTGATGTAGTTTCCTTATTCACCAAGGTTTCTGTACCTGACACCATCGCAATAATTGAAGACTTGGTTCATCAAGGACTAAACACTGAGGTACCCCCCCTGGTGAGACACTGTTTAACCAATACATACTTCACTTGGAATGGAACTTTCTACAAACAAACTGAGGGCACCCCAATGGGCTCCCCCCTATCTCCGGTTATAGCTAACATTTTCATGGAGAAATATGAGACTGACGCCATCCAGACTGCCACTCTGCGCCCAACCTTATGGAAGAGGTACGTGGATGACACTTTTGTCATCTGGCCACATGGCCGGCCTGCTCTAGACCAATTCTTCGACCCCATCAATTGCATACACCCAGCCATCAGATTTACCATGGAAGTCGAAAAAGATGGCAAGCTACCTTTTTTGGATGTCCTAATTAAAAAGAGACCTGATGGTTCAATGAGCCACTCTGTCTACAGGAAAGCTACCCATACGGATGCTTATCTGAAACCGGATTCCCACCACCATCCATCACAGAAGAATTCTCTCATCAAGACTCTGTATCATAGAGCCCAATGCATATCAGACCAGGAACACATAGACAGTGAACTCAAGCACGTACACCAAGCTCTTAAGGCTAATGGTTACTCCGACTATACAATCCGCATAGCTATCACTCAAACCATGAAGAAGGACCCTCTTGAGGAGCCTTTCAAAACCATCACTTTACCCTACATTGCGGGTATCACAAAAAAGATGTCAAAAATCTTGAATAAACACAAGATCCAGGTCCATTTCAACACATTACATAAAATCCGTGATCTGGTTCCGTCTGTAAAAGATGTGATTCCGGACATACAATACCCTGGTGTCTACAAACTAAGTTGCCTCTGTGGTAGTAGTTACATTGGAGAAACCAAACGCCATGTCTCGGACCGCATTCGTGAACACAAAGCAGACCTTAAACACGGTAGGACCAACACCTCGGCCGTGGCAGATCATTGTTATAATTCAGTAGGCTCACATGACATTGACTTTTCCAAGACAGAGGTTCTTTGTAAGCCATCTGGCTACCATGAGAGATTCGTTCATGAGGCTATCCACATATACAAGCACAGAGACAATTTCAACCGAGAAGATGGATTCTGGCTTAGCAATCATTGGAAAGATTTGATAAACCATTTCAGGTCTTAATTGATTGTTCACGCTTACAGTGGCTTTCAGACAGCATACATTAACATTTTTCGTCTCCCCCCTCCTCTTTTCAGAACATAGATGGACTAGTCCTTCTAAATATACTGCCAAATCACTGCGCGTGGCGCTAACGTTTTTATAAATAATTAAATACACCGTTTAAAAATAAATAAATGTATGCAAACCGACACACCTGATGACGACCGTTTGTGTTATGGTCGAAACGTCGTGAGAATTTTTATTGTTTTATATATTTGATTATTTTATTGTTTCCCTTCAACGTGACTTTACCGAAAGAACTAAGAAAAGAGAAATCCATGTTTAGAAGTCTGTCTCCTTCCTGTTTTATTTCCTCGTAATGATGAATATTTCATATTTTCAGATTCTGGTTAATGTATCAAGATGCGTTAAAATTGTGGGAAAGATATGTGACCGTTAGTCATTATACCCTGGTCAATGCAGGTTGGTGAGAAAACTCACCCGACGTGGATAACCACACACCACTTGCACTCAGATGACCCCAACCACTCGGGACTCAAGCAGGTACACGGATAGCACCGGGAGGTCTTCATCCAGCTGTGGATTGATCGTGGTCAATGATGACATTCAATGTTTAAGGTGTAGTAGCGGTGCAATTGTTAGCGCAATGCACTATGAACCCAGCAGCGACTCAAGTTTGATTACTGATCACGGATGACATCACTAGCGAGTGATATCTGAACTAATTCTGGGCACCTACCTGTCCACCAATCCACACTGACCAATGTGGTGAATGATGGTCAAACAACCCTCATGGCAGAAACATCGTGGTGGAGGAATTTATCCAGCAGTGGATCGACAAAGGTCTTCACATTTAAATAAAATGTTTAGTGCCAAGTGATTGGACTACACATTTTAATTCTAGATTTAAAGCTTTCGTGACTGCTAGGATCCATACTCTTTGGTTCTATTGGGTAAAGTCAGCGCTGTCCTCCAGACAGTCTCGTCCCTTCACCTGATGAAGGCCGCTTGTGTTGTGGCCGAAACGTCGTGATTTTTTGTTATGTTATTTTCACCTACGTGACTTTACCCAATAGAACCAAAGAGTACTACACATTTTACCCAGCAGAATGGCGGTGATTGTCGCACGCGCAAAACGAAATCGTCTCGCAAGTTCACAGTGTCATATTGTGCGTCTTCATTCTTTGTGCCGTCTGCCTTTTGCTCAGGCCAAGCGCGACATCCCGTGTAGTCACGGTGCTGTCACTGATCACCAATCGATTATATAATTACTGCACCTGATGAGTTAAATGAAGACGTCACCCTACTGCTGCTCTATTTAAGACCGGGAGCAAGTGAGGGCTTTACCATTCTGGCGAATTGCCCGATGATGCTGGATGTAATTACCAGCGAAACGTCGTATTCAAACTGTAAATGTTGTGGATTCACCCTTCAACACAGCGGTGTGTAGTTTTTGTCAACGTGACACTTTTTTGCTGATTGGCCGTGTCGGGTGGTGGAGGGTTACCACACATTTATAACTAACGTGATCTAACCCAAAAACCTTTATTATGAATCACAACACTAATTACACCATAACTAGCTACGTGTCCACCAGGCTAACTACACTAATTACAACGTAACTAGCTACATAACCACCAGGCTAACTACACTAATTACACCGTACCTAGCTACGTAACCACCAGGCTAACTACAATAATTACACCGTAACTAGCTACGTGACCACCAGGCTAACTACACTAATTACACCGTAACTAGCTACGTAACCACCAGGCTAACTACACTAATTACACCGTAACTAGCTACGTGACCACCAGGCTAACGACACTAATTACACCGTAACTAGCTACATAACCACCAGGCTAACTACACTAATTACACCGTAACTAGCTACGTGACCACCAGGCTAACTACACTAATTACACCGTAACTACACTGGGAGTAGCTACAACGGACAGGACCCCAGCTTGGGTCCAGGTCCACGTGTTGGTGACTCTTCACGGACGTCGAATGTAGATCTTCAGGATGACAACAGCAATTCTGGGGACCCAGCTTATATCCTCCGTGGTCGTGGCTGGCCGCACCCTTGGCCACGACCACCTTCTAGAATCCTCGAGCAGGATCTCGCCCCGACACGTGACCACCCCTAGCCCCCCACTCGGGGACCCTGTGTAGACTTTACCAGTCACGTGTTCTCCAGGGTCAACCAGAGTGCCATGGCCTAAAGTAACCCGATTCCATGGCCGACACTCTCACACCCCATCCTGTAGGGGTCGGCAATGCACACCTGAGCGTGGTGTCACTCAGCGCTATGACTCAGCGCTCACAGAGCCCCTCTAGGGCCAGCACGACACCCGCATACAAGTGGTGTCCGCGATGTGAGTACATCGCACGCCGTGCCTCTCTAGGGCCGGCATTACACAGTGACATCCACTATGTCACTATATACGTGGTGTCCACGATGTGAGTACATCGCACACCGTGCCCCTCTAGCGCCGGCATTACACAGCGACGTCTGCGATGTCAGTACATCTGCATTCCTCTTTCCATCCCAGAGTAACTCTCAGCATGCACCACTCCACACTTTTTTCCTAAATACTTTTCAGCTTTTGTTCCATGTTCTTGTTTGATAATTCTTATTTATCACCGGTGCTATGGTATAAGCCATGGTCCTTGTGTATTCTGTGCAACGGCATGGACCATAAATAGCTCGGCACACACCCGGCTTGTTGATGTCCAATTGAACGATGCAATGCGGTGGCACTGGAACCTTAAAGCAGGATCCAAAATCCTGGCTTCTCGAGTTGCCACGCATCACTTCCCCATCCATTTGCCTCAATACTGCAACTGTCCGGGAAGCACAGCAAATCGTGGAAAAACGAACGTCTCCCCATCCATTCGGATCTCAATACAGTCCCTCGC
This sequence comes from Petromyzon marinus, assembly GCF_048934315.1. Lineage (NCBI taxonomy): Eukaryota > Metazoa > Chordata > Hyperoartia > Petromyzontiformes > Petromyzontidae > Petromyzon > Petromyzon marinus. Next base: position 5,101,917 of record NW_027422662.1, read on the forward strand.
CAGCACTCGAGTCGCGCAAGCCTTTTTGGACCCACGCGCTTAACCTTCAACAATGTAACTTTAAACGTGATATTCTTGGGTCTTTCGGTAAAGTCACGTAGATAGGTTCAAAGAAAATAACAAAAAAAACTGCAACGTTTCGATCACAACACAAGCAATCGTCATCAGGAGAGCAATCTTATTATCTCTGAGATCAGGGCTAGGCCAGCCCTGAACAAGATCCGTCGACTCGATCAAGTCACTCACATTTCTGAAGAGATGCCGCGACACTAAGGTAATACCGATCGCCTTCACACTGACATCTGCTGTTGTCACTTCTCCCAATGGTAAACGGATCTTGTTCAGGGCTGGCCTAGCCCTGATCTCAGGGATAATAAGATTGCTCTTCTGATGACGATTGCTTGTGCTGTGATCGAAACGTCGTAGTTTTTTTTGTTATTTTATTTGAACCTATCTACGTGACTTTACCGAAAGACCCAAGAATGTGAATTCCTGCAGTCACGAAAGCTTTAAGGCAACATTCAAACGTGATTCTTGGAAATCCGAATGAAGTCCACAAGACACAAACACCTCATGAAAGACCCGATGTAAAAGGTACCTGGCTTCAATCTTCCGTAAAGCTTACGGGCTACCCTAAACAACATTCGGTCGATGCACAAAAAAGGAAAATAAAAAAACTCTCCAGTGTGCGACTGGGGTCACCCAGAACCATGGAACATATAACAATTCAATGCCCGATTCACAAACATAATGGAGGCCTTACAGTGATACAATCTGCTACAGCTGACGCAGTCATCCGGCTCTACCATCTCAAAGAAACATTATTGTAGTTGCTGCACGTCTGCACATACGAATAAGAAGTTTGTGAAACTTGAATCGATGTGGTCATGCTATATAAAGCTGCTGCACTGGCTGAAATTGTCAGTTTGTATTTATGCATGGTGTTGTTGCAACGCGTTTTCTCAGTGGTCCGTGAACAGTACACGTCGTGTTGAGTGACCAGAACGACACGTACTGCCCCTTCGAGCTTAGTTGTTCCCCTAACTGATAAATGGAGGCTAATGAAAACACTGTTCGTACAGACGTGTCTAATGCCAGACAAGACATTGATGTATGGCACCAGTTACCGCAAATGCGAGCTGTTACCTGAGCAAAATGTAACCAAGCAAAAAGTACATTTAAAATGAATAAATCCAACACTCAGTTCAGCAGAAAATACTGAACGTATGATCACCAAAAATAGAATGCGACTTCTAGATTTGAAGCTTTCGTGACTGCAAGGATGAAATTGTCAGTTTGTATTTATGCATGTTGTTGTTGCAACGCAACAACAACATGTTGCAACGCAACAACAACAACATGCATAGTGGTATTCCAAACTCCCAGGGTGGTGTATTATCATCTTGTGCTAATTCCAAGCTTTGTCAGTGGTGCGTTTCATGCTAATTTCCTTTGTCAGAGCGTTTGCTGTTTGCCCCCTCACAGCTTAAAGGGAGGCGACCAGCGCTTGGCTTTCTTCACTCCAACGCTGCCCGCTGGACAGGTTGGTCCCTTCACCTGATGAAGGCCGCTTGTGTTGTGGCCGAAACGTCGTGATTTTTGTTGTTTTAATTTTTTTACCTACGTGACTTTACCGAATAGAACCGAAGAGTAAGAATGCCACTTATAATAATACACATTAAACAGGATGTAATTGAATGGAGTGGTGGCACTAGGAAACTGACGAAACAACCAGTTAAATTCCCAGCCACAGTTAACATCAGTGGGTGAAGAATGACCGACATGGTGTGGTGAGGCCTTCGTTTAAGCAGTGGGTTGACAAAACGCTGTAAATGATGAACAGTGAACACATTACAATTCTCCAGTGAACTGTTTATCAACACATGGTAAACATGCCTTTAAAAGTGGCAAGGCTCCAAAATACAACTTGTTAAAATGTTGTTGTTGGGTGTCAATTGAAATTTGACATATCCACATATCTGTAACATTCCCAGAGTAAAGAACATGACAACTTAAACTGGACATATTTCCAGGTACATTCATGTTTTTTCAACTTTTAAATACACAGCAAAATAGATTCAAAGCTTTCGTGACTGCAGGAATGACTCTTTGGTTCTTTCGGGTAAAGTCGTGTAGTAATTTCTTTCGACGAGACTTTACCGAAAAAAAGTGTAACACTGCAAAATGTCATAAATGAAAATATTAACATTATCAAAAACAACTTTAATGAAAAAAATGTGGAATAAGTGGTGCAGAGCTAAAAGCAGCTTTTTTTCTTATATCCAAATACTGATTTCTAGAAGAGATCAGATAACGGTAATATATTTACCACATGAAAAGGGTTTATATTGCCATTTATAATGCAAATCAATTTAGAAAACACGTAATATACAAGAATGGTTCATTTTGCAATTCCAATCATCTGCTGACAATTCATTGTAAAAGGGCCTTACAAAACATTTATATTACATCCAAAACAGTATTATCTGTAATGGAAAAAGATAAAAAGGTCAAACATTGGGGCACTATAAAGCATTTCTAGCTTCAAGTTTATATTTTTGTATTACAATTGTAGCAAAATTTTTTAATTTAACCAATTAACATTTTTCATCTCTGAATATGCAAAAAAACTCGTGGGAAGAACCCAAAACTGTCTTGCATGCAATCACACTTTTTCAAAACACACACTTTTTACAAAGACCATATTATTATTTCTGCAATTATATATATTTTTTGGCAGTTACAGTATATCCATTTTCCAATAAACATTTACATTTGGCGCAAAGTGTTTTCAATTTCGGAAGTCATACAAGGCAACAATTTGAAGAGTACATTATCGGTAACTGCCTGATACATTTCAGAGGTCAATTAGTCCACCGCACTGCACTGGCTGCACTCTGCTAAGCTTTTTTGTCACACTCACTTATGACAGCATAGACTTGCTGCAGATTAGAACCCCAATCAGATTTCAATGCTTTAACTCTCACCATGACAACAAATAACTTCCCCGAATCACCTAATCAGTTTTTAATTGAATAGGTAGAGTGCAATGTACCATATACATCTTTAGCATCAAATATATATAAGGATGAAACTAAAATATTAAACAAATAACAAAATAAATAGACTGCTTACAACACTGGCTATCCTTAATTTTGCATGTATTATCCAACTTGTTTTGTACGTTTAACACGTAAAAAAACCTCCAACATTCTCGTCGTTTGCATTTGTTCATATCCCAACACATTGCATTAGATTGTAATATTCTTCAAATCGACTCAAATCCATGACACTGCTCATTTGTTGTACTTTCATATTATATCCTGCAGCTTTGAATATTATTTAAATCTGTGCTTCCAAATCTATGTGTGTAATCCTTCAAAGCTTATGCAATTTTATGTACAATTTAATTTTAAGTGAGAGGTTACGTAAAACAGCACTGATGCAAAAATTATGGTCCTTCCAATCACGTAAAACTCTGGGTTGACATGATGCTACGAGTTGGTAATAGATGAAATTCATAATAAAAACAAATCATTACAATATAATACGAAACAAAACTTAGAAAACAGCACATCTTGTTTCCGTGAAAACAAACTACTAAATTGATGGAAGTAAGATTTACTTTTGTTGTAAGTCAAAAATCTTTGGGTCATACATGAAAGCCCATACAAGCAAAAAAGTGAAATGTTATCAACTGCGTAACATGGCCAAATTGATGCTGTGCCTTGCCTTTTCTTACACCGCGCACTCCATCCATGCTTTGTTATACGCAGGATACACGACTGCAATATTATCTTTGTCAGTCTTCAAACTCGGCAATCATAGTACTCCTGTTCTAGTCAATGCATAAGCTGTCTGTGCAATGAAAAATCAATCTGAAAAGTTTACCTCTTGAATTAAGGCCTTATATGGCTTGGCACATTCTTATCTTTCAGAACTGGTTGTTCCCTATACCACTATCTGTAACCTTGAGTACACAGACACTGGACGAATACTCATCCTTCATGTTAAGGTAGACATTGCAGGGTTTTAGACCATTCTGTTTTTGCTTAACTAAACAATTGAACCAAATTGTCCTACCACCTAGGGACAATCACATCGAACGTTTTATTTTACACTCTCTCAATTGGGATATGTCGTGGTGTTTATTAGGTTGTAGACAGACAAAGTGTATACGTACTACTCGTATTGCAAAACCTCACTCGTTTATCAAATTAATATTTATTAAAAAATTTGGCTCGTCTTGCAAAACACTTGCAGACCAAGTTACTCGCAATTCAAGGTTTTACTGTACAGTTAATTGGAAAAACACCGAAATGTGGTACAGACACATTTAGATGTTATATCTAGAGATCAAATAATCTAGATACAAAAGAGGTACAATCCAGATCCATATTTTATTTCATATGGCATATCCATTACAGATTTGTCAAACATGGACGCAAATAAATGTCCAAATTAGAGGCTCAAAACCTACACCATAATTGCATTGTGTAAAATTAATTCCTGCACAACGATGATATAGTGAAGTAAATAAAAACGGAATAAAAACTTTAGCAACAGGATTATTAAATATGTTTATCTCTCACATAATACAATATTACATTTATATATATGTAGTGACATCGCGAATGTCATTGTGTAATGGCAGCTATAGAGAGGCACGGCGTGCGATGTATTAACATCGTATTAACATCGAGGGCACCACGTGGATGTCGGTGCAGTACCGGCCCGAGAGGGGCATGGTGAGCGCTGTCTGACAGTGCTGAGTGGCACCACGCTCTGCGTGCGGTGCCGACCCCTACAGGATAGGGTGTGAGAGTGCTGGCCATGGGAATGGGGTTACCAAGGGCCATGGCACTTGACCCCGAAGGACACGTGACCGGTAAAGTGTACACAGGGCCCCCAGGTGGGGGCTAGGGGTGGTCACGTGTCAGGGCCGGGAACCCGCTAGAGGATTCCAGAAGATGGTCGTGGCTAAGGGCGGAGCCACCCCCGCCACAGAGGATAAAAGCCGGGTCCCTGAGAGGGACCGGCTGCTGTTGTTCATCCTTAAGAATCTACGTCCTACAAGAGTCACCAACACGTGGACCCGGACCCCGGCCAGGGTCCGGTCCGCCGTAGCTAATTCCCGTGTAATTAGTGTAGATAGCCTGGTGGTCCACCACCATAGGTTGTTCATGTGTTAAGGGGTAGTACCCCGTGTGTTGGTTGAAGAAGTGCGTCTGTGACTCAGTTGAATTCATTACACATATTTACTGATGTATCCTTTAACAAAAAGCATTACAAATTGACGTAAGCATTTGCCAGTGTTAGTTAATAAAATTCAGTGTAAAACAGGAAATGGCTGTAGTTGATTACCCCAAACTAATTACAGTATTATTAATTATATGGTTCTATTGTACACTAAACGACGCATGTGTTGCTTGTTGTGGCACAGACCTGCCAATACGGCCTTGTGGGCTTTAAACTCCTGGTCACCAACACGAAGCAGGCAGTCAGTGAAGCGGGAATTGTCCCAGATCTCCCCGAAGTCAACTGCCAGCCGGCAATCTGGTACTTTGAATGTACTCATGCTGGATTGACCAGAAATGTTCACGGAATCCTGCCCCACACTAACCTGCATAAACATCAACCAGCTTTGAGAAGGCATTTGATGATTTTTTTTTTACAAATCCTCACTTAACTTTACATTTTGCATGAAGATGTAGGCTTTGGTTCAATCAAGCAAGCAAATCTGCACAAACATCCTATATCAGAACAAGTGTTGTGAATAATGCCAAAATAGTGGTCCGTGAAATGTTTTTCATATTAATCAATTTTCATTCTATATTTTTGTCAAGTTATTTTACACTGTATAAACAGTTTTAACAGGTAGTGAGGCCCCTAATTATGGGTTCTGCACAACAACAGAGGAAGTGAACAGCCCTCCTTGATGTGCTTCCTTTCATTATCAAAAATGCTTGTATTTTGTAAAGGATTTTAAAGGTAAAAAAATTAAATCTGGTGATTAAAAGGACCCCCCCAAGGACAATAAACATTTACATCAAACTGGCTGATGTCCGAGAATAGGAAAAGGAATTCATGTGGCGACATTTAAACAAAACACTTTATGTAATACCTGACATTCTAGTTTATAAAAATGTCAAGGTTTAAATATAAACACTATCCAGAGGGAGAAAACCTAAAAAAAATACGCTTGATTATTTAATTGTTGTGCTATGTTAACTCTAGCACCAGTGGAGGAAAAAAGTGCTTGGAAAACTCATGTTAACAATTTCCTTGTATGGAACAGGGAAAGTAATTATTACAATCTTCAATTAAGTAGAATATTGACTCCAACTGTGCAATTGTAATGAATAAAATAGAAAATTACACATTAGCCGCAGCATGTCATACTTACTTCACCAAAGAGTGTCAGTTTGTTATCTGGAAGCAAGCTATTAGATTCATCAAGCAAAAAATCTCTTCGAATGAATTTTTTAAATCCCCAGTCTTTTCCTTGGACAAAGCGGTATGCTCGCGGGGTCTCTGTAAAAAAATAGGTTTCAAACAATACTCACCAGTTCTTACAATAAACTGTGGTAATTTCATGTAATGGGAAAAAAAACTTCATTATATTTTCAAAATGTAAAGATAGCAATGTATTCTAAAGCCCTGCACCACGGTGGCAGTCAACTACCTCGCCTGGTATATAGGTCATGGGTTCGATCTCAACCCTGATGCCTGTATATTTGGAGTCTGCATGTTCTCCTTGTGCTTGCATGTATTTTTATCCAGGTCTTCCGGTTTTTCCCTCCATATTTATAAAAATCCAGAGTATTTGGCTGCTATGCATTTCCACACAATAAGCCATCTCGTTAGGCTATTGTTTGTGGCCAGGGCACTTCTGAAAAAGAGCTATGTACAGTGAGGAAAAAAAAGTATTTGATCCCCTGCTGATTTTGTACGTTTGCCCACTGACAAAGAAATGATCAGTCTATCATTTTAATGATAGGTTTATTTGAACAGTGAGAGACAGAATAACAACAAAATCCAGAAAAATGCATGTCAAAAATGTTATAAATTGATTTGCATTTTAATGAGGGAAATAAATATTTTACCCCTCTGCAAAACATGACCTAGTACTTGGTGGCAAAACCCTTGTTGGCAATCACAGAGGTCAGACGTTTCTTGTAGTTGGCCACCTGGTTTGCACACATCTCAGGAGGGATTTTGTCCCACTCCTCTTTGCAGATCTTCTCCAAGTCATTAAGGTTTCAAGGCTGACGTTTGGCAACTCAAACCTTCAGCTCCCTCCACATATTTTCTATGGGATTAAGGTCTGGAGACTGGCTAGGCCACTCCAGGACCTTAATGTGCTTTTTCTTGAGCCACTCCTTTGTTGCCTTGGCCGTGTGTTTTGGGTTATTGTCATGCTGGAATACCCATACACGACCTATTTTCAATGCCCTGGCTGAGGGAAGGAGGTTCTCACATGGCCCCGCATTGAGATCATTGACAAGATCCTCCTGTGTAGTTCTGGGCTGATTCCTCACCGTTCTCATGATCATTGCAACCCCACGAGGTGAGATCTTGCATGGGGCCCCAGACCGAGGGAGATTGACAGTTCTTTTGTGTTTCTTCCATTTGCGAATAATCGCACCAACTGTTGTCACCTTCTCACCAAGCTGCTTGGCAATGGTCTTGTAGCCCATTCCAGCCATGTGTAGGTCTACAATCTTGTCCCTGCCATCCTTGGAGAGCTCTTTGGTCTTGGCCATGGTGGAGAGTTTGGAATCTGATTGATTGCTTCTGTGGAAAGGTGTCTGTTATACAGGTAAGCTGAGATTAGGAGCACTCCCTTTAAGAGTGTGCTCTTAATCTCAGCTCGTTACCTGTATAAAAGACACCTGGGAGCCAGAAATCTTTCTGATTGAGAGGGAGTCAAATACTTATTTCCCTCATTAAAATGCCAATCAATTTATACAATTTTTGACATGCGTTTTTCTGGATTTTGTTGTTGTTATTCTGTTTCTCACTGTTCAAATAAACCTACCATGAAAATTATATACTGATCATTTCTTTGTTAGTGGGCAAACGTATAAAATCAGCAGGGCATCAAATACTTTTTTCCCACACTGTAGCTCAGTGGGCCTTGCCTGGTAAGATAAAAATAGTTCAGTTTAGCTTTTAACTTCAAGGTAGATGAAAATCAGACCTGGATTTAAGTGTATGAAGATATAGTTCATATGGATTAGGTGAATGTGTTTGTGTATTAATAATGCTTGTCTTTGTAAACATGGTTGTGTGACGTGAGTTACATGTTAACATTACCAAAGACAACACCAAAGCAAATACTAAGAAAAAAACATGAAAGTTTAAAACAAAAAGATAGATTTAGACTCTCAGAGAAATGTTAATAGCCTTAGCAAAGCACAGTAAATGTATGGATGTCACCACTTAAAATAGTTATCTCGCATTGAAAGAGTATCCTGAAAGTAATAAGGCAATTATAAAACAAACAATATGAACCACTAAAGCAAGGTAAAGGAGAAGTGTGAAATGGGATGAAAATGCCAACCTTTGTAAAACCACCAGAAATGAATGAAAAAATGGATGAGAATACAAACAAAAATAATGAAGTTGTAATAAACAGTGAGTGCAAGCAGAAAAAATAAAGCCGTCACTTGATAAATTACAATGGAATAACACATGGTGAAGATTGTAAAACTAGGAAAAGAAATGTCCGTGAATGACAATGTCCAGGTACACTATGCAAAATAAAAATATTATTGGAGGGTCAATATCATGGAAAACACAAAAAATATGCATAATGGCAACTTCTGAAGGTGGAACAGGATCAAGAGCACTTTTGGAATATGAATTTGATAATGAAAAGTTGCAATGTGCTACAGGATGAAAGATTCCAATCTAGTGCATATTACCTACTATGAAACACTGATTACAAATAGAAACACTGACAAATGGAACAAAACTAAAAAGTACACAAAGCGTGGAGAGAAGTATGTTGAGAATTACAGTGAGAAACTGAAAGAGGAACACGTTGGTCAAATCAAAACGGCAAATTAGAGACATCATATTCACTGTTGTAAATATAGATTGGGCTTGGACAGGACACATCGCTAAATGGGATGGTTGATGGATGAGACTAGTGGTCGAATGGGAAGAAAAGTAGAGTACATGCCCAAGACGATGTCAAACGTAGACAAGGATATATTAGATCAGCTCATGTGAAGGATGAGGGATGGTGTTCGTAAGGTTTATAAAATGTTTCAAGCAGTCGATAAATAATGGCTGATTATGATATAATCCTGTTACCAAATACACATATGACGTGAATTGATACTTAAATACAAGTAGTTTCACCCATAGCCTTGGTTTCCTCTCCCTTGGCATTAAGAATAGAAACCTTGAACTTGGCGTAGACTTCACTCTTGGGACAGCTGACCAATAACAAGTACAACGATAGGTAATCTTTGCTCTCTTCGTCAAAACCCTTGGGGTTTATGCGTAGGCACCTGATTGAACATATAAACAAGACATATTAGGTGTGTATGTACGCGCAGACTACATTACTAAAACAATATAGTATGAACTAAAACATGCACTATGCAAAATTGTTCTAGTAAAGCACCTCCGTGAGCATTGTGATTTTTTTAATGTCATAAAATAGCCAGAATTTACTGTACCATTTCAATGTATCATTGGTGCCTGCTGAAAATGTAGAACTCTTGAGAACTTGGCCCATTTCTTCAAGACAGAAGCTGAAATTGTTGATGGTCCACATATATGAGAACTTTACCACCTTAACCTGAAATACACGAGCACATAACAGCTATAAAGCTCATTCATTACCATAAATACATGACCATTGACAAACCCTCAAGTATTTCACCCACACATCTGAATATTGTGCTCAAAAACACAAACTGTCTATAAGGAAAGAAACATTACTGTAAATGAAAGGGTCTTATTAGTGTTCTGGGATTACCTTGCATGTTCATTACTGCACAGCATTAACACAACAAGTCTCAACATGTCATAGATTAGAGTGTGCAATGAAAGGCCTTTTTATTTTTTTTATTTGATAAAAACTGCTGTCCCTTTTGTAAAAATACACTACCAGTCAAAATCAGAGACAATTAACTAGTATAATGTTGTTAGTGCAATTCTATGAACTTTGCAATCTGATGTACAAAAATAGCCTGTACAATGATAATCCATAATTGCACTTACACATAATTATGAAACCATTTTGTATGGCTTTGCGATGAACAAAAAACGTGTAAAAGTTAAATGCATTAGCCATCCGCATACTTTGACCGGCACAAGACGGAGACCCGTTGAATGTGATTGGCCACAGGGTAACAAGTACCTGTGTGTAGCACCAGCTTTCTGCGATGGGCGCATTGGACATTTCAGACGGAGGTGGGGGGCTCGGGGCCCTGGACATGTTTGCATTGAATGCGAGGGAAGTGACATCATCAGGTGACATTAAGAGGGAAGTGACATCATGAGGCGACTTTAAGCAGGAAGTGACATCATCAGGCGACATTAAGAGGTAAGTGACATCATCAGGCGATATTAACATGTAAGTGACATCATCAGGCGATATTAACATGTAAGTGACTGCGAGATTACGAGTTAAATGTTCTTGCTGTGGTTTTCACACCTGACGATGATTGCTTGTGTTGCGGTCGAAACGTCGTAAGAATTTTATTGTTTTATATTTTTTTTATTTTATTGTTTCCCTTCTACGTGGTGACTTTACCGAAAGAACAAAGAATATGAATCGCTGCAGTCACGAAAGATTTAAATAATTAAATATAATTGCAAGAGATTGATTATTCGTGCAAAAGAGCGTCGCGTAACCGATCACTCAGGAGTGGGACCTGCGCCTTTAGTGGCACCCCGACGTGAAACGAGCACACGGCACCAACTGTCCCCACTTCCTGAAACGGAACGGGGTTTTACAATCGATGCACGTGCAACTAGTCTCAATGATTGTTGCGCACAGGAGTGCTTCAGGAGAGCATCAGCGAGGTTTTACTGTTCCTCCTCCACTGGAGGGGGGCAGGCTACAGCACAGCGGTTTACCACCAGGCACTCCGTAGTTTGGGTTGTGTGGACACAACATCGCAGGGCTGTGAGACTTCTTGAAGGAGGAGATGTGGCACATCAGCCTGTTGATGTTTTGATTTAAAGCTTTCGTTACTGCAGTAATTCATATTCTTAGCTCTTTCGGTAAAGTCACATTGAAGGGAAACAATAAAATATATATTGTGTTTTATATATATTTTATTGTTTTATTGTTTCCCTTCAACGTGACTTTACCGAAAGAGCTAAGAATATGAATTACTGCAGTCACTAAAGCTTTAAATCAAGAGTCCATCTATGTTCTGAAAAGAGGAGGGGGGAGACGAAAAATTAATTTATGCTGTCTGAAAGCCACCGTAAGCATGAACAATCAATTAAGACCTGAAATGGTTTATCAAATCCTTCCAATGATTGCTAAGCCAGAGTCCATCTTCTCGGTTGAAATTGTCTCTGTGTTTGTATATGTGGATAGCCTCATGAACAAATCTCTCATGGCAGCCAGATGGATTGCAAAGGACCTCTGTCTTGGAGAAGTCAATGTCATGTGAGCCTACTGAATTATAACAGTGATCTGCCATGGCCGAGGTGTTGGTCCTACCGTGTTTAAGGTCTGCTTTGTGTTCACGAATGCGGTCTGAGACATGGCGTTTGGTTTCTCCAATGTAACTACTACCACAGAGGCAACTTAGTTTGTAGACACCAGGGTACTGTATGTCGTGATAGCGAACTAATGCGTATAACGCTCCCACGTTTATAATGAACTTAGGTGGGTGACCACTATTGATTCCCATGTCACAGGGCTATACCTAATACATGAAAACTTTAAATGAAACTTGAAATAACAGACTGTTGAGGCAATTGCTGTTGGTGAGTAGCAGCGTCTATGAAGGCTGGCACAGCACACGAGCAGTGGGTGGCCAACAGCAGGCCCAGCCACCAGAGACCCACAGAGACCCACAGGGACACACAGAGACCGACAGAGACACACAGAGACCCACAGAGACTCACAGAGACCGACAGAGACACACAGAGACCCAGAGACACCCACAGAGACACACAGAGACCAACAGACACACAGAGACTCACAGAGACCCACAGGGACACACAGAGACCCGTAGAGACCCGTAGAGACTCATAGAGACCCATATAGACCCAGAGTGACTGAGACTCGTAGACACCCATAGAGGCTCAGGGACTCACAGAGACCCATAGAGACACCATCACCACCACCATCATCACAACCATGATCATCACCACCATCACAACCACCACCACGATCACACTGCACCAGGTACTCATTTAAAGCCATGCTGACCCATGGAAAGCGGTTTAAATATTCGGCACCGTTATTGGTCGTGAGTGGGGAGGAATTGAACTCTGTTCACTGGGTTCGCAACACAGCGTTGCAAGCCACCCATTAGGACGACGCGCACGGCATTGACAACCTTGATGCTTCCGTTTGCTTGCGATGAAGTGACCGGTTGGCTCAGCCTGCCAAGAGCACCGAGCTGTACCGCTGAGACCATGGGTTTGAAATTCAGGCAACTTGCTTGTAATTTTAAACCAGGTTTCTCAAGCGTATTGCATTTGGCTAAATTTCAGCTGAGAATGAAAATATCAGTTTCACTCTTGTACGTGAAACATTTTTCTCGGTGGCAGGGCGTGTGGGAAGGTGCTGCTCATGACTGTTTGGGGGGGGGGGGGGGTGGTGGTGACACGTGGCCCCCCAATGATCCGATCAAAATCCCTCATTTCGATCGGATCATTGGGGTTTACAGTGAGGGAAAAAAAGTATTTGATCCCCTGCTGATTTTGTACGTTTGCCCACTGACAAAGAAATATAATTTTAAGAAATATAATTTTAATGGTAGGTTTATTTGAACAGTGAGAGATAGAATAACAACAACAAAATCCAGAAAAATGCATGTCAAAAATGCTATAAATTGATTTGCATTTTAATGAGGGAAATAAGTATTTGACCCCCTCTCAATCAGAAAGATTTCTGGCTCCCAGGTGTCTTTTATACAGGTAACGAGCTGACATTATGAGCACTCCCTTTAAGAGTGTGCTCCTAATCTCAGCTCGTTACCTGTATAAAAGACACCTGTCCACAGAAGCAATCAATCAATCAATCAGATCCCAAACTCTCCACCAGTCAACGGCCTAACTGGTTGATTGACGTTGAGAGACCACGCCCACACACGTGATCGTCTAACGTGGTCGATTCCCACGTCTACACAGTAGGAATCGATTAATGAAGGTTCATTTTAGACCACTGTTGATTCCCATGTTATCACAATGCAAATCGATTTTATTAGCCTAAGCCACAAATAAATCGATTCCTATGTTTTCCCAATGGAAATCGACTCATACATCCGTAGCTCTACTATAATCGATTCCTAATGTTATCCCATTAGGAATCGGCGCGAGTATAGTTATCGAAATTTAAATCGATTTTCTCTGCAGGTGACTTGGCGCAGCAACCACGGTGAGCCGAGCCGATCGATACATCATCGGGTGCCAGGTTGTGGTGGACGTGGGGAGCGGTGGTGCAGTGGTTAGCGCACTGTGTGTGTGGGGAGCGGTGGTGCAGTGGTTAGCGCACTGTGTGTGTGTGGGGAGCGGTGGTGCAGTGGTTAGCGCACTGTGTGTGTGTGGGGAGCGGTGGTGCAGTGGTTAGCGCACTGTGTGTGTGTGGGGAGCGGTGGTGCAGTGGTTAGCGCACTGTGTGTGTGTGGGGAGCGGTGGTGCAGTGGTTAGCGCACTGTGTGTATGTGGGGAGCGGTGGTGCAGTGGTTAACGCACTGTGTGTGTGGGGAGCGGTGGTGCAGTGGTTAGCGCACTGTGTGAGTGAGTGTGGGGAGCGGTGGTGCAGTGATTAACGCTCTGTGTGTAGTGGGGAGCGGTGGTGCAGTGGTTAGCGCACTGTGTGAGTGTGTTGAGTTTGTGTGCATTGGGGTGGTAGCTGTGAACACAGTGGGGACTGTGTGTTTAGTAGTGAGTAGTACATTATTATACAGCAGTGCCTTAAACTTGTTATTAGATTCAAGTATAACGTTGCAATGACTATTGTTTGCTAAACATAACTTAACATTTTTAATGACTGAGTTGAGTTTATGCGTGCGTTGGGGTGGTAGCTGTGAACACAGTGGGGACTGTCTGTGTACTCAGTAGTGAGTAGTACATTATTATACAGCAGTGCATCTCATACACACACACATCTCATACACACACATCTCATACACACACACATACATCTCATACACACACACGCGCGCGCACACACATCTCATACACACACACATCTCATACACACCCACGCATCTCATACACACACACCTCATACACACACACATCTCATACACACACATCTCATATACACATGTATCTGATACACATCTCATACACACACACATCTCATACACACACACATCTCATACACACACACATCTCATACACACACACGCATCTCATACACACAAAGACAAAGACCCCCGCATAGCCTTAACAGACTCGGGGCAATCGCTGGGAACCAACACCTATGAAGGCCGGCCCAGCACACGATGGGGTGGGTGGCCAAACACCACGCCCGGCCGCATTTGTCTCCCAAGTGGCGATGTTCACACCCTGCACCAAGTACTCATTTAAGGCTGAGTTGACTTCAAAGACGGAAACAGGAATACTTCTTCACAATTATGGCAAATCGCCTGATGAAGCTGGTTGTAATAATCAGTTAAACGTCATACTCTAATGGTAAATGTTCTGGGTTTACTATCCAATACACCAGTGTGCTGAAGCAGTAACTAATTGGCACGTTTTGTTTACGTGAAATATGCTCTGACTTTAACATAGCTATTTCTGTGACCAGTTACAAGCTAATCACTCAGTTATTTCAATGCTAAATTCTATGCTAATTCCTTTGTCAAGGGGTACCTCTGCAGATGTGTATACTTTAACTTAGCTATTTCAATGAGCCATTTCAATGCTAAATTATATGCTAATTCCTTTTTCAAGGCGCTGTGTTTTTTTTCTCACACAGCTTAAAGGTCGTGATCTAAGCGTGGCTTCTCTCACTCCAGCGCTGTCCTCCAGACAGTCTCGTCCCTTCACCTGATGAAGGCTGCTTGTGTTGTGGCCGAAACGTCGTGATTTTTTGTTATTTTATTTTCACCTACGTGACTTTACCCAATAGAACCAAAGAGTATATTTGATACTTTTTGCATTGTTTACAGTCTGGAAGCTACCCACATGGCAAATTTAAAGTTGTTGCATGTCGGGAAGTATGCTAAACATTTCGAAGAGACACATAATCACAAATTTCCCTTTTATATATACAGACGAAGGGGTGGGTGACAGCACCACGCCCGGCCGCCTTTGTGTCCCCAGTGGCGATGTTCACACACCACAACAATTACTCGTTTTAGGCTGAGTCGATCTAGGGGAGGCCCAGGAGCGGTTGAAATAATCGTCACCGGTGGTGGCAGTGAGCGGGAATTGAACTCGGGTTGCCGGGTTCGTAGCGCAGTGCGCTAACAACTACACTAATGCGTTACGCTTCCACATGCGTGGGTCACGTGACAGATTTGACGTCACAGCTCACTTGCCGTGCAAAAAAAAATTCATTATTGAGCTCCCCCCCCCCTCCTCCCCCCCGTAAAAACACAAAAGTGTATTTTAATAATTTTTGCGTGGTGTACAGTCTGGAAATTACCCACATGGCAAATTTCAAGTTTGTTGCATGTCGGGAAGTACGCTAAACATTTTGAACAGACACACATAATCACAACTTTGCATTTTACATATGTATGGAGATAATTTCGGCCAGGGCTGCCCTGTGTCAGCGACTCTGAAAAATATGCTGACATCCGGCACACCACGTCCATTGTGTACCTTTCGCTATCGCCGTGGCTACCGGGGCTGTGCTGCCCACTCCACTCCGCACCAGCGACCCGGAAAATATTCAGTGACAGATTAAGCCCTGATTATTATTCACACAATTACACATCCAGTGGAATTTGAACACGTGATTTCGTGCTTACGGGACAAGGTGTTTACTCGGTGGGCCATAGCTGCAGCTCCCCAATGCTGCATAAACCCACGGTTCTTGTTAAAATTCCAGTTACAGTAATGCTACTTTATCAGGCACTGGCTGTATTTCCACTGAAATACACAAGGAGAATTCTCTGTTATTACGAATCTTATATCTGACATGTTTAAGTGGTGCTTTTCTGTTCGGTGAAATGTGTTGCTATTAAATGTGATGCGAGCAAAGAGACGTGTTTATTGATCGCTGATCGATCGATTGACTTCATGGCCGAGCGGTAGCGCGTTGCGCAGATGTTTGTGGTACGAGCCCCACGACCACCCCGGTTAATACTGTGGGTGTATGAACTGTAAATATTGCGCACTGTCTGCTTCGCAGTCGGATGCTAAATATCTCGGAGATGTAATTTAGATAAGTAGTATGCCACGTGTGTCGGCACAACTCTGTAAATGCGACAACTACCGTGGGCTGTCCGTGAAGCGTAGCACCTCCAGGGTGTAGCCTCGTGTGTACGCTGAGCTTGTTTCGCACCGTACGTAGCCAACCGTGCTCATCGGAGGCGCCTCGCGCTGCACGGATGGACCGGACGCCAACGTGCACTCGCAAAACCCAAAAGCTTTTCGATTGCCCTCGTTTTGTCCGTTGAAGACGATGCAAGCCGCGCCGCAGGACGATGGCCGCGAGCACGAGAAGCCGTGCCTCAGCGAGTCCCGCGCGGCGGAGCTGGTGGAGCGCCTCTACGGGGTGAGCGTGGCGGGGGTGAGCCCGCTGGCGAGCTACATCGACCAGAACTACCGCGTGCTGGCGCGCGACGGTCGCCAGTTCGTGCTCAAGGTCACCAACACGCGGGACAGCCAGCGGCCGCAGATGCTCGAGGTGTAGATGGCCATGATGAGTTTCCTGCGGGAGAGGGGCTTCCCCATGCAGGAGGTGGTGGACAACGTCAGCGGGAAGATCATGTCGCTCGAGAACATCGGTGAGCTGCGCCCGCGTGGGTCCCGGGAGCAGAGGCATTGGGGAAGAGATGTACATAATACTAAATCTTGTTCTACTTGATGTGCGTCTCCATCTCCCTTTGTCTCCCCCTACATGCTAAGGCCTCGGCACAGAGACCCTATCTCTCTGTGCTCCGTACGTTGTGTCTCTCTTTGTGTCTCTGTGTGAACTCCCTTCTACTTAGGTGTCTGTATATATATCTGCGGTTCTGTGTTTCCTCTCTTAAATTTTGCTCTTCTATGCCTGATGATGATTGCTTGCATTGCAATCGAAACATCGTATACTATTATGTAATTTTATTATTATTATTTCTTATTTCTACGTGACTTTACCGAAAAAACAAAAGAGTCATTCCTGCAGTCACGAAAGTGACAAATCAAGTTTAATAGATGTACAGTGCAGTACAATTGATTTTGCTGCAACTGAACTCTGGCCCCCACAACATAGCACCACGCAGCAGCCTGTGATGCCTGTTTAATGCACGATTGTCACCCATAGAAGCCCTAATCCAGGCTCAACCTGCTTAGCTTTCAGATCTTATGATAGGGCACATTCCAGGTGATTTAGTCATAGGCTGATAGTAATCATACGAACACAGCATTGGTTTATACTTGCAAAGACAACGATCAATATCCGAGCATGAGGCGGTGGTATAATACTGGGTCTCACTCCACTGACGATAAGTGATGTAAAAGGATCATACTTTTTAGTTTTTGTGAGGTTGGTGGATGTAACGCACTGCTTGTTGGTACTGGCCCAAGGTCCACATTGTGATATTTTGTAAATTCTTCATATATATATATAAAAAAAAAACAATGTTTGGTGTGTGGGATGAAACTGGAATGACTGCTCACAGCAAAGCCACATGGACGAGACGATAACATCTGTGGTGAGAGATCAGAAGCACACTTGCTGTTTTCTCATCTACTGACCTGCAGGTTGGTAGATATAATGTGTGTACAGTTCACCGACGCCGCCATTCACCAACTGCACAGTGTGTTCCACCTCCCCACACCTCCGATGAGCACGGTTGGCTACGTACGTATGGTGCGAAAGAATTTCAACATACTTACAAAACCTAAATCGTAATTTTTGTTTCTGCTTATCTTCCCACGAGACCCTGAGAAGCAAACGTCAAACTCTTTGCATCGAGTTCCGGATTGGCTGACAAGGGGAACACGTCAAACCAAAACCATGTATTACATGAACAAGCATAGACGGGAAAGATATGTCACAAGCGATATATTGTAGAGATATGAGAGAGATTTATTCATGATGAAGGTTTTTGGGTGAGATCGCGTTATTTATAAATGTGTCATAACCCTCCACCACCCGACACAGCCAAACAGTAAAAAATGTGTCACGTTGACAACAGACAAAATAGTTCACTACTTTAGCCCACCGGTGTGAGGAAGAGTGAATCCACAACATTTACAATATTTGAGTACGACGTTTCGCTGGTAATTACATCCAGCATCATTGGGCAATTCGCCAGAATGGTGAAGCGCTCACTTGCTCCTGGTCTTAAATAGAGCAGCAGGGTGATGTCATCATTTAACTCATTCAGAGAGAGATTTAATCAGAAATATGATATTTATATGTAAGAGATAGGAGAAAGATCTATCCGCAAGAGGAGAGATTTAGAGAAATGCAAACATGTCGATACAGAGCTTATCTCTCCCCCACACCCACTCTGACCTCCTGCATCGCATCACTTCAATTAATATTATTATTGTAATCATCATCGTTACACTTGTTTTCACAGCAGAGCCTCACTGAGTATCGGGAGGGTCTTGTCAAACTTTTCAGTTGGGGGGAGGGCGCGGGGGCGACGGTTGTCGTGTGTAATTTCAAGTGAGTATTGCTGACTGAGACATGTACTTAATTAGTTATTGTAAGGCGTGGCGGGATAGTTGTCCTGTAGACCAGAATGAATTAATTTTGGTGGTTCGGGCTTGGCCCACGGACTGTAGTTGGGACAACACTGGGCTGCTAAACATTTGTAAAGCAAAGTGCTTCATAGCTCATCGGATTACTCCAGTAAAAGTACATATTCTGATTATAATGCCTGGGCTAGCAGCGCTCCTTTAAACCCAGGCTCGGGGTTCATTGCGTGAGCTGACATCGCCGCACAATGCCGTGTTTAGAATACGAAGATCACGGAATGCCGCTGACCCTTATATTTACGTGATGGAACGAGCGACAAAAGTCGCCTCCTGATGCAGATGGGGCCCCCATTCGCCCTGCTCCTAAGTAATTTGCTCAAGCTGAACCCAGGGAATTCAGCTAGACTCGTGTGCTGACGTATCCATTCTGGCTCGAACCTGGGCGAATTGCCCCCGGTTCCGGCCAGCGTCCACTAAGGCGTGAGGGTTGCGTGCCACGTTGCAACTTTGGCGGATGCCTTACGCATGGGTGTGGCGAGGTATTATTCCTCTCAAATGCTTTATTTAGCTACAGCGGTTTAGACAACAAGGCCATATAGGAATGCGAATTTCGGAATTGCTCGGAATGAGCAATTCATCAGAGACCCTGTGTAGTATAGCACGTGGGTAATGAACACAGGGCGCAAAGTGGTGAGTTGACACTTTGGCCAGACCTTGGAGGTTCCGATATCAGCTTCCGAACAGCTTTTTATGTTCCAGCAAAAGGAAGCGACGGTGAGATTTCACTAACCGTGGTGACCTCTTGACCTCGGTGGCGACTCCTGCTGTGAATTCTCAGACTGCGGCGAAGGAGAGAAGGAGTTCAACGTGCGGCTGCTCACGTACCTGCCCGGCGTGCCGCTGTCCAGGGTGCTGGCGGATGGCAGCCTGTACTACCAGGTGGGCAAGCTGGCAGCGAGCATCCACCAAGCCCTGCAGCAGGTACGAGCGCACGAGCGCCTCTTGACAGGTGACGTGAGACTGCAGGGATTCATATTCTTGTTGCTTTCGGTAAAGTCACCACGTAGAGGGGGAAACAATAAAATAATAAAAAATATAAAACAATAAAATTATCACGACGTTTCGACTGCAACACAAGCAATCGTCATCAAGTGTGAAAACAACAACAAGGAAATTTGAAAAAAACAATTATTGCTGTGGTTTTCACACCTGATGATGATTGCTTGTGTTGCAGTCGAAACGTCGTGAAAATTCTATTGTTTTATATTTTTATTATTTTATTGTTTCCCTTCTACGTGACTTTACCGAAAGAAACAAGAATATGAGAATATTCGCCAAAGTAAAAAGCCAAAAAAGAAATAACTCGCAAATTACTTCATTGGGAAATGCGGAGCGATAGTTTCCCCAACCCCTTACTGCGACAATCTTAAAAAAAAACTCTTGAGTCTCGGCGAGCCTTTTCTCTCGGTAAGCAAGTGTAATGTGACGTAACGAGCCCACTCGCTCGGAACGTACGCAGCTGTTCATAATTAGCAACGTGAGAGTCCTTCCAAGTGATCGAATGGCTGGTTTTCAAGCAGCGTATTTTTGGTTTAACATGTAGGCTTTCGCGACCAATATAATTCATAATAAAGGTTTTTGGGTTAGATCGCGTTTATTTATAAATGTGTCGTAACCCTCCACCACCCGACACGGCCAATCAGCAAAAAAAGTGTCACGTTGACAAAAAGACAAATAATTCACTACTTTAGCCCACCGGTGTGTTGAAGAGTGAATCCACATTTACAGTTTGAGTACGACGTTTCACTGGTAATTACATCCAGCATCATCGGGCAATTCGCCAGAATGGTAAAGCCCTCGCTTGCTCCCGGTTTTATATAGAGCAGCAGGGTGACGTCATCACTTAACTCATATCAGGTTCAGTGATTAGAGGCGGAGGGGGGGGTATTGTAATTATATAATCGATTAGTAATCAGTCATTGGTTATCTTCTTTGGTTCTTTCGGTAAAGTCACGTAGAATGATAATAAAATAATAAATTTATAAAATAAAATAACACAATAACATTCTCACGACGTTTCGGCCACAACACAAGCGGCCTTCGTCAGGTGAAGGGGGCAAGACTGTCTGGTAGGACAGCGCTGGAGTGAAAGAGCCACGTTCAGATACGGCCTTTAAGCTGTGTGAGAGGAACAAAGCGCCTTGACAAAGGAATTAGCATAAAATTTAGCATTGAAATGGCTGAATGATTAGCTTGTGACTGGTCACAGAAATAGCTATGTTAAAAGTTAAAGCATACACACCCGCAGAGGCACCCATTGTTAAAGGGATTAGCATAGAATTTAGCATTGAAATAGCTAAGTTAAGGCATACACATCTTGACAATGGAATTAGCATAGAATTTAGCATGATGACAAAGGCAATGCCACTGTCATCATGGACAAAACAGAATATAACAACAAAATTCAAGAACTACTCAACGATGGCAGCTACACAAAAATAAAAAGAGATCCCACCAACAGCCTGGTCACCAAAACGAACAAAATAATCTCTGATTCAACAGCATTAATTGATGAGATCAAACAGTTCTCGTTGAAGCCCTCTGCTGCCAGACCACCAAGATTATATGGCCTTCCAAAGATACACAAAGAAGATACACCCCTTCGTCCCATCGTCTCTACTATCAGCTCCCCCACCTACAAACTGGCACGTTTTCTTGCTGATATACTGCGACCTTTCACTGGAAAAACCACCTCTGCGGTACTAAATTCTACTCACCTGGTATCGACAATCAAAGGCATTTCCCTGTCCCCAAACGACCTGCTTGTCAGTTTTGATGTGGTGTCCTTGTTCACCAAAGTCCCGGTACCTGACACCATCGCTATCATTGAAGACCTGGTTCATCAAGGACTGCATACTGATGTACCCCCCCTGGTGAGACATTGCTTAACCAACACTTCACCTGGAATGGAACTTTCTACAAACAAACTGAGGGCACCCCAATGGGCTCCCCCCTATCTCCGGTTGTAGCCAACGTATTCATGGAAAAATTTGAAACTGACGCCATCCAGACTGCCACTCTACGCCTGACCTTATGGAAGAGGTACGTTGATGACACCTTTGTCATCTGGCCACATAGCCAGCCTGCTCTAGACCAATTCCGCGACCACATCAATTCCATACACCCAGCCATCAGATTTACCATGGAGGTCGAAAAAGATGGCAAACTACCCTTTTTGGATGTCTTAATTAAAAGAAGACATGATGGTTCAATGAGCCACTCTGTCTACAGGAAAGCTACCCATACAGATGCTTACTTGAAACCGGATTCCCACCACCATCCATCCCAGAAGAACTCCCTCATCAAGACTCTATACCATAGAGCCCAATGCATTTCCGACCAGGAACACATTACCAGTGAACTCAAGCACGTACACCAGGCTCTCAGGGCTAATGGCTACTCCGACTACACAATCCGCAAAGCCATCACTCCAGTCATGAAGAAGGATCCTCTTGTGGAGCCACTCAAAACCATCACCTTACCCTACATTGCAGGGGTCACTTAAAAGATCTCCAAAATCCTGAACAAACACAAGATCCAGGTCCGATTCAACACAGTACATAAAATCCGTGATTTAGTTCCATCTGTAAAAGATGCTGTTCCAGACATACAGTACCCGGGTGTTTACAAACTAAAGTGCCTCTGTGGTAGTAGCTACATTGGAGAAACCAAAAGACATATCTCGGACCGCATCCGCGAACACAAAGCAGACTTGAAACACGGTAGGACGAACTCCTCTGCCTTGGCAGATCACTGTTATAATTCAGTGGGCTCACATGACATTGACTTCTCCAAGACGGAGGTTCTTTGCAAACCAACCGGCTACCATGAGAGATTCGTTCATGAGGCCATTCACATATACAAGCACAGAGACAATTTCAACCGAGAAGATGGATTCAGGCTTAGTAACCACTGGAAAGATGTTTTAAATCATTTCTGTTCTTAATTAATTGTATTTTTACGATGACCTTCGGACCGCAGCTCTTTCGCCAGCATTGCCTCTTAATACCTCTCACACCACGGTTAATGGTATAGTTTTACAATATGGAGCATACTAGGGCCTCGCAGCTGTCTCTCTCCCCCTCCTCTGTTCCGACCATGGACGAACTCGTCCGTCTGAACGGGGCCCGTAGCTATCCGTGGTGCTGAAATTTGAGGGTAAGAATCCATCCATTTTTTCGCCATATAGCATTGTGATATATAACGACTTATTGTTGGTAGCTTAGCTGATTGGAGAATATAGAGTTTATTGACAACATGAAGGTAATTTATATTTTAGTTTTTATTGGTTCACTATATAGTACTGTGAATAGCTCAGATGTGTAGTCATTTCTGTGACCAGTCACTAGCTAATCACTCAGTTGCTTCAATGCTGGATTTGCCTAGTTATTTCAATGCTAAATTCTCCTGTTTGATTTGTACTAAGGGCCTCGGTGAATGTGTATGCTCTGACTTTAACGTAGCTATTTCTGCAGCAGGTACAAGCTCTATTTCTGCAGCAGGTACAAGCTAATCACTCAGCTATCTCAATGCTAAATTCTATGCTAATTCCATTGTCAAGATGTGTATGCCTTAACTTAGCTATTTCAATGCTAAATTCTATGCTAATCCCTTTAACAATGGGTGCCTCTGCGGGTGTGTATGCTTTAACTTTTAACATAGCTATTTCTGTGACCAGTCACAAGCTAATCATTCAGAAATCAAATGCACACTGATGCCTATCTGAATGCAGAATCACATCATCATCCAGCTCAGAAATCCTCTCTTATCAAGATGCTCATACATCGGGCTAAAACAGTATCAGATGGTGAGAGTCTAGTGAGAGAGATTAAATACGTTAAAGACGCACTACGACAGAATGGCTACAAAAATGCTCAAATTAACAGAGCACTGAATGCCAAATCACGATCGCAAAGCAATACTGCCGAAAGCGACCAGATTGTTAAAACAATAAAAATTCCATATATCTCAGGAGTAACTGACAAATTAGCCCGTGTTTTGCAAAAGCAAAACATTACAGTAAGATTTGGTACAGTACACAAAATTCAAAAACTAGTATCTTGCACTAAAGACGCATTACCTAACTATTAACAGAAGGTGTATATCGGATTGTTTATGTGGCAGCTGCTACATTGGGCAGACGGGACGTAACATCAGCGTAAGACTAAAAGAACATCAGAGAAATATTAAATTATCTCAAACACAACTGTCGGCAGTGGCAGAACATGCTTGTCAACAAAGACACTCAATTGATTTTGACAATGTTGCAGTGGTGTGTAAAACTAATTATTACTGGCAAAGACTAATTAGAGAATCCATTGAAATTGAGAGGAACAAGAATAACTTTAATCGCTCTGACAGCTACAGGCTTAGTGCGGCCTGGAAGCGTATTATTAAATAATACACATTACATTTTGATTTAAAGAATTACTAATCTACAACTCATTACTAATCATAACCAATGACTGATTACTAATCGATTATATAATTACAATACCCCCTCCCCTCCGCCTCTAATCACTGCACCTGATATGAGTTAAGTGATGACGTCACCCTGCTGCTCTATATAAAACCGGGAGCAAGCGAGGGCTTTACCATTCTGGCGAATTGCCCGATGATGCTGGATGTATTTACCAGCGAAACGTCGTACTCAAACTGTAAATGTGGATTCACTCTTCAACACACCGGTGGGCTAAAGTAGTGAATTATTTGTCGTTTTGTCAACGTGACACTTTGTTTTGCTGATTGGCCGTGTCGGGTGGTGGAGGGTTACGACACATTTATAAATAAACGCGATCTAACCCAAAAACCTTTATTATGAACAGCGTATTTTTGTTGTTTCCCCCCCCCCCCCCAAATTTTATTCCAAGCGTCGGGGTGGAGCGGTGGCGCAGTTGTGCGCACACTGCGCTACGAACCCGGCCACCTGAGTTTTATTTCCTGCCACGGCTAACATTCGTGGCAAGTGATATCTGAACCAGTCCTGCCCCCCCCCCCACCCCCCCTTGTCCTCTATCCTTCACCAACCTACACTGACCAGTTTGGCGAAGTATGGTCAAACACCCTACATGACCAACACTGAATACGGCAGTGCCTTGATAAGAGCTGTATGAGTTGTGCTAATTGGTGCCATGTCATGAGATGGAAAAACACATCTCATTCTGTGCATCACCTCTGGTTAGAGAATGGCCCACAGAAGGTGATCTCACAAAACTACTTCTCAGATCCATTCAAGTGTCCTGTTATTCACAAATACCAATCAAACATTTGCCAGCCGCACGCAGGACTTGGGCAGCCCCACCCTCAGCTGCATAATAAGTCTAGATTTTTAGCTTTCGTGACTGCAAGGATTCATACTCTTTGGTTTTTTCGGTAAAGTCACGTAGGTACAACTATAAAATGATAGAATGAAAAAAAATGTAGTTGTTTTTTCATTTATTCTTTTATTTTATAGTTTTACCTACGTGACTTTACCGAAAAAAACCGAAGAGAAAATAATAAGTCAAGGAGAACATCTTTTCTGAAACGAAGACTATCCTTTGCTAGCTTGACGTTTTGCTGCCTTTAACTTACATGTGTACTCAACTGGCCAATGCGATGTTAATCTCGTATTGCATTTTTTGTCATCTTACCGCCTTCGTTTTTAAACATCTGCATAGTTTGAGCACCCGTTCCTGCACTCCCTGCAACGAGACGATTTCATCTGGAACCTGTCAAACACCCACCTGCTCGAGTCCTACCTCTTCACTCTGGACGGCGACCCCAACCAGGGTCTGGTCAGGGAGGTCATCGCCAAGTTCCGCGAGGAGATCCAACCCAACCTGCACAAGTTAACCAGATGTACGCTCGCCTCGCAGCTTCACCCGGGACGTAGCTCCATGCCTCAGGGGGCGAGGGGCGCTTCAGGCCACCGACGAGGCCTTGAAGCCACGACGGGTGCCGCGTACGTGTGTACGTTGAACTTCTTTTGCACCGTACGTAGCCAACCGTGCTAATCGGAGGTGCGGGGGAAGGACAACAAACTAAACACAAAAAATCAGTTCAAAAATAAATTAGTGTTCAATCTAGGTTTAAAAGTGCATAGCTCCAGTGCCTTCCTAATATCGGAAAGAAGAGCTTTTCAGACGGCCGCAGAAGTGCATCTGAAAGCGCGCGATGCGGTGACCGTCTTTGTTTGTTCGATGGTTAGCCAAAAGCCGCTGCGAGGATCACCCGAATTCGCGTGATGGTTTATGCTGTTTGACGAGATCAGCAAGGTATTGTGATTCATTTGTGGCAAGCATTTTCTTTGCAATGTGCTTTATGTGATTACTTTTACCCAGCATACACAGATGCATTACAAGGCATGCATGTAATGGGGGACACTCGCACAGACACTGATCACAGGTGAATCAAATGACAGGGTTATTACATTCAGACGCTACTGTATATAAATCATAATTGTAATTTCTACCAAATCATTTTTCAATGGATGCTAAATTGTGTTCAACAGTTTTTGTTACACATATACTCATAATAATAATGTACAGCCCTTTGTCAATGCACTATCTGGACGAAGGCATTCCCAGGCTGTGTAGGGTCATGGGGGTTGTTTTGCCTCCTTCACCATGCTGGTCGGTGAGGAGGTAGGTAGAATCCCAGGACTGGTTCAGATATCAGTGATGTTCTCCATGGCCGGGAATCAAGGGCTCGTGATGCGGTGTGCATACCACTACACACCGCTCCATATCTCGCCCCTGTACAGGGTTGTACGACGCTGGTGGGTTATTGTAATTATGTGCCTTTGAAGGCAGGAGAAGAAGTCGGTTATTCACTGAGACTCTGCGGGGGCCGTTCTTAGACCCGCACACGCGGCTTGCGCAACACCAATCGTGCGGCCGGAATAAAAACGGCACGGGCACGAACGATGACGACGGCGACGAGGGGAGGACGGTCAACAATAAAAGACAACGGACGAAATCAAATTCGACGTTCCCCCTCGCTGCAGGCATAATCCATGGTGACTTCAATGACGACAACATCCTGGTGCAGGAGGTGACCACGGGAAGCGAGCAGCAGCAGCAGCAGCAGGGGCCCAAGTCGGCGGAGGGAGCTCCGCGGCACCGCGTCTCCGGCGTTGTGGACCTCAACTCGATGATGTTCGGCTACCACGTGTACGACCTGGCCATGGCCATCATGTACATGATGGTGGAGAGCGGAGAGGCGATGGAGGCCGGGGGTCACGTCCTGGCCGGCTACGAGAGCGTGCAGGCCCTCACCGAGGACGAGAGGAGGGCCGTTTACTTCCTGGTGGCGTGCAGGTGAGAGCGGAGGTGGGGACACTAAAATCCCAGCTGATCAACAAGTCGGCAGCAAAAACCCTCTTGAATAACAAACGATATTAACCGTCACGACAGCAACGGCAACAACAACATGGTCTACTTTTCCCCGCAGGTTCTGCCAGTCGCTGGTCATGGCCCGCTACACGATCCTGCGATACCCGCAGAACGCCGACTACCTGCTGATAACGGCGCGCACCGGCTGGGTGAAGCTACGCGAGCTCTGGACCAGGGGCCTGGAGGACATGCAGAGGCTGTGGTCCGATGTTGCGGCATGGTACAGAAACTAGAACCGTGGTGGAGATCGAGCAGACGGCAAGGAGAGAGAAGGGGGAGTTTGGGGTGGGGGGGGGCCCACCGTGAGACACGTCCTCCCACTCGCCCCACCGGTACCTCCCGATGCTTCGCAAGGAACCGGTTTCAACTTGAACGTGGCGCCGTTGGTTTTGGACACGTGCGATCTTTGAATACGGAATCTGAAAAATGTGAATTGCTCATGCCAGGCACTTAATGCATAGGAGAGGTTTTTCGTGGCTTCAGGTTGAGGAGGCCACAAGTGCCACCTCGGGTTTTCCAGTCTCGGGCGATGGCGCGCGCGTCCGGTGGATCCGTTGAGTAACTGGAATGCGACGGCATTGGCTTCATCGTCAATACGATCCAAGCGCATTGAGAGACCGTCTAAATCCGCATCGCTGGGAATCGCCCAAAAACAGGAAAGTATTTATTCATTTTCTTCTTTGAAACATTTCGGAGACTTGAGACGATTGTAGACAAGAAGGACGAGGAAAGATTTTGGGCTGGACTTGAACAGGGGGTAGTAAGATGGGAGATCTTAGTTGCCGGTGTGCAGATAATATAGGCGATTAGAGGGGGGGGGGGGGGGGAGAGGTAGGAGCGTTGAGAGCCCATGGAAGATCTTGAAGACATTGAAGGCGTCTTCAAGATCCTCCATCTTGCGGTTGAGTCGGAATTAGATTGAGAGCACAGTGGAGGGATCCGAGTACCGGGTTGATGCGTTCTCATTGATGGGTGCAAGTTTGAAGGTTGGACGATCACTTGCACTTAGGAAGGTGGGAGATTTGTGGAGTCCACAGAGAGGGGTCCCTCCATGATTAATCAACGAGCACGATGAAGGCACGAATAAGATTCGGAGCGGCAGTTACATCGGCGCTTTCTCCAACCGGACAGGGGCACATATCTTCCCGGGATAAACTGCTCCGTATAATTGGTTCCTAGCAAAGGAGCTTCTTCATCATCATCATCAGACTTTTTTTTCACGTTCCAGTTCTCAATGAATCCACCTGTACGTGCCAAGTGACGGGCGGGGAAAGCACAGGGCCGTCACAGACAAAATCCATTGTCGTATTGTGCTTCTATGCTCCCGTGTCCATTCTTGGCCGCCTTTAACCCGCACTGACCGGCACGGTGAATTGTGGTCACGTGACCCCAACGGAGCAGCACGACGTGGGGTGGGGGTCGTTCTCATACAGCAGTGGATTGACACGAGGCCTGTACGCGTGCCTCTCAATCTCACGTCACCGGAGGTTGAACAAACCTGAAGTGGAAGCTGTTGTTTCCTCAACCTGGAGGCACTGGTCACCCACTGCCTTGTTGCATATGTACATACACGGATTTATACATATTTCCATACACATGTACATTTGCTTTCCATAGGTTACGTGTGTATGCATGGATGTATACATGCATGTGTACATTCATACCTACACACATGCATTCATATGTACAGATATAAATATATAAGTCCACTAATAATTTACATAGGAACTTGTTGGCATATCTATACATTTGTAAATGTATTTACAAACATATACCCATGTATGTGTATGCAACACATGCATGGGTATATGTCTGTATGGCGCGTACATTGACACGTATACGTATTTCCATACACATACATTTTTTTTCCCATAGGTCATGTGTGTATGCATGCATGTATGTATACATGCATGTATGCATGTGCACATTCATACATAGACACATGCATTCATATGTACAGATATATACATGTAAGTGCACTAATAATAAATGTAGGAACATGTTTGCAGATATATACATCTGTAAATACACGTACAAACATATACCCATGTATGTGTACGCAACAGATGCATGGGTATATGTTTTTATGGGGCGTACATTGGCATTGCTTACTTAGGCCCATATAATTATATTCGTATGTATAGCACATTGTCCTGTACAGGGTGTGTTGTCCTTGAATGTACCCATAATTAAATAATCGATCTAATTGAACTGTGCGGTTCAAGTTTCAAGTTTGCTATGTTCATGCAGGTGAGAACCCAAGAGACCAGGATGGTCTCATGTGAAGACTGACCTGGGGCATTCGGATGGGCAGTAGGGAGAGTGATGAACACCATGTATCCAATCGAGATAATTTGCGGTGTAATTTTCGCCAAACGTGGACCCTGACGCCAGCGCACAGTGGTCCCACTCTTGCGAACTACGCCAAGGGATCTTTAACGTGTCCCCCTGGCTGAAATATTGGCAGCAAAAATCATCCTTACCGTGCTTGCATTTAACGTTTGCGAAAACCTCGAGTGAATCCGTGTCGGCAGCACGCACAGAGGCGCGTGCCGAGCGCACAAAAATGTCTCCGCCTTGGTCATTGTGCAAAATCACCAATTCCTAAATAACTGCATCCGTTGGTCATCCATCTTTCTAGAGTGGTCGCCGATAGCAGCACACGAGAAAAGCACGTGATGTTGGCAAACACCTGGGACTTTTAAATCTCGATATGATGCGTGTCAACGCGATGGTCGACATGTGGCCGTCGAGAGGAGGGCATGAGACACAGATGATGAAATCTTCACATTACCAAGTGTGAATGGGTTATGTGATTTCATAAACATAGCTAGGACTGCAGTCTACTGTAATCCATTTTCTTCAGTGATTGGTGGACACCCCTGTAACAGGTACATTCACAATCTTATACAGTAAACATGTACATTGAGACATTAAATGCATGCTGTTAGAATTATGATGTATTACTATTAGGGATGTTCCAGAGTTTCAGATTAATCTGAAAAATCTTGCAATCCAGGCTGAGACGTAAAATTTGGGACAAAACAGGTGGCATCACCTTCACGCCAAGAGTGGTGTCACTTGACAGGAGGTAATTGCCACATGACATCACTTGTTAAAACCCCCAAAACGCATAAAAATTAGGACATCGTGTAAGTGGTCAAAAATCCATAAGAAGATCCATAATTGTTGTTACAAATGCAAGCAAGTAATTTTTTTAAATCAGAAAATCGCCCATAGTATTTTACATGCATAAGCGTATCTGTACACACAAGTATGGGTGTGCATACACAAATACTAGGCGTGTAGCGATGCATAGACCGTAAACAAACGATTCCTACACCCACAAACGTTCGCATCTAATCGTGCATTTGGGAATTTGTCATTTACAAGTGATGCAAACGATGTCCGAGCGACACGGTACGCATCATAGTCGGGCCAAGTTGAGTGAACGAAAACCGTAGAGACGAGAACGAAAAAAAGTGTGAAACAATACAAATGCGAGTTTCATCATCGATGGTGACCCACTGCAGGACCGGTGTTTTTATCGGTCGTAGTAATGACGCAGCGGATCAGAATCCTCGATCGACGGCGATTCCGTATGCTCGCAACACGTGTGGCAAATAGCAAACGTTAGAATCGCCCAGTAAACCGTTTGACCAACGTTGGCCGAACGTTCACCCCTTGCGCTGGTCCAGATGTTCCACTTTTACTGGGAAACCACTTGCATTCCATCCGTGCAATCCACCTAATTGATCCGGTCACCTAATCCACCGCAGGCACTCGAGGTGCCGCGTTCACCACATTTGGTAATTAAAACCAAATTGTTTAATCTTGAATCTATCGCAGCGCCCGAGTGATGACGATACGTCGAACTGCTGGGTGGTGGGGGGGGGTAGTCTTATTCGTACATGCCTAGTATTTACCTACATGCATAACCTGCGCGCACAGGATAGTACTGGCGTAACGCGTGTAGCCAGTTTTCCGCCTTCAAAAGTGCCTTTATTTTTTAACAAAACAGGAGAGACAAAGCGGCCCAGCTGCGGAGAGCTATCCTCCGGAAACGATGCTTGCGTTCCTCTGCACGGCTACCTCTTGGGGCGACAACCTGTGGTTAATCCCAACATTGCTCCCTGCCATAGCTGCTCGTGCGTTAGGAACGTATTGTTGCTGCATCCAGCGCTGTTGACAAAACGGCGTTCACAGTTCACATGTAGTTCACATGTAGTTCACGCAGAGTTTCAGTGCAGCGTGCAACGTGTGCCTAGCTTTGAACTGTTGTGTCGTGTTGCTTTAGTTTCCTGCCCCCCCCGCCCCCCTCCCCGAATATATTTCACGTTAAGTGTATTTTTTTTTGGCGCAGGTGAGAAGCAAAATAAAAATTGGCGCAAAAACAACTTTCGGCACGTAAAATATAAAAATCGAAAAAATAACAAAAATATAAATGAATGTTAAAGAAGATATTCCCTATGGCGCTTGTCGATGTGATTTCCAATTATGCTGTCAATGTCGCGCGTATCCATTTGAAAATCCTGCATAGCAGCGCACCACCCTGTGTGCCACGCACTTACAAAAAGAAATTCCCCGAAAATTCAGTTATTGAAAAACGCGACATGTTTCGATTGCCAACCCCCTTCAAAGCACCGTCTATACGTACACACGCAAACCTGAACAGGCTTAGGCTGAAATTAAGCAACAATGCGGATGCCGAATTTTTTAAATTCTGATGTCATGTTTGGATTTGACATCCTTCAACACTTCCAGACAATACTTTCGCAGGACCCAAGCTTGCAAACGACAAACACACACACACAAGTTTTAGCCCACGGAATTTTTAAGAGGGCAAATCGCAGTTTTCGGATTTTAAAATCTGATGTCATGTTTGGAATGTGTCACCCTTCAGCATCTCCAGATGCAAACTTGATTAAGTCTGAGTTTGTGAAAAAATAAGACGCCCAAGTCTAAAATGTTTTGGTCTTACATTTGAGGGGCCTGTCATTAAAATGGCGGTTTTTCAATTTTTCCAAGTCGTAAATGTCGAGACTCTGCTCTCGTTCTTTAAATTTTAAGCTCTCCAAACGTTTTAGAACATCATTATAATTGACATCGCTCGCTCGGTGAACTTACTCGCCACTGTAATTAGATTGGGGAGGCATGAATGGTTATGTTAATTCGCTTATTATTACTGGAATCTTTAGATGTTAATAATGATTTAGTTGCGGTTGATGATCAAATGTGACGGTGCTGTCGTAGGGTCTCTAGCAATTGCACCACAATCGAGGGGTGTCCCAGAATAACCTGGTAACCCACACTTATTATTGTTCTCTCTAACCCCACGTGTGACTTCTTTGAATCACTTGACAATACAACTTTCCCCGTACAGATGTTCCGCACAGTGGCCTTAAAACATTCGCTCGCATCATCTCTTCCATCCCCTTACTCTCTTTTACAAAGCCCTACCTCTCACGAAGGTGAGCTGCTTGTGTGGGTTATCAAGTTTTCCTAACACGCCCGCCAGTTGCAGTAGAATCTGGATATAAGCACACCCTTTACAGAGCAAGGCCACCAGTGTAACGTAAGAATGTGTTGCCATATAAGAACTGTGCTTATAGCAGGTGTGCTTATATCCAGCTACTTATCTGTTTTATTTGCCAATGATTATTGCCCAGGGTCCACAGCATGGCGACTAGTCGCTCGTGACGCCGACGTGCAGTGTTGTCAACGCAAACCACAATGACATGCGATTTGTGTTCTATAAGTGTCTGCATGCGACCCCTAATGGCCTGCGGCCTAACCGCGCACCAATCTCGTCTGAGCAAGTTTTGAGCCTGGATACTGCTCGGATGGGCGACCACCTTGCACAAAATACAGGTGCAGTAGTCGTGGGCATTCCGGGCAGTGCAGCTAAATCCATTTTGTGTCTGTACTCCCCCTGACCTTTATCAAGACACACTGACGTGTGGTCAGATAACCCCTCACTACCGACTGCTGGGTGGCGTGAGCCCTTATCCAGCAGTGGATTGACAAACGGGGGATGTATACACGCACACGTATGGCTGTGTAGCCAAGACGAAAGATAATCCGGTTGATCTCTTCGAAACAATGGCATTGTATCGAACAAATTGTTCAGTCATTTTCACAAGTGAGGGGGAGAGAAAGAAGGGGGGGGGGGGGTGGACCTTTTCCAACTCTGACCTCTTTTTAGCTCGCTGGTTGCCCCCAGTGGTCCGGCAGAGGCCGTGGTTTTATACCGGGGGTTTGTGCAGTGCACGGAATTTATAGCGGTCCGCATCCAGTTGGGTGAACCACCACACCCCCCGTACATTCCACGTACAACCAGAGGACCAGAGCCCCCCGCAGTCCATTCAGTCTTCACGCGTGGCGCGCCCGCACACGAGGAGGCCTTACATTTCTCATGGAATATTTTCTGGGTCGCTGGTAGACCGGAGGAGGCACACGTGATTTTTTTTGTTTGTTTAGCCACGGCCGTAGTGTGAGAAGTGCGTACTGGACGTGGTGTGCCGTGTGTGGGATGTGGTTGAAATTAAAGCCCCGCTCCTCACATGCGCACCCGTGGGTGATAATAATAATACTGTCAGAATCTTTTTTTTCCCGTTCATTTACTCAGGAAATCCTGACTGTTTCTGAGATTTTGTATTCATGAAGTTCCAGCGTTCAGATGTTCGACCAATTCTTTTGTAACTTGTTTGGCTCGTGAGAGGAAACCGGAGTAACTCGGAGATTACCTGTGCATACGACATCTGTTGGCCAACTTGCAGCGCAAGGCCTAAAACGTCTGCTTTTCCCAGACAGTCTTCAAATTAAGCACTAAACCCAGGCTCTTCCCCGGTTGAGCTTCAAAGATCTGACGAGATTTGGTGCATTCTGGGTTAATTTTGTTATTTTGTGAGTTGCGGTTGCATTCAGATATTTTTTTAATCTAAACTACAGTTGACCACAGAACCCTCAGACACGGGCGTGGGGAGTCCTGGCCTCGTGAAAGATCAGTGGACTTTCTTGCGTTGCCATGACCTTCCACTCGGCGGACTTTGGGAACGGTAGTGTGGTGGGGGTGGTGGGTGTTTGATGATTTTGCTGTAAAGGTTTCCTCTACAAAAGTGGGACACTCCTGGGTTTTGCCACCAAGTACTAAGTCATGTTTTGCAGAGGGGTCAAATACTTATTTCCCTCATTAAAATGCAAATCAATTTATAACATTTTTGACATGCGTTTTTCTGGATTTTTGTTGTTGTTATTCTGTCTCTCACTGTTCAAATAAACCTACCATGAAAATTATAGACTGATCATTTCTTTGTCAGTGGGCAAACGTACAAAATCAGCAGAGGATCAAATACTTTTTTCCCTCACTGTAAGTTCGATTACAGGGAATGACTATAACATGAATTGGAAGTGATATCTGGACCCCTTCAAACAAACCGCATTGGCCAGTGTGGTGCAGTATGGTCAAGCAACCCATATAATATGGGGAAAGGCATCATCCAGCAGTGGATTAATCTGAGGCTGTGAAAATTGGCTAAGCCTCGAACGCAGATGCACCACGTATACACTGCCGCCTCCTGTCTTATGCCATTGCCGACGAGAATGTTGCGCTCTCATACAAAATTAAAACTATTTTTTATTTTACCAGGGCCCACTGAGCTGTAAAGCTCTTTTTTTTAGAAGCGACCTGGCCACAAATGATAGCTCAACGAAGTGGCTTATCGCGTGAAAATTTCTAGCAGCCAAATACTCCAAACGCATGCTTCTGAATGGGGAGGGAAAAACCGGAGGACTCGGAGAAAAAGCCACACGATCAATGGGGGAACATCCAAATATACAGCAGCAGGCGTCAGGGTCGAGATCGAACCAACGACCTCCTGTATACCAGGCGAGGTAGTTAACATCTAGCCTCTGTGCTTGCAGCCCATCTTACCCGAGTGAATGTGAGCTTGCATTCTGTGCTCTGGTAACCCGTAATTGTACACAAGCGAGAGTGAGAAAGTACACCACCAGTTTTTCAGGTCGCCCTATCCGATGAGAGCGATCAAACACGATGTGCGATTCTCAGAGACAGCAATAATATAATTCCATTCCTCTAGAATTACTGTCAGCTGTGCCCCTATGATAGGAAAGGTTATGCCACTCTTCAGAGGTGTAGAGGAGTAGAATGGGGAAGTGGCATCACTTGTGCTGTCCAGGGCGATGACGTGACGTCATGCGCTCGGGGCAGCAGAGTGACGTCACGGCTCCTGAAGGATAAAAAGGGGACCCCGGGACATAAGAGGGGTCGTAGCTGGAGAGTAGGGTCTGAGAAGGGTGAAACGGGGAGCCAAGGGCAAGAGGGTAGGGATAGGGGAGAGCACAGTGCCAGGCTAGACGTGGCTGTGCTCTTCGCTCGGCCGTGTTGGTTGATCCCACGGCCGGGGCAGAGGAGACAGCACAGGGCAGCCGGCTGTGTCGGGACCTAGCCCGGGACCCCTAACCCCTGGGGAGTTGTTCACCCCTGTGTATTGTTAAAGATTTGTAATAAAACCTTGGCAGAAGCCCCTACCTTACCTTAGCCTCCGAGTGAGTTGTCGGGAACTCCTTTACAACTGGTGTCAGGAGTGGTTACGCTGCCGTCGCTATGCCTAAATCGGGCGGGCGGCGTAAGAATCCACCAGCGAGACGCCGGGAGAGTGCTGACGATGTCGGGGAGGCTCCGGCTGCGACCCGGGGGCAGTCCGTCGCCATGGAGATGGACTCGGCGGGGCAGGTGGTGTCGGCGGTTGGGGGTCCCAGCGCACCACCGCCGGTGGCGGGGGGCGATGCCGAGGAGCAGTCGCAGCTGCTCCTGCGGGTGATCGAGCAGCTCACCGCCGCCCTTACAGAGGTGGGAGCGCGGACGCACTCACCCGGCCCACACTCCGCGTGGCACCGGCGGATTCCCGCCGCTTTGCCGCCCGCCAATTTGGAAGTTGGCGCCATTTTTCATGTGCCGCCGGAAGTGGCGGCCATGTTGGTGGGGGAGCCGCAAGCGGACGTCATTTCCGCTGCGACGCCGGAAGCGGCTGCCATTGTTGCGGCTGTGGCGGCCGCGGATGCGGCTGCGGATGCCGCCGCGGCTCCGCGCCTCGCCGTGGCTGCGAGCTTGCCCGCGGAGGTTTGCCGCGGATGTCGCTGCCGCGGCTCCGAACCTCGCCGTACCGGCGAGCCGGGCCGCGGATTCCGCCGCAATTGCGGGATGGGTCGCGGATCCATATGCCGCCGCATTTGCGAGGTGGCTCGCAGGCGCTACTGCGCCTCCTCACCTCGCCGCGTCTGCGGCGTGGCCCACGGAGGCCGCAGCGCCGCCGGCCCTCTTCGCGGGCGGGGCCGCTGGGCTGGCCGTTGGCGATGCCGCGGGCCCACACCTCGTCGCGCCTTCAAGGTGGGTCACGGGCGCTAGTGCGCCTCCGCATCCCGCCGCGCCGGCGGGGTTGGCGGCGGCCGCTGCTGCACCTCCGCACCTCGCCGCGTCTACGGCGTGGCCCAGGGGGGCCGCAATGCGGCCGCTGCTCGCCGCGTCTCCGGCGTGGCCCACGGGGGCCGCAACGCTGCCGCACCACGCCGCGTCGCGGGAGGATGCCGCGGATGCGGAGGCCGCCGCAGGCACGCACGCCGGCACCGCGGCTCCGTACGGCGCCGCGGACAGGTGGGTCGCGGGTGCTGTGGCGCCTCCACACCTCGCCGCGTCTACGGCGTGGCCCGGGGAGGCCGCAACGCCGCCGCCCCTCGCCGCATCGCGGGAGGTTGCTGTGGCTGCGGCTGCAGATCGATCCGTCGCCGCGCCTGCGGGGTGGCCCACAGGGGCCACCGCGGGGCCGTGTTATACCACCGCGTCTCCGGCGTGGCCTACGGGGGCCGCAGCGCCACCGCACCTTGATGGATGAGATGGATGAGAAGGCGATGCAGGTCTTCAAGTCTATTCCCCCGGCCGATAAGGCTACGCTTCCGACAGTGTACCTCCGGATGGCCGATGTACTCGAGCCGCCGTCCAGGACACGCCAGAAGTTTTCACTACGGCGACAGGAGGAGGGGGAATCTCCATTGGTTTTCCGCTGCACGCTCCTGGCCTTGGCACAGGCCACATACCCTGATATACAGGGCAGGGCGCTGGACTCGATGGTCCTGGAATGGCTACTCGACCTGGCACGGGAGCTGGGGATCGCTTTATCCATAAATAGCGATCACCAGATCACGTCGTTGGCGGTGGCCGAAAACATCCAGGTGCACCTCTCCCTCCGCCAACAGCCCCGGATGGCGGTGTGCGCGGGGATCCCGGCACCAGAAGAGGAGGCCGCCTCTCAGGGGGTGGACACCCTCGCGGCCCTGGCGATGCCCGGTCGTCGCGGGAGGGGGGCGGGTGGTCGCCGTCCGGAGCAGCGGGGGCAACCGGGACCTTCCCGCCCGCAGGACACTGCCACGGTGACCTGCTTCCGCTGTGGTCAGCAGGGCCACATTGAGCGGGGGTGTAGGAATGCCCCGGGGGCCTTCAGCAAAGGGGCTCCAACTCCTCCCGGACCTTCATCGGCATCGAGCCCAGGGCCCCAGGCGAGTCGCGACGCATCACCCGCGCGGCCGCCCCCCTCACCTCATGCATCTAGCGGGGCTAGGGTTCATCGTCAGGTGGGTGTCCTCAAGGGGTCGGGTGCACCACCATTGTCACCCACTGGATGGCCCAGGCTGACCCGCCACTGGAACACGCTGGCACATCGGATGGTGGCGGCAGCTGCTGGCTCCTCAGCATTGGCGGGTTGCATGCAGGGGGTGCGAGTTCGCCTCTTGGTGGATACGGGGGCGTCTGCCACCATTATTTCAGAGTCCATTTTCAAGCTCCTACCCCACAGCGTCGGTCCGTTAGGGCCGGTTCGTGGGGCTTGTGTCGCCGCGAACGGCAGCAGTTTGGGCATATTGGGCCAAGTTATAGCGTACCCCTTAGGTTGCGCAGACCGCTCAAAGGGGACTCCACGGAGACAGGTATCCTCCTGTCCCCGTCGAGTTACTTTTCAAGGACGATGGAATTGGTGGGCGCCTTAACGGCCGTGTCGGGGGGCCAGGACCTTTTTCTACAGGTCCTCAATTCGGAGCCTACGCCGATCGTAATCCCGGCCAGTGCCGTCCTGGCGCACGCGACCCCGGCTCCTCCACCCGAGAGCGCTGCCCCGGATGGAGGAGTCGTGGCAGGCGTGATGCGTGCGGGGGACTCTGACGCATCGTGGATCGCCACGTTGTGCGACGAGAATGCCTCGTTGTCCACCGGGGAGCGTCAGCAACTCCGCGAACTCATCGAGAGGTTCACCGATGTGTTTAGCCAAAGTAAGTTTGATCTGGGTCGCACTACTCTTTTGGAACACCACATAGATACGGGCGACTCAGCCCCTATTCGGCTTAATTCCCACCGCTTTAGCCCTGCGGAAAAGTAGCATGTCCGCTCGGCTGTCGACGAAATGTTGGCGGCGGACATCGTCTCCCCTTCCACTAGCCCTTGGGGTGTCCCCATTGTGCTAGTCAAGAAACGGGACGGGAGTCTCCGGTTCTGTGTTGATTTACGTAAATTGAACAAGATCTCGGTGGCTGACGCATATCCATTGCCTCGCATGGATGATTCCCTGGACGCCCTCTCGGGCGCGCGGTTCTTTTCGACTCTAGATTTGCTCTCCGGCTTCTGGCAATTGCCGCTGGACGAAGCCTCTAGACCCAAGACAGCGTTCCGCACGCCCCAGGGGCTGTTCGAGTTCAATCAGCTTCCTATGGGTTTTCATTCGGCCCCAGCCACCTTCCAGCGTCTCATGGAGATGGAATGCCCCGGGGGCCTTCAGCAAAGGGGCTCCAACTCCTCCCGGACCTTCATCGGCATCGAGCCCAGGGCCCCAGGCGAGTCGCGACGCATCACCCGCGCGGCCGCCCCCCTCACCTCATGCATCTAGCGGGGCTAGGGTTCATCGTCAGGTGGGTGTCCTCAAGGGGTCGGGTGCACCACCATTGTCACCCACTGGATGGCCCAGGCTGACCCGCCACTGGAACACGCTGGCACATCGGATGGTGGCGGCAGCTGCTGGCTCCTCAGCGTTGGCGGGTTGCATGCAGGGGTTGCGAGTTCGCCTCTTGGTGGATACGGGGGCGTCTGCCACCATTATTTCAGAGTCCATTTTCAAGCTCCTACCCCACAGCGTCGGTCCGTTAGGGCCGGTTCGTGGGGCTTGTGTCGCCGCGAACGGCAGCAGTTTGGGCATATTGGGCCAAGTTATAGCGTACCCCTTAGGTTGCGCAGACCGCTCAAAGGGGACTCCACGGAGACAGGTATCCTCCTGTCCCCGTCGAGTTACTTTTCAAGGACGATGGAATTGGTGGGCGCCTTAACGGCCGTGTCGGGGGGCCAGGACCTTTTTCTACAGGTCCTCAATTCGGAGCCCACGCCGATCGTAATCCCGGCCAGTGCC
This sequence comes from Petromyzon marinus, assembly GCF_048934315.1. NCBI lineage: Eukaryota > Metazoa > Chordata > Hyperoartia > Petromyzontiformes > Petromyzontidae > Petromyzon > Petromyzon marinus. The sequence goes on from NW_027422662.1 coordinate 5,141,842, forward strand.
GTCCTGGCGCACGCGACCCCGGCTCCCCCACCCGAGAGCGCTGCCCCGGATGGAGGAGTCGTGGCAGGCGTGATGCGTGCGGGGGACTCTGACGCATCGTGGATCGCCACGTTGTGCGACGAGAATGCCTCGTTGTCCACCGGGGAGCGTCAGCAACTCCGCGAACTCATCGAGAGGTTCACCGATGTGTTTAGCCAAAGTAAGTTTGATCTGGGTCGCACTACTCTTTTGGAACACCACATAGATACGGGCGATTCAGCCCCTATTCGGCTTAATTCCCACCGCTTTAGCCCTGCGGAAAAGGAGCATATCCGCTCGGCTGTCGACGAAATGTTGGCGGCGGACATCGTCTCCCCTTCCACTAGCCCTTGGGGTGTCCCCATTGTGCTAGTCAAGAAACGGGACGGGAGTCTCCGGTTCTGTGTTGATTTCCGTAAATTGAACAAGATCTCGGTGGCTGACGCATATCCATTGCCTCGCATGGATGATTCCCTGGACGCCCTCTCGGGCGCGCGGTTCTTTTCGACTCTAGATTTGCTCTCCGGCTTCTGGCAATTGCCGCTGGACGAAGCCTCTAGACCCAAGACAGCGTTCCGCACGCCCCAGGGGCTGTTCGAGTTCAATCAGCTTCCTATGGGTTTTCATTCGGCCCCAGCCACCTTCCAGCGTCTCATGGAGATGGTTTTGGCGGGGCTGCAGTGGGAGTCTTGTTTAATCTACTTGGACGACGTTATTGTTTTTGGGCGTCCGTTTGACGAGCACTTGCAACGCCTCGAGGCTGTGTTCGCCAAAGTGCGCGCTGCGGGCTTGAAATTTAAACCCCAGAAATGCCATTTGCTACAACCATCGGTGAAATATTTGGGACACATTGTTAGTGCGTCAGGTGTCGCCACGGACCCGGAGAAAACGGCTTGTGTCCGGACGTGGCCGACTCCCACATCTGTCGTGGAGGTGCGTAGCTTCGTCGGCTTCGCATCGTACTATCGCCGGTTTGTCCGCGATTTTGCGACGATTGCGAAGCCGCTGCACGCCCTCTCTGCCAAAGGCCAAAGGTTTTACTGGGGCTCGGAGGAGGAGGCTGCTTTTGCGACGCTTCGCACGGCCTTGGCGGATGCGCCGCCCTTGGGGTACCCCGATTTCTCGAAGCCCTTTCTGCTTGACACCGATGCCAGCGACATGGGCATTGGGGCAGTCCTGGCCCAGGTGGTCGACGGGGTGGAGAGGGTGGTAGCCTACGGCAGTCTGGTTCTGTCTCCGACGGAACAGCGATAATGCGTGACTCGGAGGGAGCTTTTGGCCATAGCTTTTTTTGTTCAATTGTATAGGCCCTACTTGTACGGTAGGCGGTTTACAGTCTGAACCGACCACGCGGCCCTGCAATATTCGCTAAGGATTGGTCAGCCCTCGGGTCAGCTGTCCCGCTGGCTCGAGGTGCCTCAGGATTACCCTTTTGACGTAATCCACAGAAAGGGGGCACTGCATGGAAATGCGGACGGTTTGTCCAGATTGCCGGCAGGCGGCGGGTGTGCTTGCGCCCTGGGCTCTAGCCATTGCAAGGCCCCAGGGGACGTCGCGGCCCAGTTGGTCGCGTCGGAATTTCTCATCTAAGCTGCTCAAGGAGGTGTGTGACCTCCTTGGCACCAAGAAAATCCGCACCTCGCCCTACCACCCCCAATCGGACGGGATGGTAGAGCGCTTGAACCGCACCCTCACTTCCATGCTGTGCCACCATGTGAACACGTCTCAATCGGACTGGGACCTGTTCGTCCCGGGGGTCTTGGCAGCGTATCGGTTGGCTCCTCATGCCTCAACGGGATTTTCGCCTTCTTATTTAATGTACGGGAGGGAGCCGGAGCCCCCGGTACACGTCCGACTGGACGTGGGGTCCTTCAGGAAGGGGTCGGCTGTGCCGGTCCCTTTGAAAGTTGCGCTTGACCGGCTGCGCGAGGCACGGCAGGCCGCTGTCGAGAATTCTGCCGGCCGGCAGGCGGCTAATGAGCGGCTGCCCAAACACCAGGCAGCGGGCCTCCCATGGGTAGCGGGCCAGAAAGCGTGGCTGCATTGTCCCCAGGTCCCGGTTGGCACATCTGCCAAATTGCACCGCCCTTGGCAGGGTCCCGTTGAGGTCGTGGAAGTCCCCCGGCCGCAGTGCGTCCGGATTCGGTTCGGACGCCGGCGGTGGATAGTGCACCCGTCCCAGCTCAAACGCTATATTCCATCTACCCTGGGGGATCCACCCCCAACTCCGGGGCGGCCGGCGGGTGATGCGTCTGTCGTGCCTGTCCGTCCGGGTCCTGTTGACAGGGGCGGCGTTCGCCCTGTTTGTGTGCCCCCAGGGCCCTTCCAAGTAGCGGCGGCGGGGACCCCCCGGCCACCGGAGGCTACGGCGGTGGGTCTGTTGCCTGCGAACAGCCCACCTGCACCGGCGGCGGACGCCACACGGGGAAGCGGGCCAGCAGCGCATACCCGTTCAAGGGGGATGCGGCTCCAGTGATGGCCTGGGCGGCCATTCGTCGGACCCCGCCCCGGCGCCCGCTCGGCACTGCCGGCCGGAAGAAGCTGTCTTACTTTTTTTTCCCGTTCATTTGGTTGTTGTTATTGTGATGCCTGGGATGCCGTGCTGTCCTAAGGTTGGGGTTTTCTTGCAGCCGGGTCGGCTGTTTTTTTCACAGGGGGGGGGGGGGTAATGTAGAGGAGTAGAATGGGGAAGTGGCATCACTTGTGCTGTCCAGGGCGATGACGTGACGTCATGCGCTCGGGGCAGCAGAGTGACGTCACGGCTCCTGAAGGATAAAAATGGGACCCCGGGACGTAAGAGGGGTCGTAGCTGGAGAGTAGGGTCTGAGAAGGGTGAAACGGGGAGCCAGGGGCAAAAGGGTAGGGATAGGGGAGAGCACAGTGCCAGGCTAGACGTGGCTGTGTTCCTCGCTCGGCTGTGTTGGTTGATCCCACGGCCGGGGCAGAGGAGACAGCACAGGGCAGCCGGCTGTGTCGGGACCTAGCCCGGGACCCCTAACCCCTGGGGAGTTGTTCACCCCTGTGTATTGTTAAAGATTTGTAATAAAACCTTGGCAGAAGCCCCTACCTTACCTTAGCCTCCGAGTGAGTCGTCGGGAACTCCTTTACAGAGGTATGGGGTGCTCTCCTTTCCTTCTCACCTCATCTATGCCAACCGTGTCACGATGTATTTATTTCAATTGTGCCTCTCGTTCGCCAGTCTGATTCTTCAGCTTGTGTACGTCTTGTATCGAGTAATTATCGAATCAAGAAGGCGTCCTGTTCTTAAGCGGTGCTAAATGGATCGCTACATCCCAGGACCATGAGAGATGCCAACGGTTTTGGGAGTGGATTATGGCTGATGAAAATGATGAACATACACATGAACCCAGAAATCTGAGTTGAATTCGCAGCCGTGACTCACATCAGTGGAGAGTTACATATTTATTCATCGTCGCTGGGACTTCCCCCATTTACCATCCCACACTGACCAGCGTGGTGAAGTATGGTCAAATAACCTTAATGACCGACATGCATGGGGATGCCTTCATCCAGCACTGGATTGACAAAGGGATTCAAATGATCATTGTTATTATATATATAATAATAACAATGATCATTTGACAGCAGCCTGCGCGAGGTGAGCGGGCGCATTCATAAATTGCCCAAGCTCTGCTGATCTCAATATATTAAGATTTTTCAACCAAATAATGAGCGATTATATGTGGCAGATTAAGAGGTCTGCAGGTGTGTGTGTGTGTTTAGCAATGGAAAGTGATAACAAGGTCAATAAGGCAAGATCCTTTGCATGTGACAACCACCTATGGCTCATTGCTGGAAACCCTTATTCTTAAAAAGTGTGTTCACGCTGTGTTCACGTGAAAGTGTTTCTACTCCATTGTCGATCAACACTGCAGTGTGTGCTGCACATCCTTTAACATGGTTCCACGTGTAATGACTTTTAACACTTAGTATGTAATTTGTTCATGGTCTGCCAAATGAGGAAAAACGGGATTGCAGTAAACAAAATATATAACTCTGACCGTCAGTACATCAATTCCATTTGTCGTGTCTTCACATGAAGAAGGTAAGCCTACCGTCAACGTATTTGAATCACAAGGGGATATTTCAGACTGGTGGCTAGAAACCCACCATCATTAACAGCGGTCTCTCATACAGCGTTGTTGGGATAAGCACTGTTAGCAATAACATTGCCCATTAAGGTTGGCATGGCTACATGAGTAGGTGGTGTGGCCAACACCACGCCAAAGGGGCCGTCCATAAATGACGTCACGCACCTGGGGGGGGGGGGGGTCAGACATTTGTGACGATGCGTGACGAGGGGGGGGGGGTGAGAAATGTGACGTCACATCAAAATGCGCAACTTTAAATAAATATAGACAACACGTTCCACTTAATTAAATAGACTTGTTAATAAATGTTTTCTCCTACAACATCAGAGTGCAGCGGCACAATAAATACGCACTACAATGACAATAGTTTTAAGCGATTTGAAGCATGTTTTATCTTTTTTTTTGGGGGGGGGGGTCAGACATTTGTGACAATGACGAGGGGGGGGGGGTCAAAAATCGTCCAAAATCGCGTGACGTCATTTATGGACGGCCCCAAAGCCGCTTTTGTCGCCCCAATGCTGACGTTGTATCCACAGCACACCAGGTACTCATTTAAATCTGCACCGACATGATTGAGGCCCAGGAAGTCACCGTTGTGACCACATACACACGCACGAACATTCGCCAATGCATCATCATCGCCACTCCGATCACTTGGCGGCCGACGACAACGACGACGACGATGTCTGGGGCCGCTCTACCCGATGCAAGGATTCTGCCGACGGCTAAAGGCTCCTCCTCCCGTGCGCCTCTGGCGATGCCCCCCGAACAGCGCTGTGCCGAGATGGCTGCGTCAACGGCGGGCGCTGCGCGGCTCCCTGGCGTGTGCACCTGCAGGGACGGCTACTCGGGGCTTCGCTGCCACAAGCGTACGGCCACCATCTGCTGCTGCTGCTGCCGCCTCTCAAATCCCCGCCGTCAACTCTTCGTAGAGAGAGATTGGGGGGGGTATCCGATTGGGATTCCTTGGCATTTTTCCCTCTAGTCCTCTGCATTCTCAAACTGAAGTTTGTGGGCCAGTCTTCCACGGTCCATTCGCATCTCCCATTAGTCGCCATTGAAGTGTAAATTGGACCGTATCGCTGCATTGTATTGCAGGCTGCTGATTTTGTGGGAGTTGAAAAGTGGGCCGCAGAAAGGTGTATCTACTGGCTTTACGAAACACCTGTTGTAGCCTATAGTTACCTGTGTACTAGAGGACATCGAAAGAACTGGTTAACTCCTTGGCAGGTCGGTAAGCTGTACAATGTGGTTATTTATATAAGCATCGTGTCTATCTGTTGATTTGAGAGCTGGAATCGAGACATTCTTCCATATAAGCTGGTATGCTTGATTTGTCACATCGTGTTCCCTGAGATATCACAAATAGTGGCATCAAATGACTGCATCTCACAGAGAAATCCATTTTGATTTAAAGCTTTCATGACTGGAGTAATTCATATTCTTAGTTCTTTCGGTAAAGTCACGTTGAAGGGAAACAATAAAATAATAAAAGATATAAAACAATAAAAATTCTCACGACGTTTCGACCATAACACAAACGGTCGTCATCAGGTGTGTCGGTTTGCATAAATATATTTTTAAACGGTGTATTTATTTATTTATTTATAAAAACGTTAGCGCCGCGCGCAGCGATTTGACAGTTTATTTAGAAGGACTAGTCCATCTATGTTCTGAAAAGAGGAGGGGGGAGACGAAAAATTTTAATGTATGCTGTCTGAAAGCCACTGTAAGCGTGAACAATCAATTAAGACCTGAAATGGTTTATAAAATCTTTCCAATGATTGCTAAGCCAGAATCCATCTTCTCGGTTGAAATTGTCTCTGTGCTTGTATATGTGGATAGCCTCATGAACGAATCTCTCATGGTAGCCAGATGGCTTACAAAGAACCTCTGTCTTGGAAAAGTCAATGTCATGTGAGCCTACTGAATTATAACAATGATCTGCCACGGCCGAGGTGTTGGTCCTACCGTGTTAAAGGTCTGCTTTGTGTTCACGAATGCGGTCCGAGACATGGCGTTTGGTTTCTCCAATGTAACTACTACCACAGAGGCAACTTAGTTTGTATGTCCGGAATCACATCTTTTACAGACGGAACCAGATCACGGATTTTATATAATGTGTTGAAACGGACCTGGATCTTGTGTTTATTCAAGATTTTTGACATCTTTTTTGTGATACCCGCAATGTAGGGTAAAGTGATGGTTTTGAAAGGCTCCTCAAGAGGGTCCTTCTTCATGGTTTGAGTGATAGCTTTGCGGATTGTATAGTCGGAGTAACCATTAGCGTTAAGAGCTTGGTGTACGTGCTTGAGTTCACTGCCTATGTGTTCCTGGTCGGATATGCATTGGGCTCTATGATACAGAGTCTTGATGAGAGAATTCTTCTGTGATGGATGGTGGTGGGAATCCGGTTTCAGATAAGCATCCGTATGGGTAGCTTTCCTGTAGACAGAGTGGCTCATTGAACCATCAGGTCTCTTTTTAATTAGGACATCCAAAAAAGGTAGCTTGCCATCTTTTTCGACTTCCATGGTAAATCTGATGGCTGGGTGTATGGAATTAATGTGGTCGAAGAATTGGTCTAGAGCAGGCCGGCCATGTGGCCAGATGACAAAAGTGTCATCCCCGTACCTCTTCCATAAGGTTGGGCGCAGAGTGGCAGTCTGGATGGCGTCTCAAATTTCTCCATGAAAATGTTAGCTATAACCGGAGATAGGGGGGAGCCCATTGGGGTGCCCTCAGATTGTTTGTAGAAAGTTCCATTCCAAGTGAAGTATGTATTGGTTAAACAGTGTCTCACCAGGGGGTGTACCTCAGTGTTTAGTCCTTGATGAACCAAGTCTTCAATGATTGCGATGGTGTCAGGTACAGGAACCTTGGTGAATAAGGAAACTACATCAAAACTGACAAGCAGGTCGTCTGGGGACAGGGAAATACCCTTGATTGTCGATACCAGGTGAGTAGAATTTTGTACCGCAGAGGTGGTTTTTCCAGTGAAAGGATGCAGGATTTCAGACAAAAAAAGATCTGAAATCGCTGCAACCTTCAAAAACGCTAAGATGCCAGCTAGCAACCTCAGCAAAGATGAGCGTTTTGAATTATATAAATTAAAAAAGAGGGATGATATTGTACTCCTCTCAGCTGACAAGGGCAATGCTACTGTCATCATGGATAAAAAAGAATACAACAACAAAATTAAAGAATTACTCGACGATGGTAGTTATACAAAAATAAAAAGAGATCCCACCAACAGCCTCGTCACACAAACCAACAAAATAATTTCTGATTCAACTGTATTAATTGATCAATCTAAACAGTTTTCGTTGAAACCTTCTGCTGCCAGGCCACTAAGATTATACGGCTTACCAAAAATACATAAAGTAGATACACCCCTTCATCCCATCGTCTCTACTATCAACTCCCCCACCTACAAACTGGCTCGTTTTTTGTCTGAAATCCTGCATCCTTTCACTGGAAAAACCACCTCTGCGGTACAAAATTCTACTCCCCTGGTATCGACAATCAAGGGTATTTCCCTGTCCCCAGACGACCTGCTTGTCAGTTTTGATGTAGTTTCCTTATTCACCAAGGTTTCTGTACCTGACACCATCGCAATAATTGAAGACTTGGTTCATCAAGGACTAAACACTGAGGTACCCCCCTGGTGAGACACTGTTTAACCAATACATACTTCACTTGGAATGGAACTTTCTACAAACAAACTGAGGGCACCCCAATGGGCTCCCCCCTATCTCCGGTTATAGCTAACATTTTCATGGAGAAATATGAGACTGACGCCATCCAGACTGTCACTCTGCGCCCAACCTTATGGAAGAGGTACGTGGATGACACTTTTGTCATCTGGCCACATGGCCGGCCTGCTCTAGACCAATTCTTCGACCACATCAATTGCATATACCCAGCCATCAGATTTACCATGGAAGTCGAAAAAGATGGCAAGCTACCTTTTTTGGATGTCCTAATTAAAAAGAGACCTGATGGTTCAATGAGCCACTCTGTCTACAGGAAAGCTACCCATACGGATGCTTATCTGAAACCGGATTCCCACCACCATCCATCACAGAAGAATTCTCTCATCAAGACTCTGTATCATAGAGCCCAATGCATATCAGACCAGGAACACATAGACAGTGAACTCAAGCACGTACACCAAGCTCTTAAGGCTAATGGTTACTCCGACTATACAATCCGCATAGCTATCACTCAAACCATGAAGAAGGACCCTCTTGAGGAGCCTTTCAAAACCATCACTTTACCCTACATTGCGGGTATCACAAAAAAGATGTCAAAAATCTTGAATAAACACAAGATCCAGGTCCATTTCAACACATTACATAAAATCCGTGATCTGGTTCCGTCTGTAAAAGATGTGATTCCGGACATACAATACCCTGGTGTCTACAAACTAAGTTGCCTCTGTGGTAGTAGTTACATTGGAGAAACCAAACGCCATGTCTCGGACCGCATTCGTGAACACAAAGCAGACCTTAAACACGGTAGGACCAACACCTCGGCCGTGGCAGATCATTGTTATAATTCAGTAGGCTCACATGACATTGACTTTTCCAAGACAGAGGTTCTTTGTAAGCCATCTGGCTACCATGAGAGATTCGTTCATGAGGCTATCCACATATACAAGCACAGAGACAATTTCAACCGAGAAGATGGATTCTGGCTTAGCAATCATTGGAAAGATTTGATAAACCATTTCAGGTCTTAATTGATTGTTCACGCTTACAGTGGCTTTCAGACAGCATACATTAACATTTTTCGTCTCCCCCCTCCTCTTTTCAGAACATAGATGGACTAGTCCTTCTAAATATACTGCCAAATCACTGCGCGTGGCGCTAACGTTTTTATAAATAATTAAATACACCGTTTAAAAATAAATAAATGTATGCAAACCGACACACCTGATGACGACCGTTTGTGTTATGGTCGAAACGTTGTGAGAATTTTTATTGTTTTATATATTTGATTATTTTATTGTTTCCCTTCAACGTGACTTTACCGAAAGAACTAAGAAAAGAGAAATCCATGTTTAGAAGTCTGTCTCCTTCCTGTTTTATTTCCTCGTAATGATGAATATTTCATATTTTCAGATTCTGGTTAATGTATCAAGATGCGTTAAAATTGTGGGAAAGATATGTGACCGTTAGTCATTATACCCTGGTCAATGCAGGTTGGTGAGAAAACTCACCCGACGTGGATAACCACACACCACTTGCACTCAGATGACCCCAACCACTCGGGACTCAAGCAGGTACACGGATAGCACCGGGAGGTCTTCATCCAGCTGTGGATTGATCGTGGTCAATGATGACATTCAATGTTTAAGGTGTAGTAGCGGTGCAATTGTTAGCGCAATGCACTATGAACCCAGCAGCGACTCAAGTTTGATTACTGATCACGGATGACATCACTAGCGAGTGATATCTGAACTAATTCTGGGCACCTACCTGTCCACCAATCCACACTGACCAATGTGGTGAATGATGGTCAAACAACCCCCATGGCAGAAACATCGTGGTGGAGGAATTTATCCAGCAGTGGATCGACAAAGGTCTTCACATTTAAATAAAATGTTTAGTGCCAAGTGATTGGACTACACATTTTAATTCTAGATTTAAAGCTTTCGTGACTGCTAGGATCCATACTCTTTGGTTCTATTGGGTAAAGTCAGCGCTGTCCTCCAGACAGTCTCGTCCCTTCACCTGATGAAGGCCGCTTGTGTTGTGGCCGAAACGTCGTGATTTTTTGTTATGTTATTTTCACCTACGTGACTTTACCCAATAGAACCAAAGAGTACTACACATTTTACCCAGCAGAATGGCGGTGATTGTCGCACGTGCAAAACGAAATCGTCTCGCAAGTTCACAGTGTCATATTGTGCGTCTTCATTCTTTGTGCCGTCTGCCTTTTGCTCAGGCCAAGCGCGACATCCCGTGTAGTCACGGTGCTGTCACTGATCACCAATCGATTATATAATTACTGCACCTGAATGAGTTAAATGAAGACGTCACCCTACTGCTGCTCTATTTAAGACCGGGAGCAAGTGAGGGCTTTACCATTCTGGCGAATTGCCCGATGATGCTGGATGTAATTACCAGCGAAACGTCGTATTCAAACTGTAAATGTTGTGGATTCACCCTTCAACACAGCGGTGTGTAGTTTTTGTCAACGTGACACTTTTTTGCTGATTGGCCGTGTCGGGTGGTGGAGGGTTACGACACATTTATAACTAACGCGATCTAACCCAAAAACCTTTATTATGAATCACGACACTAATTACACCATAACTAGCTACGTGTCCACCAGGCTAACTACACTAATTACAACGTAACTAGCTACATAACCACCAGGCTAACTACACTAATTACACCGTACCTAGCTACGTAACCACCAGGCTAACTACAATAATTACACCGTAACTAGCTACGTGACCACCAGGCTAACTACACTAATTACACCGTAACTAGCTACGTAACCACCAGGCTAACTACACTAATTACACCGTAACTAGCTACGTGACCACCAGGCTAACGACACTAATTACACCGTAACTAGCTACATAACCACCAGGCTAACTACACTAATTACACCGTAACTAGCTACGTGACCACCAGGCTAACTACACTAATTACACCGTAACTACACTGGGAGTAGCTACAACGGACAGGACCCCAGCTTGGGTCCAGGTCCACGTGTTGGTGACTCTTCACGGACGTCGAATGTAGATCTTCAGGATGACAACAGCAATTCTGGGGACCCAGCTTATATCCTCCGTGGTCGTGGCTGGCCGCACCCTTGGCCACGACCACCTTCTAGAATCCTCGAGCAGGATCTCGCCCCGACACGTGACCACCCCTAGCCCCCCACTCGGGGACCCTGTGTAGACTTTACCAGTCACGTGTTCTCCAGGGTCAACCAGAGTGCCATGGCCTAAAGTAACCCGATTCCATGGCCGACACTCTCACACCCCATCCTGTAGGGGTCGGCAATGCACACCTGAGCGTGGTGTCACTCAGCGCTATGACTCAGCGCTCACAGAGCCCCTCTAGGGCCAGCACGACACCCGCATACAAGTGGTGTCCGCGATGTGAGTACATCGCACGCCGTGCCTCTCTAGGGCCGGCATTACACAGTGACATCCACTATGTCACTATATACGTGGTGTCCACGATGTGAGTACATCGCACACCGTGCCCCTCTAGCGCCGGCATTACACAGCGACGTCTGCGATGTCAGTACATCTGCATTCCTCTTTCCATCCCAGAGTAACTCTCAGCATGCACCACTCCACACTTTTTTCCTAAATACTTTTCAGCTTTTGTTCCATGTTCTTGTTTGATAATTCTTATTTATCACCGGTGCTATGGTATAAGCCATGGTCCTTGTGTATTCTGTGCAACGGCATGGACCATAAATAGCTCGGCACGCACCCGGCTTGTTGATGTCCAATTGAACGATGCAATGCGGTGGCACTGGAACCTTAAAGCAGGATCCAAAATCCTGGCTTCTCGAGTTGCCACGCATCACTTCCCCATCCATTTGCCTCAATACTGCAACTGTCCGGGAAGCACAGCAAATCGTGGAAAAACGAACGTCTCCCCATCCATTCGGATCTCAATACAGTCCCTCGCCAGCACTCGAGTCGCGCAAGCCTTTTTGGACCCACGCGCTTAACCTTCAACAATGTAACTTTAAACGTGATATTCTTGGGTCTTTCGGTAAAGTCACGTAGATAGGTTCAAAGAAAATAACAAAAAAAACTGCAACGTTTCGATCACAACACAAGCAATCGTCATCAGGAGAGCAATCTTATTATCTCTGAGATCAGGGCTAGGCCAGCCCTGAACAAGATCCGTCGACTCGATCAAGTCACTCACATTTCTGAAGAGATGCCGCGACACTAAGGTAATACCGATCGCCTTCACACTGACATCTGCTGTTGTCACTTCTCCCAATGGTAAACGGATCTTGTTCAGGGCTGGCCTAGCCCTGATCTCAGGGATAATAAGATTGCTCTCCTGATGACGATTGCTTGTGCTGTGATCGAAACGTCGTAGTTTTTTTTCTTATTTTATTTGAACCTATCTACGTGACTTTACCGAAAGACCCAAGAATGTGAATTCCTGCAGTCACGAAAGCTTTAAGGCAACATTCAAACGTGATTCTTGGAAATCCGAATGAAGTCCACAAGACACAAACACCTCATGAAAGACCCGATGTAAAAGGTACCTGGCTTCAATCTTCCGTAAAGCTTACGGGCTACCCTAAACAACATTCGGTCGATGCACAAAAAAGGAAAATAAAAAAAAACTCTCCAGTGTGCGACTGGGGTCACCCAGAACCATGGAACATATAACAATTCAATGCCCGATTCACAAACATAATGGAGGCCTTACAGTGATACAATCTGCTACAGCTGACGCAGTCATCCGGCTCTACCATCTCAAAGAAACATTATTGTAGTTGCTGCACGTCTGCACATACGAATAAGAAGTTTGTGAAACTTGAATCGATGTGGTCATGCTATATAAAGCTGCTGCACTGGCTGAAATTGTCAGTTTGTATTTATGCATGGTGTTGTTGCAACGCGTTTTCTCAGTGGTCCGTGAACAGTACACGTCGTGTTGAGTGACCAGAACGACACGTACTGCCCCTTCGAGCTTAGTTGTTCCCCTAACTGATAAATGGAGGCTAATGAAAACACTGTTCGTACAGACGTGTCTAATGCCAGACAAGACATTGATGTATGGCACCAGTTACCGCAAATGCGAGCTGTTACCTGAGCAAAATGTAACCAAGCAAAAAGTACATTTAAAATGAATAAATACAACACTCAGTTCAGCAGAAAATACTGAACGTATGATCACCAAAAATAGAATGCGACTTCTAGATTTGAAGCTTTCGTGACTGCAAGGATGAAATTGTCAGTTTGTATTTATGCATGTTGTTGTTGCAACGCAACAACAACATGTTGCAACGCAACAACAACATGCATAGTGGTATTCCAAACTCCCAGGGTGGTGTATTATCATCTTGTGCTAATTCCAAGCTTTGTCAGTGGTGCGTTTCATGCTAATTTCCTTTGTCAGAGCGTTTGATGTTTGCCCCCTCACAGCTTAAAGGGAGGCGACCAGCGCTTGGCTTTCTTCACTCCAACGCTGCCCGCTGGACAGGTTGGTCCCTTCACCTGATGAAGGCCGCTTGTGTTGTGGCCGAAACGTCGTGATTTTTGTTGTTTTAATTTTTTTACCTACGTGACTTTACCGAATAGAACCGAAGAGTAAGAATGCCACTTATAATAATACACATTAAACAGGATGTAATTGAATGGAGTGGTGGCACTAGGAAACTGACGAAACAACCAGTTAAATTCCCAGCCACAGTTAACATCAGTGGGTGAAGAATGACCGACATGGTGTGGTGAGGCCTTCGTTTAAGCAGTGGGTTGACAAAACGCTGTAAATGATGAACAGTGAACACATTACAATTCTCCAGTGAACTGTTTATCAACACATGGTAAACATGCCTTTAAAAGTGGCAAGGCTCCAAAATACAACTTGTTAAAATGTTGTTGTTGGGTGTCAATTGAAATTTGACATATCCACATATCTGTAACATTCCCAGAGTAAAGAACATGACAACTTAAACTGGACATATTTCCAGGTACATTCATGTTTTTTCAACTTTTAAATACACAGCAAAATAGATTCAAAGCTTTCGTGACTGCAGGAATGACTCTTTGGTTCTTTCGGGTAAAGTCGTGTAGTAATTTCTTTCGACGAGACTTTACCGAAAAAAAGTGTAACACTGCAAAATGTCATAAATGAAAATATTAACATTATCAAAAACAATTTTAATGAAAAAAATGTGGAATAAGTGGTGCAGAGCTAAAAGCAGCTTTTTTTCTTATATCCAAATACTGATTTCTAGAAGAGATCAGATAACGGTAATATATTTACCACATGAAAAGGGTTTATATTGCCATTTATAATGCAAATCAATTTAGAAAACACGTAATATACAAGAATGGTTCATTTTGCAATTCCAATCATCTGCTGACAATTCATTGTAAAAGGGCCTTACAAAACATTTATATTACATCCAAAACAGTATTATCTGTAATGGAAAAAGATAAAAAGGTCAAACATTGGGGCACTATAAAGCATTTCTAGCTTCAAGTTTATATTTTTGTATTACAATTGTAGCAAAATTTTTTAATTTAACCAATTAACATTTTTCATCTCTGAATATGCAAAAAAACTCGTGGGAAGAACCCAAAACTGTCTTGCATGCAATCACACTTTTTCAAAACACACACTTTTTACAAAGACCATATTATTATTTCTGCAATTATATATATTTTTTGGCAGTTACAGTATATCCATTTTCCAATAAACATTTACATTTGGCGCAAAGTGTTTTCAATTTCGGAAGTCATACAAGGCAACAATTTGAAGAGTACATTATCGGTAACTGCCTGATACATTTCAGAGGTCAATTAGTCCACCGCACTGCACTGGCTGCACTCTGCTAAGCTTTTTTGTCACACTCACTTATGACAGCATAGACTTGCTGCAGATTAGAACCCCAATCAGATTTCAATGCTTTAACTCTCACCATGACAACAAATAACTTCCCCGAATCACCTAATCAGTTTTTAATTGAATAGGTAGAGTGCAATGTACCATATACATCTTTAGCATCAAATATATATAAGGACGAAACTAAAATATTAAACAAATAACAAAATAAATAGACTGCTTACAACACTGGCTATCCTTAATTTTGCATGTATTATCCAACTTGTTTTGTACGTTTAACACGTAAAAAAACCTCCAACATTCTCGTCGTTTGCATTTGTTCATATCCCAACACATTGCATTAGATTGTAATATTCTTCAAATCGACTCAAATCCATGACACTGCTCATTTGTTGTACTTTCATATTATATCCTGCAGCTTTGAATATTATTTAAATCTGTGCTTCCAAATCTATGTGTGTAATCCTTCAAAGCTTATGCAATTTTATGTACAATTTAATTTTAAGTGAGAGGTTACGTAAAACAGCACTGATGCAAAAATTATGGTCCTTCCAATCACGTAAAACTCTGATGCTACGAGTTGGTAATAGATGAAATTCATAATAAAAACAAATCATTACAATATAATACGAAACAAAACTTAGAAAACAGCACATCTTGTTTCCGTGAAAACAAACTACTAAATTGATGGAAGTAAGATTTACTTTTGTTGTAAGTCAAAAATCTTTGGGTCATACATGAAAGCCCATACAAGCAAAAAAGTGAAATGTTATCAACTGCGTAACATGGCCAAATTGATGCTGTGCCTTGCCTTTTCTTACACCGCGCACTCCATCCATGCTTTGTTATACGCAGGATACACGACTGCAATATTATCTTTGTCAGTCTTCAAACTCGGCAATCATAGTACTCCTGTTCTAGTCAATGCATAAGCTGTCTGTGCAATGAAAAATCAATCTGAAAAGTTTACCTCTTGAATTAAGGCCTTATATGGCTTGGCACATTCTTATCTTTCAGAACTGGTTGTTCCCTATACCACTATCTGTAACCTTGAGTACACAGACACTGGACGAATACTCATCCTTCATGTTAAGGTAGACATTGCAGGGTTTTAGACCATTCTGTTTTTGCTTAACTAAACAATTGAACCAAATTGTCCTACCACCTAGGGACAATCACATCGAACGTTTTATTTTACACTCTCTCAATTGGGATATGTCGTGGTGTTTATTAGGTTGTAGTTTTCCATTTTTTCTACATATGTACTTGTTTATAGAGTTGTAGATGTATAGATGTAGCACTATATTACATGGTAAAGTTAATTTGGCCACCTTTTTGTGAAAGTAAACATATTTGCTTAAATTAACATTATTTTCAAAGCAGAGGAAAGTTGGTAGTCAGATGCAAAGTCTTCACGGTTGTTTGCATGGAGGCCACAGGTAAATAAGCGCACCGTGCAGCCCAAGTTTTCCTGGTCATAGATGTTCTTTGCCTGCCACCGTTAAGTCTGTTTGAGACGCTTGCATGGAGGTCCCAGCTGTGGAGACTGGGCCGTGGCCAAGGCACGGAAAGCATCCGCAACCAGGTGAGGGCGAGACAGAACCATGGACTTTCAGCCCGCCGTCTCCATTACGTCCATCGCATGACTGCAAGTACAAGTCAGGGTTAAGCGAGCTCCTAATAAGCAGTGTCTATAAGGATTGGGGCAAACGGTTAGTCTCCATTAAAAGGGACTGTAATGCAAATTGCCATGTAAGCATCATCAATGTTACGCAGCTCAGTGACAGTCACACTCTCACTAGACTTGCCTGTTTATTATGAAGTCAATGGCCCGGGCCTTCAACTGCTCTGCACTGTGCAAATCGGCCAAGATCAAAGTCTCTGCAACATTTTCCACCGACAAGTTTGTGCATAGTGCCTCCTCGCACATCACCTTCAACCTCTCTAATGCATACTTGAGAAAAGTAAAAACAAAGTGCAATTTCAGTATTAAGAACACTATTTTCTCTACCTATTTCGCTTGTATAACATTCCCTCACCCCATGAACTACTTTATAAACGCAGTATACAGCAGTCAAATGTTTGAGAATTTTCTTAAAACATGGCATCAACCTTTCAGCATATTTATGTTTTAAGTCATGTATTTATTGATCTCTACTATAATTAGGGGTCCTTGTCCTAAACTTTATTATATTGGTTACAAAGTCATGCAAATTACAAAGGAGGTGAGATGTTGTTTTCCAAGAGCTTAAAGAGTTTGGTTGTTAAGCTGATAAACAATGCAACTGCAAGCCACCATATTTCAACTTTAGCAGAATATTAAACTTTAATGAACAAAGCTTGAACATGCGACTTTATACGATTTGTATTCTTTTTTCATTACAATCGCTTTATGAACTATTGAATATGATGTTCCAGAAGGGAGAGTAATGACTCTTAACTGATTATCTGGCAGATCTTCAGGAACAGCAGGATATCCATTTCCTTAATAAAAGTATATTTGTTCCAATTTATTTCTATACAGCCATGCCACATCAAACAATCTTTTAAAACACTTCCCTTTATTTTATTACTAATTGTATCAATTGTTAATGTGATTAACAAAAAACCCTCAAAACAAGAACACACAGCCAAATGGTTGCACTTAGGATAAAAATGCTGCATGTGAATGCACTTCAATGCACACGTACTAGCCTCTAGCATGGACTAATACCAGTTTGACATTCAATTCAATTGTGAAATTGCATGACAATTTATATTTTTTGTTGAAAATTCAATCATCTCGCAGGACATCAATTCCAAAACCTGAAAGCACGAATGTGAACGTCTACATCATATACATTTGCTATTCATATTATTTGTGACACGGGCTTTAGAAAATACCTAAATGCTGTTTTAATTTCACTTGCGACCTACAACTGCATACCGATACATCACAAGGTGGTGCGATCTCATGTTAATATTTTAAGCGTGTAACCTTGTCAGCAGCGGCCAGCAGCTCATCAGCCATCTTCTCCAGGTTTGGAGCCCTTCCCGTATAGACAAAACTCATCATTTCCTTGAACACGTCAGGCTCCACATCATTAATCTCCACTCGATTCTGCAAGGTAGCAACACAATATATTCAAATTAACTTCGGCATATATTGGGAGACGAAAATATAGCATTAAATTAAATAAACATCCTTTATATCTACACAACACATGTAAAGTGGCTCCATTCAAGTTGTATTCAACTTGCCGATGACTATTTATTGCGCGTAATAAATCCATTCTTGACACACATGCAATGGCCTTCTGTGAAATGTTGTATAAAAAATAGCTATAAAATACAATCTAACATTCCCTTGGAATGAATACTTTTTGATAATAAATGTGCAATGCGCCAAAAGAGTTACTAGGGTAATAGTTCAACATTTGACAGCACTCTCAAGAGATACTTATCAACCGATCCATTGTGACAAATGCACCTTGGAAATGTATGATCACAGTATTAATGTGCTGTATTAAGATTGCATTTAAAGATACCTTTTTGCTCTCTTCCATTTCATGTTCAAACATAGCATTAAAAACAAGTGACCGACCTGAAAAAGGTAAAGCAACTGTTAACAAATACAGTAAAACCTTGGATTGCGAGAATAATTTGTTCCGGAAACATGTTTGTAATCCAAAGCACTCGTATATCAAAGCACTCGTATATCAGTTGTGATCACGTGACGCTCGGCAGACAAAGTGTATACGTACTACTCGTATTGCAAAACCTCACTCGTTTATCAAATTAATATTTATTAAAAAATTTGGCTCGTCTTGCAAAACACTTGCAGACCAAGTTACTCGCAATTCAAGGTTTTACTGTACAGTTAATTGGAAAAACACCGAAATGTGGTACAGACACATTTAGATGTTATATCTAGAGATCAAATAATCTAGATACAAAAGAGGTACAATCCAGATCCATATTTTATTTCATATGGCATATCCATTACAGATTTGTCAAACATGGACGCAAATAAATGTCCAAATTAGAGGCTCAAAACCTACACCATAATTGCATTGTGTAAAATTAATTCCTGCACAACGATGATATAGTGAAGTAAATAAAAACGGAATAAAAACTTTAGCAACAGGATTATTAAATATGTTTATCTCTCACATAATACAATATTACATTTATATATATGTAGTGACATCGCGAATGTCATTGTGTAATGGCAGCTATAGAGAGGCACGGCGTGCGATGTATTAACATCGTATTAACATCGAGGGCACCACGTGGATGTCGGTGCAGTACCGGCCCGAGAGGGGCATGGTGAGCGCTGTCTGACAGTGCTGAGTGGCACCACGCTCTGCGTGCGGTGCCGACCCCTACAGGATAGGGTGTGAGAGTGCTGGCCATGGGAATGGGGTTACCAAGGGCCATGGCACTTGACCCCGAAGGACACGTGACCGGTAAAGTGTACACAGGGCCCCCAGGTGGGGGCTAGGGGTGGTCACGTGTCAGGGCCGGGAACCCGCTAGAGGATTCCAGAAGATGGTCGTGGCTAAGGGTGGAGCCACCCCCGCCACAGAGGATAAAAGCCGGGTCCCTGAGAGGGACCGGCTGCTGTTGTTCATCCTTAAGAATCTACGTCCTACAAGAGTCACCAACACGTGGACCCGGACCCCGGCCAGGGTCCGGTCCGCCGTAGCTAATTCCCGTGTAATTAGTGTAGATAGCCTGGTGGTCCACCACCATAGGTTGTTCATGTGTTAAGGGGTAGTACCCCGTGTGTTGGTTGAAG
The DNA here is from genome assembly GCF_048934315.1 of Petromyzon marinus. Lineage (NCBI taxonomy): Eukaryota > Metazoa > Chordata > Hyperoartia > Petromyzontiformes > Petromyzontidae > Petromyzon > Petromyzon marinus. Next base: position 5,161,329 of record NW_027422662.1, read on the forward strand.
AAGTGCGTCTGTGACTCAGTTGAATTCATTACACATATTTACTGATGTATCCTTTAACAAAAAGCATTACAAATTGACGTAAGCATTTGCCAGTGTTAGTTAATAAAATTCAGTGTAAAACAGGAAATGGCTGTAGTTGATTACCCCAAACTAATTACAGTATTATTAATTATATGGTTCTATTGTACACTAAACGACGCATGTGTTGCTTGTTGTGGCACAGACCTGCCAATACGGCCTTGTGGGCTTTAAACTCCTGGCCACCAACACGAAGCAGGCAGTCAGTGAAGCGGGAATTGTCCCAGATCTCCCCGAAGTCAACTGCCAGCCGGCAATCTGGTACTTTGAATGTACTCATGCTGGATTGACCAGAAATGTTCACGGAATCCTGCCCCACACTAACCTGCATAAACATCAACCAGCTTTGAGAAGGCATTTGATGATTTTTTTTTACAAATCCTCACTTAACTTTACATTTTGCATGAAGATGTAGGCTTTGGTTCAATCAAGCAAGCAAATCTGCACAAACATCCTATATCAGAACAAGTGTTGTGAATAATGCCAAAATAGTGGTCCGTGAAATGTTTTTCATATTAATCAATTTTCATTCTATATTTTTGTCAAGTTATTTTACACTGTATAAACAGTTTTAACAGGTAGTGAGGCCCCTAATTATGGGTTCTGCACAACAACAGAGGAAGTGAACAGCCCTCCTTGATGTGCTTCCTTTCATTATCAAAAATGCTTGTATTCTGTAAAGGATTTTAAAGGTAAAAAAATTAAATCTGGTGATTAAAAGGACCCCCCCAAGGACAATAAACATTTACATCAAACTGGCTGATGTCCGAGAATAGGAAAAGGAATTCATGTGGCGACATTTAAACAAAACACTTTATGTAATACCTGACATTCTAGTTTATAAAAATGTCAAGGTTTAAATATAAACACTATCCAGAGGGAGAAAACCTAAAAAAAAATACGCTTGATTATTTAATTGTTGTGCTATGTTAACTCTAGCACCAGTGGAGGAAAAAAGTGCTTGGAAAACTCATGTTAACAATTTCCTTGTATGGAACAGGGAAAGTAATTATTACAATCTTCAATTAAGTAGAATATTGACTCCAACTGTGCAATTGTAATGAATAAAATAGAAAATTACACATTAGCCGCAGCATGTCATACTTACTTCACCAAAGAGTGTCAGTTTGTTATCTGGAAGCAAGCTATTAGATTCATCAAGCAAAAAATCTCTTCGAATGAATTTTTTAAATCCCCAGTCTTTTCCTTGGACAAAGCGGTATGCTCGCGGGGTCTCTGTAAAAAAATAGGTTTCAAACAATACTCACCAGTTCTTACAATAAACTGTGGTAATTTCATGTAATGGGAAAAAAAACTTCATTATATTTTCAAAATGTAAAGATAGCAATGTATTCTAAAGCCCTGCACCACGGTGGCAGTCAACTACCTCGCCTGGTATATAGGTCATGGGTTCGATCTCAACCCTGATGCCTGTATATTTGGAGTCTGCATGTTCTCCTTGTGCTTGCATGTATTTTTATCCAGGTCTTCCGGTTTTTCCCTCCATATTTATAAAAATCCAGAGTATTTGGCTGCTATGCATTTCCACACAATAAGCCATCTCGTTAGGCTATTGTTTGTGGCCAGGGCACTTCTGAAAAAGAGCTATGTACAGTGAGGAAAAAAAAGTATTTGATCCCCTGCTGATTTTGTACGTTTGCCCACTGACAAAGAAATGATCAGTCTATCATTTTAATGATAGGTTTATTTGAACAGTGAGAGACAGAATAACAACAAAATCCAGAAAAATGCATGTCAAAAATGTTATAAATTGATTTGCATTTTAATGAGGGAAATAAATATTTTACCCCTCTGCAAAACATGACCTAGTACTTGGTGGCAAAACCCTTGTTGGCAATCACAGAGGTCAGACGTTTCTTGTAGTTGGCCACCTGGTTTGCACACATCTCAGGAGGGATTTTGTCCCACTCCTCTTTGCAGATCTTCTCCAAGTCATTAAGGTTTCAAGGCTGACGTTTGGCAACTCAAACCTTCAGCTCCCTCCACATATTTTCTATGGGATTAAGGTCTGGAGACTGGCTAGGCCACTCCAGGACCTTAATGTGCTTTTTCTTGAGCCACTCCTTTGTTGCCTTGGCCGTGTGTTTTGGGTTATTGTCATGCTGGAATACCCATACACGACCTATTTTCAATGCCCTGGCTGAGGGAAGGAGGTTCTCACATGGCCCCGCATTGAGATCATTGACAAGATCCTCCTGTGTAGTTCTGGGCTGATTCCTCACCGTTCTCATGATCATTGCAACCCCACGAGGTGAGATCTTGCATGGGGCCCCAGACCGAGGGAGATTGACAGTTCTTTTGTGTTTCTTCCATTTGCGAATAATCGCACCAACTGTTGTCACCTTCTCACCAAGCTGCTTGGCAATGGTCTTGTAGCCCATTCCAGCCATGTGTAGGTCTACAATCTTGTCCCTGCCATCCTTGGAGAGCTCTTTGGTCTTGGCCATGGTGGAGAGTTTGGAATCTGATTGATTGCTTCTGTGGAAAGGTGTCTGTTATACAGGTAAGCTGAGATTAGGAGCACTCCCTTTAAGAGTGTGCTCTTAATCTCAGCTCGTTACCTGTATAAAAGACACCTGGGAGCCAGAAATCTTTCTGATTGAGAGGGAGTCAAATACTTATTTCCCTCATTAAAATGCCAATCAATTTATACAATTTTTGACATGCGTTTTTCTGGATTTTGTTGTTGTTATTCTGTTTCTCACTGTTCAAATAAACCTACCATGAAAATTATATACTGATCATTTCTTTGTTAGTGGGCAAACGTATAAAATCAGCAGGGCATCAAATACTTTTTTCCCACACTGTAGCTCAGTGGGCCTTGCCTGGTAAGATAAAAATAGTTCAGTTTAGCTTTTAACTTCAAGGTAGATGAAAATCAGACCTGGATTTAAGTGTATGAAGATATAGTTCATATGGATTAGGTGAATGTGTTTGTGTATTAATAATGCTTGTCTTTGTAAACATGGTTGTGTGACGTGAGTTACATGTTAACATTACCAAAGACAACACCAAAGCAAATACTAAGAAAAAAACATGAAAGTTTAAAACAAAAAGATAGATTTAGACTCTCAGAGAAATGTTAATAGCCTTAGCAAAGCACAGTAAATGTATGGATGTCACCACTTAAAATAGTTATCTCGCATTGAAAGAGTATCCTGAAAGTAATAAGGCAATTATAAAACAAACAATATGAACCACTAAAGCAAGGTAAAGGAGAAGTGTGAAATGGGATGAAAATGCCAACCTTTGTAAAACCACCAGAAATGAATGAAAAAATGGATGAGAATACAAACAAAAATAATGAAGTTGTAATAAACAGTGAGTGCAAGCAGAAAAAATAAAGCCGTCACTTGATAAATTACAATGGAATAACACATGGTGAAGATTGTAAAACTAGGAAAAGAAATGTCCGTGAATGACAATGTCCAGGTACACTATGCAAAATAAAAATATTATTGGAGGGTCAATATCATGGAAAACACAAAAAATATGCATAATGGCAACTTCTGAAGGTGGAACAGGATCAAGAGCACTTTTGGAATATGAATTTGATAATGAAAAGTTGCAATGTGCTACAGGATGAAAGATTCCAATCTAGTGCATATTACCTACTATGAAACACTGATTACAAATAGAAACACTGACAAATGGAACAAAACTAAAAAGTACACAAAGCGTGGAGAGAAGTATGTTGAGAATTACAGTGAGAAACTGAAAGAGGAACACGTTGGTCAAATCAAAACGGCAAATTAGAGACATCATATTCACTGTTGTAAATATAGATTGGGCTTGGACAGGACACATCACTAAATGGGATGGTTGATGGATGAGACTAGTGGTCGAATGGGAAGAAAAGTAGAGTACATGCCCAAGACGATGTCAAACGTAGACAAGGAGATATTAGATCAGCTCATGTGAAGGATGAGGGATGGTGTTCGTAAGGTTTATAAAATGTTTCAAGCAGTCGATAAATAATGGCTGATTATGATATAATCCTGTTACCAAATACACATATGACGTGAATTGATACTTAAATACAAGTAGTTTCACCCATAGCCTTGGTTTCCTCTCCCTTGGCATTAATAGAAACCTTGAACTTGGCGTAGACTTCACTCTTGGGACAGCTGACCAATAACAAGTACAACGATAGGTAATCTTTGCTCTCTTCGTCAAAACCCTTGGGGTTTATGCGTAGGCACCTGATTGAACATATAAACAAGACATATTAGGTGTGTATGTACGCGCAGACTACATTACTAAAACAATATAGTATGAACTAAAACATGCACTATGCAAAATTGTTCTAGTAAAGCACCTCCGTGAGCATTGTGATTTTTTTAATGTCATAAAATAGCCAGAATTTACTGTACCATTTCAATGTATCATTGGTGCCTGCTGAAAATGTAGAACTCTTGAGAACTTGGCCCATTTCTTCAAGACAGAAGCTGAAATTGTTGATGGTCCACATATATGAGAACTTTACCACCTTAACCTGAAATACACGAGCACATAACAGCTATAAAGCTCATTCATTACCATAAATACATGACCATTGACAAACCCTCAAGTATTTCACCCACACATCTGAATATTGTGCTCAAAAACACAAACTGTCTATAAGGAAAGAAACATTACTGTAAATGAAAGGGTCTTATTAGTGTTCTGGGATTACCTTGCATGTTCATTACTGCACAGCATTAACACAACAAGTCTCAACATGTCATAGATTAGAGTGTGCAATGAAAGGCCTTTTTATTTTTTTTATTTGATAAAAACTGCTGTCCCTTTTGTAAAAATACACTACCAGTCAAAATCAGAGACAATTAACTAGTATAATGTTGTTAGTGCAATTCTATGAACTTTGCAATCTGATGTACAAAAATAGCCTGTACAATGATAATCCATAATTGCACTTACACATAATTATGAAACCATTTTGTATGGCTTTGCGATGAACAAAAAACGTGTAAAAGTTAAATGCATTAGCCATCCGCATACTTTGACCGGCACAAGACGGAGACCCGTTGAATGTGATTGGCCACAGGGTAACAAGTACCTGTGTGTAGCACCAGCTTTCTGCGATGGGCGCATTGGACATTTCAGACGGAGGTGGGGGGCTCGGGGCCCTGGACATGTTTGCATTGAATGCGAGGGAAGTGACATCATCAGGTGACATTAAGAGGGAAGTGACATCATGAGGCGACTTTAAGCAGGAAGTGACATCATCAGGCGACATTAAGAGGTAAGTGACATCATCAGGCGATATTAACATGTAAGTGACATCATCAGGCGATATTAACATGTAAGTGACTGCGAGATTACGAGTTAAATGTTCTTGCTGTGGTTTTCACACCTGACGATGATTGCTTGTGTTGCGGTCGAAACGTCGTAAGAATTTTATTGTTTTATATATTTTTTATTTTATTGTTTCCCTTCTACGTGGTGACTTTACCGAAAGAACAAAGAATATGAATCGCTGCAGTCACGAAAGATTTAAATAATTAAATATAATTGCAAGAGATTGATTATTCGTGCAAAAGAGCGTCGCGTAACCGATCACTCAGGAGTGGGACCTGCGCCTTTAGTGGCACCCCGACGTGAAACGAGCACACGGCACCAACTGTCCCCACTTCCTGAAACGGAACGGGGTTTTACAATCGATGCACGTGCAACTAGTCTCAATGATTGTTGCGCACAGGAGTGCTTCAGGAGAGCATCAGCGAGGTTTTACTGTTCCTCCTCCACTGGAGGGGGGCAGGCTACAGCACAGCGGTTTACCACCAGGCACTCCGTAGTTTGGGTTGTGTGGACACAACATCGCAGGGCTGTGAGACTTCTTGAAGGAGGAGATGTGGCACATCAGCCTGTTGATGTTTTGATTTAAAGCTTTCGTTACTGCAGTAATTCATATTCTTAGCTCTTTCGGTAAAGTCACATTGAAGGGAAACAATAAAATATATATTGTGTTTTATATATATTTTATTGTTTTATTGTTTCCCTTCAACGTGACTTTACCGAAAGAGCTAAGAATATGAATTACTGCAGTCACTAAAGCTTTAAATCAAGAGTCCATCTATGTTCTGAAAAGAGGAGGGGGGAGACGAAAAATTAATTTATGCTGTCTGAAAGCCACCGTAAGCATGAACAATCAATTAAGACCTGAAATGGTTTATCAAATCCTTCCAATGATTGCTAAGCCAGAGTCCATCTTCTCGGTTGAAATTGTCTCTGTGTTTGTATATGTGGATAGCCTCATGAACAAATCTCTCATGGCAGCCAGATGGATTGCAAAGGACCTCTGTCTTGGAGAAGTCAATGTCATGTGAGCCTACTGAATTATAACAGTGATCTGCCATGGCCGAGGTGTTGGTCCTACCGTGTTTAAGGTCTGCTTTGTGTTCACGAATGCGGTCTGAGACATGGCGTTTGGTTTCTCCAATGTAACTACTACCACAGAGGCAACTTAGTTTGTAGACACCAGGGTACTGTATGTCGTGATAGCGAACTAATGCGTATAACGCTCCCACGTTTATAATGAACTTAGGTGGGTGACCACTATTGATTCCCATGTCACAGGGCTATACCTAATACATGAAAACTTTAAATGAAACTTGAAATAACAGACTGTTGAGGCAATTGCTGTTGGTGAGTAGCAGCGTCTATGAAGCCTGGCACAGCACACGAGCAGTGGGTGGCCAACAGCAGGCCCAGCCACCAGAGACCCACAGAGACCCACAGGGACACACAGAGACCGACAGAGACACACAGAGACCCACAGAGACTCACAGAGACCGACAGAGACACACAGAGACCCAGAGACACCCACAGAGACACACAGAGACCAACAGACACACAGAGACTCACAGAGACCCACAGGGACACACAGAGACCCGTAGAGACCCGTAGAGACTCATAGAGACCCATATAGACCCAGAGTGACTGAGACTCGTAGACACCCATAGAGGCTCAGGGACTCACAGAGACCCATAGAGACACCATCACCACCACCATCATCACAACCATGATCATCACCACCATCACAACCACCACCACGATCACACTGCACCAGGTACTCATTTAAAGCCATGCTGACCCATGGAAAGCGGTTTAAATATTCGGCACCGTTATTGGTCGTGAGTGGGGAGGAATTGAACTCTGTTCACTGGGTTCGCAACACAGCGTTGCAAGCCACCCATTAGGATGACGCGCACGGCATTGACAACCTTGATGCTTCCGTTTGCTTGCGATGAAGTGACCGGTTGGCTCAGCCTGCCAAGAGCACCGAGCTGTACCGCTGAGACCATGGGTTTGAAATTCAGGCAACTTGCTTGTAATTTTAAACCAGGTTTCTCAAGCGTATTGCATTTGGCTAAATTTCAGCTGAGAATGAAAATATCAGTTTCACTCTTGTACGTGAAACATTTTTCTCGGTGGCAGGGCGTGTGGGAAGGTGCTGCTCATGACTGTTTGGGGGGGGGGGGGGGTGGTGACACGTGGCCCCCCAATGATCCGATCAAAATCCCTCATTTCGATCGGATCATTGGGGTTTACAGTGAGGGAAAAAAAGTATTTGATCCCCTGCTGATTTTGTACGTTTGCCCACTGACAAAGAAATATAATTTTAAGAAATATAATTTTAATGGTAGGTTTATTTGAACAGTGAGAGATAGAATAACAACAACAAAATCCAGAAAAATGCATGTCAAAAATGCTATAAATTGATTTGCATTTTAATGAGGGAAATAAGTATTTGACCCCCTCTCAATCAGAAAGATTTCTGGCTCCCAGGTGTCTTTTATACAGGTAACGAGCTGACATTATGAGCACTCCCTTTAAGAGTGTGCTCCTAATCTCAGCTCGTTACCTGTATAAAAGACACCTGTCCACAGAAGCAATCAATCAATCAATCAGATCCCAAACTCTCCACCAGTCAACGGCCTACCTGGTTGATTGACGTTGAGAGACCACGCCCACACACGTGATCGTCTAACGTGGTCGATTCCCACGTCTACACAGTAGGAATCGATTAATGAAGGTTCATTTTAGACCACTGTTGATTCCCATGTTATCACAATGCAAATCGATTTTATTAGCCTAAGCCACAAATAAATCGATTCCTATGTTTTCCCAATGGAAATCGACTCATACATCCGTAGCTCTACTATAATCGATTCCTAATGTTATCCCATTAGGAATCGGCGCGAGTATAGTTATCGAAATTTAAATCGATTTTCTCTGCAGGTGACTTGGCGCAGCAACCACGGTGAGCCGAGCCGATCGATACATCATCGGGTGCCAGGTTGTGGTGGACGTGGGGAGCGGTGGTGCAGTGGTTAGCGCACTGTGTGTGTGGGGAGCGGTGGTGCAGTGGTTAGCGCACTGTGTGTGTGTGGGGAGCGGTGGTGCAGTGGTTAGCGCACTGTGTGTGTGTGGGGAGCGGTGGTGCAGTGGTTAGCGCACTGTGTGTGTGTGGGGAGCGGTGGTGCAGTGGTTAGCGCACTGTGTGTGTGTGGGGAGCGGTGGTGCAGTGGTTAGCGCACTGTGTGTATGTGGGGAGCGGTGGTGCAGTGGTTAACGCACTGTGTGTGTGGGGAGCGGTGGTGCAGTGGTTAGCGCACTGTGTGAGTGAGTGTGGGGAGCGGTGGTGCAGTGATTAACGCTCTGTGTGTAGTGGGGAGCGGTGGTGCAGTGGTTAGCGCACTGTGTGAGTGTGTTGAGTTTGTGTGCATTGGGGTGGTAGCTGTGAACACAGTGGGGACTGTGTGTTTAGTAGTGAGTAGTACATTATTATACAGCAGTGCCTTAAACTTGTTATTAGATTCAAGTATAACGTTGCAATGACTATTGTTTGCTAAACATAACTTAACATTTTTAATGACTGAGTTGAGTTTATGCGTGCGTTGGGGTGGTAGCTGTGAACACAGTGGGGACTGTCTGTGTACTCAGTAGTGAGTAGTACATTATTATACAGCAGTGCATCTCATACACACACACATCTCATACACACACATCTCATACACACACACATACATCTCATACACACACACGCGCGCGCACACACATCTCATACACACACACATCTCATACACACCCACGCATCTCATACACACACACCTCATACACACACACATCTCATACACACACATCTCATATACACATGTATCTGATACACATCTCATACACACACACATCTCATACACACACACACATCTCATACACACACACATCTCATACACACACACGCATCTCATACACACAAAGACAAAGACCCCCGCATAGCCTTAACAGACTCGGGGCAATCGCTGGGAACCAACACCTATGAAGGCCGGCCCAGCACACGATGGGGTGGGTGGCCAAACACCACGCCCGGCCGCATTTGTCTCCCAAGTGGCGATGTTCACACCCTGCACCAAGTACTCATTTAAGGCTGAGTTGACTTCAAAGACGGAAACAGGAATACTTCTTCACAATTATGGCAAATCGCCTGATGAAGCTGGTTGTAATAATCAGTTAAACGTCATACTCTAATGGTAAATGTTCTGGGTTTACTATCCAATACACCAGTGTGCTGAAGCAGTAACTAATTGGCACGTTTTGTTTACGTGAAATATGCTCTGACTTTAACATAGCTATTTCTGTGACCAGTTACAAGCTAATCACTCAGTTATTTCAATGCTAAATTCTATGCTAATTCCTTTGTCAAGGGGTACCTCTGCAGATGTGTATACTTTAACTTAGCTATTTCAATGAGCCATTTCAATGCTAAATTATATGCTAATTCCTTTTTCAAGGCGCTGTGTTTTTTTTCTCACACAGCTTAAAGGTCGTGATCTAAGCGTGGCTTCTCTCACTCCAGCGCTGTCCTCCAGACAGTCTCGTCCCTTCACCTGATGAAGGCTGCTTGTGTTGTGGCCGAAACGTCGTGATTTTTTGTTATTTTATTTTCACCTACGTGACTTTACCCAATAGAACCAAAGAGTATATTTGATACTTTTTGCATTGTTTACAGTCTGGAAGCTACCCACATGGCAAATTTAAAGTTGTTGCATGTCGGGAAGTATGCTAAACATTTCGAAGAGACACATAATCACAAATTTCCCTTTTATATATACAGACGAAGGGGTGGGTGACAGCACCACGCCCGGCCGCCTTTGTGTCCCCAGTGGCGATGTTCACACACCACAACAATTACTCGTTTTAGGCTGAGTCGATCTAGGGGAGGCCCAGGAGCGGTTGAAATAATCGTCACCGGTGGTGGCAGTGAGCGGGAATTGAACTCGGGTTGCCGGGTTCGTAGCGCAGTGCGCTAACAACTACACTAATGCGTTACGCTTCCACATGCGTGGGTCACGTGACAGATTTGACGTCACAGCTCACTTGCCGTGCAAAAAAAAATTCATTATTGAGCTCCCCCCCCCCTCCTCCCCCCCGTAAAAACACAAAAGTGTATTTTAATAATTTTTGCGTGGTGTACAGTCTGGAAATTACCCACATGGCAAATTTCAAGTTTGTTGCATGTCGGGAAGTACGCTAAACATTTTGAACAGACACACATAATCACAACTTTGCATTTTACATATGTATGGAGATAATTTCGGCCAGGGCTGCCCTGTGTCAGCGACTCTGAAAAATATGCTGACATCCGGCACACCACGTCCATTGTGTACCTTTCGCTATCGCCGTGGCTACCGGGGCTGTGCTGCCCACTCCACTCCGCACCAGCGACCCGGAAAATATTCAGTGACAGATTAAGCCCTGATTATTATTCACACAATTACACATCCAGTGGAATTTGAACACGTGATTTCGTGCTTACGGGACAAGGTGTTTACTCGGTGGGCCATAGCTGCAGCTCCCCAATGCTGCATAAACCCACGGTTCTTGTTAAAATTCCAGTTACAGTAATGCTACTTTATCAGGCACTGGCTGTATTTCCACTGAAATACACAAGGAGAATTCTCTGTTATTACGAATCTTATATCTGACATGTTTAAGTGGTGCTTTTCTGTTCGGTGAAATGTGTTGCTATTAAATGTGATGCGAGCAAAGAGACGTGTTTATTGATCGCTGATCGATCGATTGACTTCATGGCCGAGCGGTAGCGCGTTGCGCAGATGTTTGTGGTACGAGCCCCACGACCACCCCGGTTAATACTGTGGGTGTATGAACTGTAAATATTGCGCACTGTCTGCTTCGCAGTCGGATGCTAAATATCTCGGAGATGTAATTTAGATAAGTAGTATGCCACGTGTGTCGGCACAACTCTGTAAATGCGACAACTACCGTGGGCTGTCCGTGAAGCGTAGCACCTCCAGGGTGTAGCCTCGTGTGTACGCTGAGCTTGTTTCGCACCGTACGTAGCCAACCGTGCTCATCGGAGGCGCCTCGCGCTGCACGGATGGACCGGACGCCAACGTGCACTCGCAAAACCCAAAAGCTTTTCGATTGCCCTCGTTTTGTCCGTTGAAGACGATGCAAGCCGCGCCGCAGGACGATGGCCGCGAGCACGAGAAGCCGTGCCTCAGCGAGTCCCGCGCGGCGGAGCTGGTGGAGCGCCTCTACGGGGTGAGCGTGGCGGGGGTGAGCCCGCTGGCGAGCTACATCGACCAGAACTACCGCGTGCTGGCGCGCGACGGTCGCCAGTTCGTGCTCAAGGTCACCAACACGCGGGACAGCCAGCGGCCGCAGATGCTCGAGGTGTAGATGGCCATGATGAGTTTCCTGCGGGAGAGGGGCTTCCCCATGCAGGAGGTGGTGGACAACGTCAGCGGGAAGATCATGTCGCTCGAGAACATCGGTGAGCTGCGCCCGCGTGGGTCCCGGGAGCAGAGGCATTGGGGAAGAGATGTACATAATACTAAATCTTGTTCTACTTGATGTGCGTCTCCATCTCCCTTTGTCTCCCCCTACATGCTAAGGCCTCGGCACAGAGACCCTATCTCTCTGTGCTCCGTACGTTGTCTCTCTTTGTGTCTCTGTGTGAACTCCCTTCTACTTAGGTGTCTGTATATATATCTGCGGTTCTGTGTTTCCTCTCTCTTAAATTTTGCTCTTCTATGCCTGATGATGATTGCTTGCGTTGCAATCGAAACATCGTATACTATTATGTAATTTTATTATTATTATTTCTTATTTCTACGTGACTTTACCGAAAAAACAAAAGAGTCATTCCTGCAGTCACGAAAGTGACAAATCAAGTTTAATAGATGTACAGTGCAGTACAATTGATTTTGCTGCAACTGAACTCTGGCCCCCACAACATAGCACCACGCAGCAGCCTGTGATGCCTGTTTAATGCACGATTGTCACCCATAGAAGCCCTAATCCAGGCTCAACCTGCTTAGCTTTCAGATCTTATGATAGGGCACATTCCAGGTGATTTAGTCATAGGCTGATAGTAATCATACGAACACAGCATTGGTTTATACTTGCAAAGACAACGATCAATATCCGAGCATGAGGCGGTGGTATAATACTGGGTCTCACTCCACTGACGATAAGTGATGTAAAAGGATCATACTTTTTAGTTTTTGTGAGGTTGGTGGATGTAACGCACTGCTTGTTGGTACTGGCCCAAGGTCCACATTGTGATATTTTGTAAATTCTTCATATATATATAAAAAAAAAACAATGTTTGGTGTGTGGGATGAAACTGGAATGACTGCTCACAGCAAAGCCACATGGACGAGACGATAACATCTGTGGTGAGAGATCAGAAGCACACTTGCTGTTTTCTCATCTACTGACCTGCAGGTTGGTAGATATAATGTGTGTACAGTTCACCGACGCCGCCATTCACCAACTGCACAGTGTGTTCCACCTCCCCACACCTCCGATGAGCACGGTTGGCTACGTACGTATGGTGCGAAAGAATTTCAACATACTTACAAAACCTAAATCGTAATTTTTGTTTCTGCTTATCTTCCCACGAGACCCTGAGAAGCAAACGTCAAACTCTTTGCATCGAGTTCCGGATTGGCTGACAAGGGGAACACGTCAAACCAAAACCATGTATTACATGAACAAGCATAGACGGGAAAGATATGTCACAAGCGATATATTGTAGAGATATGAGAGAGATTTATTCATGATGAAGGTTTTTGGGTGAGATCGCGTTATTTATAAATGTGTCATAACCCTCCACCACCCGACACAGCCAAACAGTAAAAAATGTGTCACGTTGACAACAGACAAAATAGTTCACTACTTTAGCCCACCGGTGTGAGGAAGAGTGAATCCACAACATTTACAATATTTGAGTACGACGTTTCGCTGGTAATTACATCCAGCATCATTGGGCAATTCGCCAGAATGGTGAAGCGCTCACTTGCTCCTGGTCTTAAATAGAGCAGCAGGGTGATGTCATCATTTAACTCATTCAGAGAGAGATTTAATCAGAAATATGATATTTATATGTAAGAGATAGGAGAAAGATCTATCCGCAAGAGGAGAGATTTAGAGAAATGCAAACATGTCGATACAGAGCTTATCTCTCCCCCACACCCACTCTGACCTCCTGCATCGCATCACTTCAATTAATATTATTATTGTAATCATCATCGTTACACTTGTTTTCACAGCAGAGCCTCACTGAGTATCGGGAGGGTCTTGTCAAACTTTTCAGTTGGGGGGAGGGCGCGGGGGCGACGGTTGTCGTGTGTAATTTCAAGTGAGTATTGCTGACTGAGACATGTACTTAATTAGTTCTTGTAAGGCGTGGCGGGATAGTTGTCCTGTAGACCAGAATGAATTAATTTTGGTGGTTCGGGCTTGGCCCACGGACTGTAGTTGGGACAACACTGGGCTGCTAAACATTTGTAAAGCAAAGTGCTTCATAGCTCATCGGATTACTCCAGTAAAAGTACATATTCTGATTATAATGCCTGGGCTAGCAGCGCTCCTTTAAACCCAGGCTCGGGGTTCATTGCGTGAGCTGACATCGCCGCACAATGCCGTGTTTAGAATACGAAGATCACGGAATGCCGCTGACCCTTATATTTACGTGATGGAACGAGCGACAAAAGTCGCCTCCTGATGCAGATGGGGCCCCCATTCGCCCTGCTCCTAAGTAATTTGCTCAAGCTGAACCCAGGGAATTCAGCTAGACTCGTGTGCTGACGTATCCATTCTGGCTCGAACCTGGGCGAATTGCCCCCGGTTCCGGCCAGCGTCCACTAAGGCGTGAGGGTTGCGTGCCACGTTGCAACTTTGGCGGATGCCTTACGCATGGGTGTGGCGAGGTATTATTCCTCTCAAATGCTTTATTTAGCTACAGCGGTTTAGACAACAAGGCCATATAGGAATGCGAATTTCGGAATTGCTCGGAATGAGCAATTCATCAGAGACCCTGTGTAGTATAGCACGTGGGTAATGAACACAGGACGCAAAGTGGTGAGTTGACACTTTGGCCAGACCTTGGAGGTTCCGATATCAGCTTCCGAACAGCTTTTTATGTTCCAGCAAAAGGAAGCGACGGTGAGATTTCACTAACCGTGGTGACCTCTTGACCTCGGTGGCGACTCCTGCTGTGAATTCTCAGACTGCGGCGAAGGAGAGAAGGAGTTCAACGTGCGGCTGCTCACGTACCTGCCCGGCGTGCCGCTGTCCAGGGTGCTGGCGGATGGCAGCCTGTACTACCAGGTGGGCAAGCTGGCAGCGAGCATCCACCAAGCCCTGCAGCAGGTACGAGCGCACGAGCGCCTCTTGACAGGTGACGTGAGACTGCAGGGATTCATATTCTTGTTGCTTTCGGTAAAGTCACCACGTAGAGGGGGAAACAATAAAATAATAAAAAATATAAAACAATAAAATTATCACGACGTTTCGACTGCAACACAAGCAATCGTCATCAAGTGTGAAAACAACAACAAGGAAATTTGAAAAAAACAATTATTGCTGTGGTTTTCACACCTGATGATGATTGCTTGTGTTGCAGTCGAAACGTCGTGAAAATTCTATTGTTTTATATTTTTATTATTTTATTGTTTCCCTTCTACGTGACTTTACCGAAAGAAACAAGAATATGAGAATATTCGCCAAAGTAAAAAGCCAAAAAAGAAATAACTCGCAAATTACTTCATTGGGAAATGCGGAGCGATAGTTTCCCCAACCCCTTACTGCGACAATCTTAAAAAAAAACTCTTGAGTCTCGGCGAGCCTTTTCTCTCGGTAAGCAAGTGTAATGTGACGTAACGAGCCCACTCGCTCGGAACGTACGCAGCTGTTCATAATTAGCAACGTGAGAGTCCTTCCAAGTGATCGAATGGCTGGTTTTCAAGCAGCGTATTTTTGGTTTAACATGTAGGCTTTCGCGACCAATATAATTCATAATAAAGGTTTTTGGGTTAGATCGCGTTTATTTATAAATGTGTCGTAACCCTCCACCACCCGACACGGCCAATCAGCAAAAAAAGTGTCACGTTGACAAAAAGACAAATAATTCACTACTTTAGCCCACCGGTGTGTTGAAGAGTGAATCCACATTTACAGTTTGAGTACGACGTTTCACTGGTAATTACATCCAGCATCATCGGGCAATTCGCCAGAATGGTAAAGCCCTCGCTTGCTCCCGGTTTTATATAGAGCAGCAGGGTGACGTCATCACTTAACTCATATCAGGTTCAGTGATTAGAGGCGGAGGGGGGGGTATTGTAATTATATAATCGATTAGTAATCAGTCATTGGTTATCTTCTTTGGTTCTTTCGGTAAAGTCACGTAGAATGATAATAAAATAATAAATTTATAAAATAAAATAACACAATAACATTCTCACGACGTTTCGGCCACAACACAAGCGGCCTTCGTCAGGTGAAGGGGGCGAGACTGTCTGGTAGGACAGCGCTGGAGTGAAAGAGCCACGTTCAGATACGGCCTTTAAGCTGTGTGAGAGGAACAAAGCGCCTTGACAAAGGAATTAGCATAAAATTTAGCATTGAAATGGCTGAATGATTAGCTTGTGACTGGTCACAGAAATAGCTATGTTAAAAGTTAAAGCATACACACCCGCAGAGGCACCCATTGTTAAAGGGATTAGCATAGAATTTAGCATTGAAATAGCTAAGTTAAGGCATACACATCTTGACAATGGAATTAGCATAGAATTTAGCATGATGACAAAGGCAATGCCACTGTCATCATGGACAAAACAGAATATAACAACAAAATTCAAGAACTACTCAACGATGGCAGCTACACAAAAATAAAAAGAGATCCCACCAACAGCCTGGTCACCAAAACGAACAAAATAATCTCTAATTCAACAGCATTAATTGATGAGATCAAACAGTTCTCGTTGAAGCCCTCTGCTGCCAGACCACCAAGATTATATGGCCTTCCAAAGATACACAAAGAAGATACACCCCTTCGTCCCATCGTCTCTACTATCAGCTCCCCCACCTACAAACTGGCACGTTTTCTTGCTGATATACTGCGACCTTTCACTGGAAAAACCACCTCTGCGGTACTAAATTCTACTCACCTGGTATCGACAATCAAAGGCATTTCCCTGTCCCCAAACGACCTGCTTGTCAGTTTTGATGTGGTGTCCTTGTTCACCAAAGTCCCGGTACCTGACACCATCGCTATCATTGAAGACCTGGTTCATCAAGGACTGCATACTGATGTACCCCCCCTGGTGAGACATTGCTTAACCAACACTTACTTCACCTGGAATGGAACTTTCTACAAACAAACTGAGGGCACCCCAATGGGCTCCCCCCTATCTCCGGTTGTAGCCAACGTATTCATGGAAAAATTTGAAACTGACGCCATCCAGACTGCCACTCTACGCCTGACCTTATGGAAGAGGTACGTTGATGACACCTTTGTCATCTGGCCACATAGCCAGCCTGCTCTAGACCAATTCCGCGACCACATCAATTCCATACACCCAGCCATCAGATTTACCATGGAGGTCGAAAAAGATGGCAAACTACCCTTTTTGGATGTCTTAATTAAAAGAAGACATGATGGTTCAATGAGCCACTCTGTCTACAGGAAAGCTACCCATACAGATGCTTACTTGAAACCGGATTCCCACCACCATCCATCCCAGAAGAACTCCCTCATCAAGACTCTATACCATAGAGCCCAATGCATTTCCGACCAGGAACACATTACCAGTGAACTCAAGCACGTACACCAGGCTCTCAGGGCTAATGGCTACTCCGACTACACAATCCGCAAAGCCATCACTCCAGTCATGAAGAAGGATCCTCTTGTGGAGCCACTCAAAACCATCACCTTACCCTACATTGCAGGGGTCACTTAAAAGATCTCCAAAATCCTGAACAAACACAAGATCCAGGTCCGATTCAACACAGTACATAAAATCCGTGATTTAGTTCCATCTGTAAAAGATGCTGTTCCAGACATACAGTACCCGGGTGTTTACAAACTAAAGTGCCTCTGTGGTAGTAGCTACATTGGAGAAACCAAAAGACATATCTCGGACCGCATCCGCGAACACAAAGCAGACTTGAAACACGGTAGGACGAACTCCTCTGCCTTGGCAGATCACTGTTATAATTCAGTGGGCTCACATGACATTGACTTCTCCAAGACGGAGGTTCTTTGCAAACCAACCGGCTACCATGAGAGATTCGTTCATGAGGCCATTCACATATACAAGCACAGAGACAATTTCAACCGAGAAGATGGATTCAGGCTTAGTAACCACTGGAAAGATGTTTTAAATCATTTCTGTTCTTAATTAATTGTATTTTTACGATGACCTTCGGACCGCAGCTCTTTCGCCAGCATTGCCTCTTAATACCTCTCACACCACGGTTATTGGTATAGTTTTACAATATGGAGCATACTAGGGCCTCGCAGCTGTCTCTCTCCCCCTCCTCTGTTCCGACCATGGACGAACTCGTCCGTCTGAACGGGGCCCGTAGCTATCCGTGGTGCTGAAATTTGAGGGTAAGAATCCATCCATTTTTTCGCCATATAGCATTGTGATATATAACGACTTATTGTTGGTAGCTTAGCTGATTGGAGAATATAGAGTTTATTGACAACATGAAGGTAATTTATATTTTAGTTTTTATTGGTTCACTATATAGTACTGTGAATAGCTCAGATGTGTAGTCATTTCTGTGACCAGTCACTAGCTAATCACTCAGTTGCTTCAATGCTGGATTTGCCTAGTTATTTCAATGCTAAATTCTCCTGTTTGATTTGTACTAAGGGCCTCGGTGAATGTGTATGCTCTGACTTTAACGTAGCTATTTCTGCAGCAGGTACAAGCTCTATTTCTGCAGCAGGTACAAGCTAATCACTCAGCTATCTCAATGCTAAATTCTATGCTAATTCCATTGTCAAGATGTGTATGCCTTAACTTAGCTATTTCAATGCTAAATTCTATGCTAATCCCTTTAACAATGGGTGCCTCTGCGGGTGTGTATGCTTTAACTTTTAACATAGCTATTTCTGTGACCAGTCACAAGCTAATCATTCAGAAATCAAATGCACACTGATGCCTATCTGAATGCAGAATCACATCATCATCCAGCTCAGAAATCCTCTCTTATCAAGATGCTCATACATCGGGCTAAAACAGTATCAGATGGTGAGAGTCTAGTGAGAGAGATTAAATACGTTAAAGACGCACTACGACAGAATGGCTACAAAAATGCTCAAATTAACAGAGCACTGAATGCCAAATCACGATCGCAAAGCAATACTGCCGAAAGCGACCAGATTGTTAAAACAATAAAAATTCCATATATCTCAGGAGTAACTGACAAATTAGCCCGTGTTTTGCAAAAGCAAAACATTACAGTAAGATTTGGTACAGTACACAAAATTAAAAAAACTAGTATCTTGCACTAAAGACGCATTACCTAACTATTAACAGAAGGTGTATATCGGATTGTTTATGTGGCAGCTGCTACATTGGGCAGACGGGACGTAACATCAGCGTAAGACTAAAAGAACATCAGAGAAATATTAAATTATCTCAAACACAACTGTCGGCAGTGGCAGAACATGCTTGTCAACAAAGACACTCAATTGATTTTGACAATGTTGCAGTGGTGTGTAAAACTAATTATTACTGGCAAAGACTAATTAGAGAATCCATTGAAATTGAGAGGAACAAGAATAACTTTAATCGCTCTGACAGCTACAGGCTTAGTGCGGCCTGGAAGCGTATTATTAAATAATACACATTACATTTTGATTTAAAGAATTACTAATCTACAACTCATTACTAATCATAACCAATGACTGATTACTAATCGATTATATAATTACAATACCCCCTCCCCTCCGCCTCTAATCACTGCACCTGATATGAGTTAAGTGATGACGTCACCCTGCTGCTCTATATAAAACCGGGAGCAAGCGAGGGCTTTACCATTCTGGCGAATTGCCCGATGATGCTGGATGTATTTACCAGCGAAACGTCGTACTCAAACTGTAAATGTGGATTCACTCTTCAACACACCGGTGGGCTAAAGTAGTGAATTATTTGTCGTTTTGTCAACGTGACACTTTGTTTTGCTGATTGGCCGTGTCGGGTGGTGGAGGGTTACGACACATTTATAAATAAACGCGATCTAACCCAAAAACCTTTATTATGAACAGCGTATTTTTGTTGTTTCCCCCCCCCCCCCAAATTTTATTCCAAGCGTCGGGGTGGAGCGGTGGCGCAGTTGTGCGCACACTGCGCTACGAACCCGGCCACCTGAGTTTTATTTCCTGCCACGGCTAACATTCGTGGCAAGTGATATCTGAACCAGTCCTGCCCCCCCCCCACCCCCCCTTGTCCTCTATCCTTCACCAACCTACACTGACCAGTTTGGCGAAGTATGGTCAAACACCCTACATGACCAACACTGAATACGGCAGTGCCTTGATAAGAGCTGTATGAGTTGTGCTAATTGGTGCCATGTCATGAGATGGAAAAACACATCTCATTCTGTGCATCACCTCTGGTTAGAGAATGGCCCACAGAAGGTGATCTCACAAAACTACTTCTCAGATCCATTCAAGTGTCCTGTTATTCACAAATACCAATCAAACATTTGCCAGCCGCACGCAGGACTTGGGCAGCCCCACCCTCAGCTGCATAATAAGTCTAGATTTTTAGCTTTCGTGACTGCAAGGATTCATACTCTTTGGTTTTTTCGGTAAAGTCACGTAGGTACAACTATAAAATGATAGAATGAAAAAAAATGTAGTTGTTTTTTCATTTATTCTTTTATTTTATAGTTTTACCTACGTGACTTTACCGAAAAAAAACCGAAGAGAAAATAATAAGTCAAGGAGAACATCTTTTCTGAAACGAAGACTATCCTTTGCTAGCTTGACGTTTTGCTGCCTTTAACTTACATGTGTACTCAACTGGCCAATGCGATGTTAATCTCGTATTGCATTTTTTGTCATCTTACCGCCTTCGTTTTTAAACATCTGCATAGTTTGAGCACCCGTTCCTGCACTCCCTGCAACGAGACGATTTCATCTGGAACCTGTCAAACACCCACCTGCTCGAGTCCTACCTCTTCACTCTGGACGGCGACCCCAACCAGGGTCTGGTCAGGGAGGTCATCGCCAAGTTCCGCGAGGAGATCCAACCCAACCTGCACAAGTTAACCAGATGTACGCTCGCCTCGCAGCTTCACCCGGGACGTAGCTCCATGCCTCAGGGGGCGAGGGGCGCTTCAGGCCACCGACGAGGCCTTGAAGCCACGACGGGTGCCGCGTACGTGTGTACGTTGAACTTCTTTTGCACCGTACGTAGCCAACCGTGCTAATCGGAGGTGCGGGGGAAGGACAACAAACTAAACACAAAAAATCAGTTCAAAAATAAATTAGTGTTCAATCTAGGTTTAAAAGTGCATAGCTCCAGTGCCTTCCTAATATCGGAAAGAAGAGCTTTTCAGACGGCCGCAGAAGTGCATCTGAAAGCGCGCGATGCGGTGACCGTCTTTGTTTGTTCGATGGTTAGCCAAAAGCCGCTGCGAGGATCACCCGAATTCGCGTGATGGTTTATGCTGCTTGACGAGATCAGCAAGGTATTGTGATTCATTTGTGGCAAGCATTTTCTTTGCAATGTGCTTTATGTGATTACTTTTACCCAGCATACACAGATGCATTACAAGGCATGCATGTAATGGGGGACACTCGCACAGACACTGATCACAGGTGAATCAAATGACAGGGTTATTACATTCAGACGCTACTGTATATAAATCATAATTGTAATTTCTACCAAATCATTTTTCAATGGATGCTAAATTGTGTTCAACAGTTTTTGTTACACATATACTCATAATAATAATGTACAGCCCTTTGTCAATGCACTATCTGGACGAAGGCATTCCCAGGCTGTGTAGGGTCATGGGGGTTGTTTTGCCTCCTTCACCATGCTGGTCGGTGAGGAGGTAGGTAGAATCCCAGGACTGGTTCAGATATCAGTGATGTTCTCCATGGCCGGGAATCAAGGGCTCGTGATGCGGTGTGCATACCACTACACACCGCTCCATATCTCGCCCCTGTACAGGGTTGTACGACGCTGGTGGGTTATTGTAATTATGTGCCTTTGAAGGCAGGAGAAGAAGTCGGTTATTCACTGAGACTCTGCGGGGGCCGTTCTTAGACCCGCACACGCGGCTTGCGCAACACCAATCGTGCGGCCGGAATAAAAACGGCACGGGCACGAACGATGACGACGGCGACGAGGGGAGGACGGTCAACAATAAAAGACAACGGACGAAATCAAATTCGACGTTCCCCCTCGCTGCAGGCATAATCCACGGTGACTTCAATGACGACAACATCCTGGTGCAGGAGGTGACCACGGGAAGCGAGCAGCAGCAGCAGCAGCAGGGGCCCAAGTCGGCGGAGGGAGCTCCGCGGCACCGCGTCTCCGGCGTTGTGGACCTCAACTCGATGATGTTCGGCTACCACGTGTACGACCTGGCCATGGCCATCATGTACATGATGGTGGAGAGCGGAGAGGCGATGGAGGCCGGGGGTCACGTCCTGGCCGGCTACGAGAGCGTGCAGGCCCTCACCGAGGACGAGAGGAGGGCCGTTTACTTCCTGGTGGCGTGCAGGTGAGAGCGGAGGTGGGGACACTAAAATCCCAGCTGATCAACAAGTCGGCAGCAAAAACCCTCTTGAATAACAAACGATATTAACCGTCACGACAGCAACGGCAACAACAACATGGTCTACTTTTCCCCGCAGGTTCTGCCAGTCGCTGGTCATGGCCCGCTACACGGGCCAGGGGCCTGGAGGACATGCAGAGGCTGTGGTCCGATGTTGCGGCACGGTACAGAAACTAGAACCGTGGTGGAGATCGAGCAGACGGCAAGGAGAGAGAAGGGGGAGTTTGGGGTGGGGGGGGGCCCACCGTGAGACACGTCCTCCCACTCGCCCCACCGGTACCTCCCGATGCTTCGCAAGGAACCGGTTTCAACTTGAACGTGGCGCCGTTGGTTTTGGACACGTGCGATCTTTGAATACGGAATCTGAAAAATGTGAATTGCTCATGCCAGGCACTTAATGCATAGGAGAGGTTTTTCGTGGCTTCAGGTTGAGGAGGCCACAAGTGCCACCTCGGGTTTTCCAGTCTCGGGCGATGGCGCGCGCGTCCGGTGGATCCGTTGAGTAACTGGAATGCGACGGCATTGGCTTCATCGTCAATACGATCCAAGCGCATTGAGAGACCGTCTAAATCCGCATCGCTGGGAATCGCCCAAAAACAGGAAAGTATTTATTCATTTTCTTCTTTGAAACATTTCGGAGACTTGAGACGATTGTAGACAAGAAGGACGAGGAAAGATTTTGGGCTGGACTTGAACAGGGGGTAGTAAGATGGGAGATCTTAGTTGCCGGTGTGCAGATAATATAGGCGATTAGAGGGGGGGGGGGGGGGGGGGAGAGGTAGGAGCGTTGAGAGCCCATGGAAGATCTTGAAGACATTGAAGGCGTCTTCAAGATCCTCCATCTTGCGGTTGAGTCGGAATTAGATTGAGAGCACAGTGGAGGGATCCGAGTACCGGGTTGATGCGTTCTCATTGATGGGTGCAAGTTTGAAGGTTGGACGATCACTTGCACTTAGGAAGGTGGGAGATTTGTGGAGTCCACAGAGAGGGGTCCCTCCATGATTAATCAACGAGCACGATGAAGGCACGAATAAGATTCGGAGCGGCAGTTACATCGGCGCTTTCTCCAACCGGACAGGGGCACATATCTTCCCGGGATAAACTGCTCCGTATAATTGGTCCCTAGCAAAGGAGCTTCTTCATCATCATCATCAGACTTTTTTTTCACGTTCCAGTTCTCAATGAATCCACCTGTACGCGCCAAGTGACGGGCGGGGAAAGCACAGGGCCGTCACAGACAAAATCCATTGTCGTATTGTGCTTCTATGCTCCCGTGTCCATTCTTGGCCGCCTTTAACCCGCACTGACCGGCACGGTGAATTGTGGTCACGTGACCCCAACGGAGCAGCACGACGTGGGGTGGGGGTCGTTCTCATACAGCAGTGGATTGACACGAGGCCTGTACGCGTGCCTCTCAATCTCACGTCACCGGAGGTTGAACAAACCTGAAGTGGAAGCTGTTGTTTCCTCAACCTGGAGGCACTGGTCACCCACAGCCTTGTTGCATATGTACATACACGGATTTATACATATTTCCATACACATGTACATTTGCTTTCCATAGGTTACGTGTGTATGCATGGATGTATACATGCATGTGTACATTCATACCTACACACATGCATTCATATGTACAGATATAAATATATAAGTCCACTAATAATTTACATAGGAACTTGTTGGCAGATCTATACATTTGTAAATGTATTTACAAACATATACCCATGTATGTGTATGCAACACATGCATGGGTATATGTCTGTATGGCGCGTACATTGACACGTATACGTATTTCCATACACATACATTTTTTTTCCCATAGGTCATGTGTGTATGCATGCATGTATGTATACATGCATGTATGCATGTGCACATTCATACATAGACACATGCATTCATATGTACAGATATATACATGTAAGTGCACTAATAATAAATGTAGGAACATGTTTGCAGATATATACATCTGTAAATACACGTACAAACATATACCCATGTATGTGTACGCAACAGATGCATGGGTATATGTTTTTATGGGGCGTACATTGGCATTGCTTACTTAGGCCCATATAATTATATTCGTATGTATAGCACATTGTCCTGTACAGGGTGTGTTGTCCTTGAATGTACCCATAATTAAATAATCGATCTAATTGAACTGTGCGGTTCAAGTTTCAAGTTTGCTATATTCATACAGGTGAGAACCCAAGAGACCAGGATGGTCTCATGTGAAGACTGACCTGGGGCATTCGGATGGGCAGTAGGGAGAGTGATGAACACCATGTATCCAATCGAGATAATTTGCGGTGTAATTTTCGCCAAACGTGGACCCTGACGCCAGCGCACAGTGGTCCCACTCTTGCGAACTACGCCAAGGGATCTTTAACGTGTCCCCCTGGCTGAAATATTGGCAGCAAAAATCATCCTTACCGTGCTTGCATTTAACGTTTGCGAAAACCTCGAGTGAATCCGTGTTGGCAGCACGCACAGAGGCGCGTGCCGAGCGCACAAAAATGTCTCCGCCTTGGTCATTGTGCAAAATCACCAATTCCTAAATAACTGCATCCGTTGGTCATCCATCTTTCTAGAGTGGTCGCCGATAGCAGCACACGAGAAAAGCACGTGATGTTGGCAAACACCTGGGACTTTTAAATCTCGATATGATGCGTATCAACGCGATGGTCGACATGTGGCCGTCGAGAGGAGGGCATGAGACACAGATGATGAAATCTTCACATTACCAAGTGTGAATGGGTTATGTGATTTCATAAACATAGCTAGGACTGCAGTCTACTGTAATCCATTTTCTTCAGTGATTGGTGGACACCCCTGTAACAGGTACATTCACAATCTTATACAGTAAACATGTACATTGAGACATTAAATGCATGCTGTTAGAATTATGATGTATTACTATTAGGGATGTTCCAGATTTTCAGATTAATCTGAAAAATCTTGCAATCCAGGCTGAGACGTAAAATTTGGGACAAAACAGGTGGCATCACCTTCACGCCAAGAGTGGTGTCACTTGACAGGAGGTAATTGCCACATGACATCACTTGTTAAAACCCCCAAAACGCATAAAAATTAGGACATCGTGTAAGTGGTCAAAAATCCATAAGAAGATCCATAATTGTTGTTACAAATGCAAGCAAGTAATTTTTTTAAATCAGAAAATCGCCCATAGTATTTTACATGCATAAGCGTATCTGTACACACAAGTATGGGTGTGCATACACAAATACTAGGCGTGTAGCGATGCATAGACCGTAAACAAACGATTCCTACACCCACAAACGTTCGCATCTAATCGTGCATTTGGGAATTTGTCATTTACAAGTGATGCAAACGATGTCCGAGCGACACGGTACGCATCATAGTCGGGCCAAGTTGAGTGAACGAAAACCGTAGAGACGAGAACGAAAAAAAGTGTGAAACAATACAAATGCGAGTTTCATCATCGATGGTGACCCACTGCAGGACCGGTGTTTTTATCGGTCGTAGTAATGACGCAGCGGATCAGAATCCTCGATCGACGGCGATTCCGTATGCTCGCAACACGTGTGGCAAATAGCAAACGTTAGAATCGCCCAGTAAACCGTTTGACCAACGTTGGCCGAACGTTCACCCCTTGCGCTGGTCCAGATGTTCCACTTTTACTGGGAAACCACTTGCATTCCATCCGTGCAATCCACCTAATTGATCCGGTCACCTAATCCACCGCAGGCACTCGAGGTGCCGCGTTCACCACATTTGGTAATTAAAACCAAATTGTTTAATCTTGAATCTATCGCAGCGCCCGAGTGATGACGATACGTCGAACTGCTGGGTGGTGGGGGGGGGTAGTCTTATTCGTACATGCCTAGTATTTACCTACATGCATAACCTGCGCGCACAGGATAGTACTGGCGTAACGCGTGTAGCCAGTTTTCCGCCTTCAAAAGTGCCTTTATTTTTTAACAAAACAGGAGAGACAAAGCGGCCCAGCTGCGGAGAGCTATCCTCCGGAAACGATGCTTGCGTTCCTCTGCACGGCTACCTCCTGGGGCGACAACCTGTGGTTAATCCCAACATTGCTCCCTGCCGTAGCTGCTCGTGCGTTAGGAACGTATTGTTGCTGCATCCAGCGCTGTTGACAAAACGGCGTTCACAGTTGACATGTAATTCACATGTAGTTCACATGTAGTTCACATGTAGTTCACATGTAGTTCACGCAGAGTTTCAGTGCAGCGTGCAACGTGTGCCTAGCTTTGAACTATTGTGTCGTGTTGTTTTAGTTTCCTGCCCCCCCCCGCCCCCCTCCCCGAATATATTTCACGTTAAGTGTATTTTTTTTCGGCGCAGGTGAGAAGCAAAATAAAAATTGGCGCAAAAACAACTTTCGGCACGTAAAATATAAAAATCGAAAAAATAAAAATATAAATGAATGTTAAAGAAGATATTCCCTATGGCGCTTGTCAATGTGATTTCCAATTATGCTGTCAATGTCGCGCGTATCCATTTGAAAATCCTGCATAGCAGCGCACCACCCTGTGTGCCACGCACTTACAAAAAGAAATCCCCCGAAAATTCAGTTATTGAAAAACGCGACATGTTTCGAATGCCAACCCCCTTCAAAGCACTGTCTGGTAGGACAGCGCTGTCCTACCAGACAGTCTCGTCCCTTCACCTGATGAAGGCCGCTTGTGTTGTGGCCGAAACGTCGTGAGAATATTATTGTGTTATTTTATTTTATCAATTTATTATTTTATTCTCATTCTACGTGACTTTACCGAAAGAACCAAAGAAGACACACACAAGTTTTAGCCCACGGAATTTTTAAGAGGGCAAATCGCAGTTTTTCGGATTTTAAAATCTGATGTCATGTTTGGAATGTGTCACCCTTCAGCATCTCCAGATGCAAACTTGATTAAGTCTGAGTTTGTGAAAAAATAAGACGCCCAAGTCTAAAATGGTTTGGTCTTACATTTGAGGGGCCTGTCATTAAAATGGCGGATTTTCAATTTTTCCAAGTCGTAAATGTCGAGACTCCGCTCTTGTTCTTTAAATTTTAAGCTCTCCAAACGCTTTAGAACATCATTATAATTGACATCGCTCGCTCGGTGAACTTACTCGCCACTGTAATTAGATTGGGGAGGCAGGAATGGTTATGTTAAGTCGCTTATTATTACTGGAATCTTTAGATGTTAATAATGATTTAGTTGCGGTTGATGATCAAATGTGACGGTGCTGTCGTAGGGTCTCTAGCAATTGCACCACAATCGAGGGGTGTCCCA
This sequence comes from Petromyzon marinus, assembly GCF_048934315.1. Taxonomy (NCBI): domain Eukaryota; kingdom Metazoa; phylum Chordata; class Hyperoartia; order Petromyzontiformes; family Petromyzontidae; genus Petromyzon; species Petromyzon marinus. The sequence goes on from NW_027422662.1 coordinate 5,188,826, forward strand.
GAATAACCTGGTAACCCACACTTATTATTGTTCTCTCTAACCCCACGTGTGACTTCTTTGAAGCGCTTGACAATACAACTTTCCCCGTACAGATGTTCCGCACAGTGGCCTTAAAACATTCGCTCGCATCATCTCTTCCATCCCCTTACTCTCTTTTACAAAGCCCTACCTCTCACGAAGGTGTGCTGCTTGTGTGGGTTATCAAGTTTTCCTAACATGCCCGCCAGTTGCAGTAGAATCTGGATATAAGCACACCCTTTACAGAGCAAGGCCACCAGTGTAACGTAAGAATGTGTTGCCATATAAGAACTGTGCTTATAGCAGGTGTGCTTATATCCAGCTACTTATCTGTTTTTATTTGCCAATGATTATTGCCCAGGGTCCACAGCATGGCGACTAGTCGCTCGTGACGCCGACGTGCAGTGTTGTCAACGCAAACCACAATGACATGCGATTTGTGTTCTATAAGTGTCTGTATGCGACCCCTAATGGCCTGCGGCCTAACCGCGCACCGATCTCATCTGAGCAAGTTTTGAGCCTGGATACTGCTCGGATGGGCGACCACCTTGCACAAAATACAGGTGCAGTAGTCGTGGGCATTCCGGGCAGTGCAGCTAAATCCATTTTGTGTCTGTACTCCCCCTGACCTTTATCAAGACACACTGACGTGTGGTCAGATAACCCCTCACTACCGACTGCTGGGTGGCGTGAGCCCTTATCCAGCAGTGGATTGACAAACGGGGGATGTATACACGCACACGTATGGCTGTGTAGCCAAGACGAAAGATAATCCGGTTGATCTCTTCGAAACAATGGCATTGTATCGAACAAATTGTTCAGTCATTTTCACAAGTGAGGGGGAGAGAAAGAAGGGGGGGGGGGTGGACCTTTTCCAACTCTGACCTCTTTTTAGCTCGCTGGTTGCCCCCAGTGGTCCGGCAGAGGCCGTGGTTTTATACCGGGGGTTTGTGCAGTGCACGGAATTTATAGCGGTCCGCATCCAGTTGGGCGAACCACCACACCCCCCGTACATTCCACGTACAACCAGAGGACCAGAGCCCCCCGCAGTCCATTCAGTCTTCACGCGTGGCACGCCCGCACACGAGGAGGCCTTACATTTCTCATGGAATATTTTCTGGGTCGCTGGTAGACCGGAGGAGGCACACGTGATTTTTTTTGTTTGTTTAGCCACGGCCGTAGTGTGAGAAGTGCGTACTGGACGTGGTGTGCCGTGTGTGGGATGTGGTTGAAATTAAAGCCCCGCTCCTCACATGCGCACCCGTGGGTGATAATAATACTGTCAGAATCTTTTTTTTCCCGTTCATTTACTCAGGAAATCCTGACTGTTTCTGAGATTTTGTATTCATGAAGTTCCAGCGTTCAGATGTTCGACCAATTCTTTTGTAACTTGTTTGGCTCGTGAGAGGAAACCGGAGTAACTCGGAGATTACCTGTGCATACGACATCTGTTGGCCAACTTGCAGCGCAAGGCCTAAAACGTCTGCTTTTCCCAGACAGTCTTCAAATTAAGCACTAAACCCAGGCTCTTCCCCGGTTGAGCTTCAAAGATCTGACGAGATTTGGTGCATTCTGTGAGTTGCGGTTGCATTCAGATATTTTTTTAATCTAAACTACAGTTGACCTTAGAACCATCAGACACGGGCGTGGGGAGTCCTGGCCTCGTGAAAGATCAGTGGACTTTCTTGCATTGCCATGACCTTCCACTCGGCGGACTTTGGGAACGGTAGTGTGGTGGGGGTGGTGGGTGTTTGATGATTTTGCTGTAAAGGTTTCCTCTACAAAAGTGGGACACTCCTGGGTTTTGCCACCAAGTACTAAGTCATGTTTTGCAGAGGGGTCAAATACTTATTTCCCTCATTAAAATGCAAATCAATTTATAACATTTTTGACATGCGTTTTTCTGGATTTTTGTTGTTGTTATTCTGTCTCTCACTGTTCAAATAAACCTACCATGAAAATTATAGACTGATCATTTCTTTGTCAGTGGGCAAACGTACAAAATCAGCAGAGGATCAAATACTTTTTTCCCTCACTGTAAGTTCGATTACAGGGAATGACTATAACATGAATTGGAAGTGATATCTGGACCCCTTCAAACAAACCGCATTGGCCAGTGTGGTGCAGTATGGTCAAGCAACCCATATAATATGGGGAAAGGCATCATCCAGCAGTGGATTAATCTGAGGCTGTGAAAATTGGCTAAGCCTCGAACGCAGATGCACCACGTATACACTGCCGCCTCCTGTCTTATGCCATTGCCGACGAGAATGTTGCGCTCTCATACAAAATTAAAACTATTTTTTATTTTACCAGGGCCCACTGAGCTGTAAAGCTCTTTTTTTTAGAAGCGACCTGGCCACAAATGATAGCTCAACGAAGTGGCTTATCGCGTGAAAATTTCTAGCAGCCAAATACTCCAAACGCATGCTTCTGAATGGGGAGGGAAAAACCGGAGGACTCGGAGAAAAAGCCACACGATCAAGGGGAGAACATCCAAATATACAGCAGCAGGCGTCAGGGTCGAGATCGAACCAACGACCTCCTGTATACCAGGCGAGGTAGTTAACATCTAGCCTCTGTGCTTGCAGCCCATCTTACCCGAGTGAATGTGAGCTTGCATTCTGTGCTCTGGTAACCCGTAATTGTACACAAGCGAGAGTGAGAAAGTACACCACCAGTTTTTCAGGTCGCCCTATCCGATGAGAGCGATCAAACACGATGTGCGATTCTCAGAGACAGCAATAATATGATCCCATTCCTCTAGAATTACTGTCAGCTGTGCCCCTATGATAGGAAAGGTTATGCCACTCTTCAGAGGTGTAGAGGAGTAGAATGGGGAAGTGGCATCACTTGTGCTGTCCAGGGCGATGACGTGACGTCATGCGCTCGGGGCAGCAGAGTGACGTCACGGCTCCTGAAGGATAAAAAGGGGACCCTGGGACATAAGAGGGATCGTAGCTGGAGAGTAGGGTCTGAGAAGGGTGAAACGGGGAGCCAGGGGCAAGAGGGTAGGGATAGGGGAGAGCACAGTGCCAGGCTAGACGTGGCTGTGCTCTTCGCTCGGCCGTGTTGGTTGATCCCACGGCCGGGGCAGAGGAGACAGCACAGGGCAGCCGGCTGTGTCGGGACCTAGCCCGGGACCCCTAACCCCTGGGGAGTTGTTCACCCCTGTGTATTGTTAAAGATTTGTAATAAAACCTTGGCAGAAGCCCCTACCTTACCTTAGCCTCCGAGTGAGTTGTCGGGAACTCCTTTACAACTGGTGTCAGGAGTGGTTACGCTGCCGTCGCTATGCCTAAATCGGGCGGGCGGCGTAAGAATCCACCAGCGAGACGCCGGGAGAGTGCTGACGATGTCGGGGAGGCTCCGGCTGCGACCCGGGGGCAGTCCGTCGCCATGGAGATGGACTCGGCGGGGCAGGTGGTGTCGGCGGTTGGGGGTCCCAGCGCACCACCGCCGGTGGCGGGGGGCGATGCCGAGGAGCAGTCGCAGCTGCTCCTGCGGGCGATCGAGCAGCTCACCGCCGCCCTTACAGAGGTGGGAGCGCGGACGCACCCACCCGGCCCACACTCCGCGTGGCACCGGCGGATTCCCGCCGCTTTGCCGCCCACCAATTTGGAAGTTGGCGCCATTTTTCATGCGCCGCCGGAAGTGGCGGCCATGTTGGTGGGGGAGCCGCAAGCGGACGTCATTTCCGCTGCGACGCCGGAAGCGGCTGCCATTGTTGCGGCTGTGGCGGCCGCGGATGCGGCTGCGGATGCCGCCGCGGCTCCGCGCCTCGCCGTGGCTGCGAGCTTGCCCGCGGAGGTTGCCGCGGATGTCGCTGCCGCGGCTCCGAACCTCGCCGTACCGGCGAGCCGGGCCGCGGATTCCGCCGCAATTGCGGGATGGGCCGCGGATCCATATGCCGCCGCATTTGCGAGGTGGCTCGCAGGTGCTACTGCGCCTCCTCACCTCGCCGCGTCTGCGGCGTGGCCCACGGAGGCCGCAGCGCCGCCGGCCCTCTTCGCGGGCGGGGCCGCTGGGCTGGCCGTTGGCGATGCCGCGGGCCCACACCTCGTCGCGCCTTCAAGGTGGGTCACGGGCGCTAGTGCGCCTCCGCATCCCGCCGCGCCGGCGGGTGCTACTGCGCCTCCTCACCTCGCCGCGTCTCCGGCGTGGCCCACGGGGGCCGCAACGCTGCTGCACCACGCCGCGTTGCGGGAGGATGCCGCGGATGCGGAGGCCGCCGCAGGCACGCACGCCGGCACCGCGGCTCCGTACGGCGCCGCGGACAGGTGGGTCGCGGGTGCTGTGGCGCCTCCACACCTCGCCGCGTCTACGGCGTGGCCCGGGGAGGCCGCAACGCCGCCGCCCCTCGCCGCATCGCGGGAGGTTGCTGTGGCTGTGGCTGCAGATCGATCCGTCGCCGCGCCTGCGGGGTGACCCACAGGGGCCACCGCGGGGCCGTATTATACCACCGCGTCTCCGGCGTGGCCTACGGGGGCCGCAGCGCCACCGCACCTTGATGGATGAGATGGATGAGAAGGAGATGCAGGTCTTCAAGTCTATTCCCCCGGCCGATAAGGCTACGCTTCCGACAGTGTACCTCCGGATGGCCGATGTACTCGAGCCGCCGTCCAGGACACGCCAGAAGTTTTCACTACGGCGACAGGAGGAGGGGGAATCTCCATTGGTTTTCCGCTGCACGCTCCTGGCCTTGGCACAGGCCACATACCCTGATATACAGGGCAGGGCGCTGGACTCGATGGTCCTGGAATGGCTACTCGACCTGGCACGTGAGCTGGGGATCGCTTTATCTATAAATAGCGATCACCAGATCACGTCGTTGGCGGTGGCCGAAAACATCCAGGTGCACCTCTCCCTCCGCCAACAGCCCCGGATGGCGGTGTGCGCGGGGATCCCGGCACCAGAAGAGGAGGCCGCCTCTCAGGGGGTGGACACCCTCGCGGCCCTGGCGATGCCCGGTCGTCGCGGGAGGGGGGCGGGTGGTCGCCGTCCGGAGCAGCGGGGGCAACCGGGACCTTCCCGCCCGCAGGACACTGCCACGGTGACCTGCTTCCGCTGTGGTCAGCAGGGCCACATTGAGCGGGGGTGTAGGAATGCCCCGGGGGCCTTCAGCAAAGGGGCTCCAACTCCTCCCGGACCTTCATCGGCATCGAGCCCAGGGCCCCAGGCGAGTCGCGACGCATCACCCGCGCGGCCGCCCCCCTCACCTCATGCATCTAGCGGGGCTAGGGTTCATCGTCAGGTGGGTGTCCTCAAGGGGTCGGGTGCACCACCATTGTCACCCACTGGATGGCCCAGGCTGACCCGCCACTGGAACACGCTGGCACATCGGATGGTGGCGGCAGCTGCTGGCTCCTCAGCGTTGGCGGGTTGCATGCAGGGGGTGCGAGTTCGCCTCTTGGTGGATACGGGGGCGTCTGCCACCATTATTTCAGAGGCCATTTTCAAGCTCCTACCCCACAGCGTCGGTCCGTTAGGGCCGGTTCATGGGGCTTGTGTCGCCGCGAACGGCAGCAGTTTGGGCATATTGGGCCAAGTTATAGCATACCCCTTAGGTTGCGCAGACCGCTCAAAGGGGGCTCCACGGAGACAGGTATCCTCCTGTCTCCGTCGAGTTACTTTTCAAGGACGATGGAATTGGTGGGCGCCTTAACGGCCGTGTCGGGGGGCCAGGACCTTTTTCTACAGGTCCTCAATTCGGAGCCCACGCCGATCGTAATCCCGGCCAGTGCCGTCCTGGCGCACGCGACCCCGGCTCCCCCACCCGAGAGCGCTGCCCCGGATGGAGGAGTCGTGGCAGGCGTGATGCGTGCGGGGGACTCTGACGCATCGTGGATCGCCACGTTGTGCGACGAGAATGCCTCGTTGTCCACCGGGGAGCGTCAGCAACTCCGCGAACTCATCGAGAGGTTCACCGATGTGTTTAGCCAAAGTAAGTTTGATCTGGGTCGCACTACTCTTTTGGAACACCACATAGATACGGGCGACTCAGCCCCTATTCGGCTTAATTCCCACCGCTTTAGCCCTGCGGAAAAGGAGCATGTCCGCTCGGCTGTCGACGAAATGTTGGCGGCGGACATCGTCTCCCCTTCCACTAGCCCTTGGGGTGTCCCCATTGTGCTAGTCAAGAAACGGGACGGGAGTCTCCGGTTCTGTGTTGATTTCCGTAAATTGAACAAGATCTCGGTGGCTGACGCATATCTATTGCCTCGCATGGATGATTCCCTGGACGCCCTCTCGGGCACGCGGTTCTTTTCGACTCTAGATTTGCTCTCCGGCTTCTGGCAATTGCCGCTGGACGAAGCCTCTAGACCCAAGACAGCGTTCCGCACGCCCCAGGGGCTGTTCGAGTTCAATCAGCTTCCTATGGGTTTTCATTCGGCCCCAGCCACCTTCCAGCATCTCATGGAGATGGTTTTGGCGGGGCTGCAGTGGGAGTCTTGTTTAATCTACTTGGACGACGTTATTGTTTTTGGGCGTCCGTTTGACGAGCACTTGCAACGCCTCGAGGCTGTGTTCGCCAAAGTGTGCGCTGCGGGCTTGAAATTTAAACCCCAGAAATGCCATTTGCTACAACCATCGGTGAAATATTTGGGACACATTGTTAGTGCGTCAGGTGTCGCCACGGACCCGGAGAAAACGGCTTGTGTCCGGACGTGGCCGACTCCCACATCTGTCGCGGAGGTGCGTAGCTTCGTCGGCTTCGCATCGTACTATCGCCGGTTTGTCCGCGATTTTGCGACGATTGCGAAGCCGCTGCACGCCCTCTCTGCCAAAGGCCAAAGGTTTTACTGGGGCGCGGAGGAGGAGGCTGCTTTTGCGACGCTTCGCACGGCCTTGGCGGATGCGCCGCCCTTGGGGTACCCCGATTTCTCGAAGCCCTTTCTGCTTGACACCGATGCCAGCGACATGGGCATTGCGGCAGTCCTGGCCCAGGTGGTCGACGGGGTGGAGAGGGTGGTAGCCTACGGCAGTCGGGTTCTGTCTCCGACGGAACAGCGATAATGCGTGACTCGGAGGGAGCTTTTGGCCATAGCTTTTTTTGTTCAATTGTATAGGCCCTACTTGTACGGTAGGCGGTTTACAGTCCGAACCGACCACGCGGCCCTGCAATATTCGCTGAGGATTGGTCAGCCCTCGGGTCAGCTGTCCCGCTGGCTCGAGGTGCTCCAGGATTACCCCTTTGACGTAATCCACAGAAAGGGGGCACTGCATGGAAATGCGGACGGTTTGTCCAGATTGCCGGCAGGCGGCGGGTGTGCTTGCGCCCTGGGCTCTAGCCATTGCAAGGCCCCAGGGGACGTCGCGGCCCAGTTGGTCGCGTCGGAATTTCTCATCTAAGCTGCTCAAGGAGGTGTGTGACCTCCTTGGCACCAAGAAAATCCGCACCTCGCCCTACCACCCCCAATCGGACGGGATGGTAGAGCGCTTGAACCGCACCCTCACTTCCATGCTGTGCCACCATGTGAACACGTCTCAATCGGACTGGGACCTGTTCGTCCCGGGGGTCTTGGCAGCGTATCGGTTGGCTCCTCATGCCTCAACGGGATTTTCGCCTTCTTATTTAATGTACGGGAGGGAGCCGGAGCCCCCGGTGCACGTCCGACTGGACGTGGGATCCTTCAGGAAGGGGTCGGCTGTGCCGGTCCCTTTGAAAGTTGCGCTTGACCGGCTGCGCGAGGCACGGCAGGCCGCTGTCGAGAATTCCGCCGGCCGGCAGGCGGCTAATGAGCGGCTGCCCAAACACCAGGCAGCGGGCCTCCCGTGGGTAGCGGGCCAGAAAGCGTGGCTGCATTGTCCCCAGGTCCCGGTTGGCACATCTGCCAAATTGCACCGCCCTTGGCAGGGTCCCGTTGAGGTCGTGGAAGTCCCCCGGCCGCAGTGTGTCCGGATTCGGTTCGGACGCCGGCGGTGGATAGTGCACCCGTCCCAGCTCAAACGCTATATTCCATCTACCCTGGGGGATCCACTCCCAACTCCGGGGCGGCCGGCGGGTGATGCGTCCGTCGTGCCTGTCCGGCCGGTTCCTGTTGACAGGGGCGGCGTTCGCCCTGTTTGTGTGCCCCCAGGGCCCTTCCAAGTAGCGGCGGCGGGGACCCCCCGGCCACCGGAGGCTACGGCGGTGGGCCTGTTGCCTGCGAACAGCCCACCTGCACCGGCGGCGGACGCCACACGGGGAAGCGGGCCAGCAGCGCATACCCGTTCAAGGGGGATGCGGTTCCAGTGATGGCCTGGGCGGCCATTCGTCGGACCCAGCCCCGGCGCCCGCTCGGCACTGCCGGCCGGAAGAAGCTGTCTTACTTTTTTTTTCCCGTTCATTTGGTTGTTGTTATTGTGATGCCTGGGATGCTGTGCTGTCCTAAGGTTGGGGTTTTCTTGCAGCCGGGTCGGCTGTTTTTTTCACAGGGGGGGGGTAATGTAGAGGAGTAGAATGGGGAAGTGGCATCACTTGTGCTGTCCAGGGCGATGACGTGACGTCATGCGCTCGGGGCAGCAGAGTGACGTCACGGCTCCTGAAGGATAAAAAGGGGACCCCGGGACGTAAGAGGGGTCGTAGCTGGAGAGTAGGGTCTGAGAAGGGTGAAACGGGGAGCCAGGGGCAAAAGGGTAGGGATAGGGGAGAGCACAGTGCCAGGCTAGACGTGGCTGTGTTCCTCGCTCGGCCGTGTTGGTTGATCCCACGGCCGGGGCAGAGGAGACAGCACAGGGCAGCCGGCTGTGTCGGGACCTAGCCCGGGACCCCTAACCCCTGGGGAGTTGTTCACCCCTGTGTATTGTTAAAGATTTGTAATAAAACCTTGGCAGAAGCCCCTACCTTACCTTAGCCTCCGAGTGAGTCGTCGGGAACTCCTTTACAGAGGTATGGGGTGCTCTCCTTTCTTTCTCACCTCATCTATGCCAACCGTGTCCCGATGTATTTATTTCAATTGTGCCTCTCGTTCGCCAGTCTGATTCTTCAGCTTGTGTACGTCTTGTATCGAGTAATTATCGAATCAAGAAGGCGTCCTGTTCTTACGCGGTGCTAAATGGATCGCTACATCCCAGGACCATGAGAGATGCCAACGGTTTTGGGAGTGGATTATGGCTGATGAAAATGATGAACATACACATGAACCCAGAAATCTGAGTTGAATTCGCAGCCGTGACTCACATCAGTGGAGAGTTACATATTTATTCATCGTCGCTGGGACTTCCCCCATTTACCATCCCACACTGACCAGCGTGGTGAAGTATGGTCAAATAACCTTAATGACCGACATGCATGGGGATGCCTTCATCCAGCACTGGATTGACAAAGGGATTCAAATGATCATTGTTATTATATATATAAAAAAACATGTTTCAAATTCTGTCTTTTGTTTTGTGTGTAGCCCTCTGCTATCCACCGTGCTACAATGGAGGTACCCGCTTGAACAGTAACCGGTGTGCTTGTTCCAAGGGATACATGGGTGCGCGATGCACCATCGGTATGTATTTCCTTTATCTTACCATTCAGCGACACGTGTGCGCATTTCATAATATTTTTGGGGAGTTTGTGCCATCTGCATTTCATAAAAAACCCATCAATGTTTAGTTTTACATACTGCGTCGTTCATGCAAATTACGCCTCACAATCGCCGTGGAACTACAGACGAGCTGGAAGAGACAGCAGCCTGCGTGAGGTGAGCGGGCGCATTCATAAATTGCCCAAGCTCTGCTGATCTCAATATATTAAGATTTTTCAACCAAATAATGAGCGATTATATCTGGCAGATTAAGAGGTCTGCAGGTGTGTGTGTGTGTTTAGCAATGGAAAGTGATAACAAGGTCAATAAGGCAAGATCCTTTGCATGTGACAACCACCTATGGCTCATTGCTGGAAACCCTTATTCTTAAAAAGTGTGTTCACGCTGTGTTCACGTGAAAGTGTTTCTACTCCATTGTCGATCAACACTGCAGTGTGTGCTGCACATCCTTTAACATGGTTCCACGTGTAATGACGTTTAACACTTAGTATGTAATTTGTTCATGGTCTGCCAAATGAGGAAAAACTGGATTGCAGTAAACAAAATATATAACTCTGACCGTCAGTACATCAATTCCATTTGTCGTGTCTTCACATGAAGAAGGTAAGCCTACCGTCAACGTATTTGAATCACAAGGGGATATTTCAGACTGGTGGCTAGAAACCCACCATCATTAACAGCGGTCTCTCATACAGCGTTGTTGGGATAAGCACTGTTAGCAATAACATTGCCCATTAAGGTTGGCATGGCTACATGAGTAGGTGGTGTGGCCAACACCACGCCAAAGGGGCCGTCCATAAATGACGTCACGCACCTGGGGGGGGGGGGTCAGACATTTGTGACGATGCGTGACGAGGGGGGGGGGGTGAAAAATGTGACGTCACATCAAAATGCGCAACTTTAAATAAATATAGACAACACGTTCCACTTAATTAAATAGACTTGTTAATAAATGTTTTCTCCTACAACATCAGAGTGCAGCGGCACAATAAATACGCACTACAATGACAATAGTTTTAAGCGATTTGAAGCATGTTTTATCTTTTTTTTTGGGGGGGGGTCAGACATTTGTGACAATGACGAGGGGGGGGGGTCAAAAATCGTCCAAAATCGCGTGACGTCATTTATGGACGGCCCCAAAGCCGCTTTTGTCGCCCCAATGCTGACGTTGTATCCACAGCACACCAGGTACTCATTTAAATCTGCACCGACATGATTGAGGCCCAGGAAGTCACCGTTGTGACCACATACACACGCACGAACATTCGCCAATGCGTCATCATCGCCACTCCGATCACTTGGCGGCCGACGACAACGACGACGACGATGTCTGGGGCCGCTCTACCCGATACAAGGATTCTGCCGACGGCTAAAGGCTCCTCCTCCCGTGCGCCTCTGGCGATGCCCCCCGAACAGCGCTGTGCCGAGATGGCTGCGTCAACGGCGGGCGCTGCGCGGCTCCCTGGCGTGTGCACCTGCAGGGACGGCTACTCGGGGCTTCGCTGCCACAAGCGTACGGCCACCATCTGCTGCTGCTGCTGCCGCCTCTCAAATCCCCGCCGTCAACTCTTCGTAGAGAGAGATTGGGGGGGTATCCGATTGGGATTCCTTGGCATTTTTCCCTCTAGTCCTCTGCATTCTCAAACTGAAGTTTGTGGGCCAGTCTTCCACGGTCCATTCGCATCTCCCATTAGTCGCCATTGAAGTGTAAATTGGACCGTATCGCTGCATTGTATTGCAGGCTGCTGATTTTGTGGGAGTTGAAAAGTGGGCCGCAGAAAGGTGTATCTACTGGCTTTACGAAACACCTGTTGTAGCCTATAGTTACCTGTGTACTAGAGGACATCGAAAGAACTGGTTAACTCCTTGGCAGGTCGGTAAGCTGTACAATGTGGTTATTTATATAAGCATCGTGTCTATCTGTTGATTTGAGAGCTGGAATCGAGACATTCTTCCATATAAGCTGGTATGCTTGATTTGTCACATCGTGTTCCCTGAGATATCACAAATAGTGGCATCAAATGACTGCATCTCACAGAGAAATCCATTTTGATTTAAAGCTTTCATGACTGGAGTAATTCATATTCTTAGTTCTTTCGGTAAAGTCACGTTGAAGGGAAACAATAAAATAATAAAATATATATAAAACAATAAAAATTCTCACGACGTTTCGACCATAACACAAACGGTCGTCATCAGGTGTGTCGGTTTGCATACATTTATTTATTTTTAAACGGTGTATTTATTTATTTATAAAAACGTTAGCGCCGCGCGCAGCGATTTGGCAGTTTATTTAGAAGGACTAGTCCATCTATGTTCTGAAAAGAGGAGGGGGGAGACGAAAAATTGTAATGTATGCTGTTTGAAAGCCACTGTAAGCGTGAACAATCAATTAAGACCTGAAATGGTTTATCAAATCTTTCCAATGATTGCTAAGCCAGAATCCATCTTCTCGGTTGAAATTGTCTCTGTGCTTGTATATGTGGATAGCCTCATGAACGAATCTCTCATGGTAGCCAGATGGCTTACAAAGAACCTCTGTCTTGGAAAAGTCAATGTCATGTGAGCCTACTGAATTATAACAATGATCTGCCACGGCCGAGGTGTTGGTCCTACCGTGTTAAAGGTCTGCTTTGTGTTCACGAATGCGGTCCGAGACATGGCGTTTGGTTTCTCCAATGTAACTACTACCACAGAGGCAACTTAGTTTGTAGACACCAGGGTATTGTATGTCCGGAATCACATCTTTTACAGACGGAACCAGATCACGGATTTTATATGTGTTGAAACGGACCTGGATCTTGTGTTTATTCAAGATTTTTGACATCTTTTTTGTGATACCCGCAATGTAGGGTAAAGTGATGGTTTTGAAAGGCTCCTCAAGAGGGTCCTTCTTCATGGTTTGAGTGATAGCTTTGCGGATTGTATAGTCGGAGTAACCATTAGCGTTAAGAGCTTGGTGTACGTGCTTGAGTTCACTGTCTATGTGTTCCTGGTCGGATATGCATTGGGCTCTATGATACAGAGTCTTGATGAGAGAATTCTTCTGTGATGGATGGTGGTGGGAATCCGGTTTCAGATAAGCATCCGTATGGGTAGTTTTCCTGTAGACAGAGTGGCTCATTGAACCATCAGGTCTCTTTTTAATTAGGACATCCAAAAAAGGTAGCTTGCCATCTTTTTCGACTTCCATGGTAAATCTGATGGCTGGGTGTATGGAATTAATGTGGTCGAAGAATTGGTCTAGAGCAGGCCGGCCATGTGGCCAGATGACAAAAGTGTCATCCCCGTACCTCTTCCATAAGGTTGGGCGCAGAGTGGCAGTCTGGATGGCGTCAGTCTCAAATTTCTCCATGAAAATGTTAGCTATAACCGGAGATAGGGGGGAGCCCATTGGGGTGCCCTCAGTTTGTTTGTAGAAAGTTCCATTCCAAGTGAAGTATGTATTGGTTAAACAGTGTCTCACCAGGGGGGGTACCTCAGTGTTTAGTCCTTGATGAACCAAGTCTTCAATGATTGCGATGGTGTCAGGTACAGGAACCTTGGTGAATAAGGAAACTACATCAAAACTGACAAGCAGGTCGTCTGGGGACAGGGAAATACCCTTGATTGTCGATACCAGGTGAGTAGAATTTTGTACCGCAGAGGTGGTTTTTCCAGTGAAAGGATGCAGGATTTCAGACAAAAAAAGATCTGAAATCGCTGCAACCTTCAAAAACGCTAAGATGCCAGCTAGCAACCTCAGCAAAGATGAGCGTTTTGAATTATATAAATTAAAAAAGAGGGATGATATTGTACTCCTCTCAGCTGACAAGGGCAATGCTACTGTCATCATGGATAAAATAGAATACAACAACAAAATTAAAGAATTACTCGACGATGGTAGTTATACAAAAATAAAAAGAGATCCCACCAACAGCCTCGTCACACAAACCAACAAAATAATTTCTGATTCAACTGCATTAATTGATCAATCTAAACAGTTTTCGTTGAAACCTTCTGCTGCCAGGCCACTAAGATTATACGGCTTACCAAAAATACATAAAGTAGATACACCCCTTCGTCCCATCGTCTCTACTATCAACTCCCCCACCTACAAACTGGCTCGTTTTTTGTCTGAAATCCTGCATCCTTTCACTGGAAAAACCACCTCTGCGGTACAAAATTCTACTCACCTGGTATCGACAATCAAGGATATTTCCCTGTCCCCAGACGACCTGCTTGTCAGTTTTGATGTAGTTTCCTTATTCACCAAGGTTTCTGTACCTGACACCATCGCAATAATTGAAGACTTGGTTCATCAAGGACTAAACACTGAGGTACCCCCCCTGGTGAGACACTGTTTAACCAATACATACTTCACTTGGAATGGAACTTTCTACAAACAAACTGAGGGCACCCCAATGGGCTCCCCCCTATCTCCGGTTATAGCTAACATTTTCATGGAGAAATTTGAGACTGACGCCATCCAGACTGCCACTCTGCGCCCAACCTTATGGAAGAGGTACGTGGATGACACTTTTGTCATCTGGCCACATGGCCGGGCTGCTCTAGACCAATTCTTCGACCACATCAATTGCATACACCCAGCCATCAGATTTACCATGGAAGTCGAAAAAGATGGCAAGCTACCTTTTTTGGATGTCCTAATTAAAAAGAGACCTGATGGTTCAATGAGCCACTCTGTCTACAGGAAAGCTACCCATACAGATGCTTATCTGAAACCGGATTCCCACCACCATCCATCACAGAAGAATTCTCTCATCAAGACTCTGTATCATAGAGCCCAATGCATATCCGACCAGGAACACATAGACAGTGAACTCAAGCACGTACACCAAGCTCTTAAGGCTAATGGTTACTCCGACTATACAATCCGCATAGCTATCACTCAAACCATGAAGAAGGACCCTCTTGAGGAGCCTTTCAAAACCATCACTTTACCCTACATTGCGGGTATCACAAAAAAGATGTCAAAAATCTTGAATAAACACAAGATCCAGGTCCATTTCAACACATTACATAAAATCCGTGATCTGGTTCCGTCTGTAAAAGATGTGATTCCGGACATACAATACCCTGGTGTCTACAAACTAAGTTGCCTCTGTGGTAGTAGTTACATTGGAGAAACCAAACGCCATGTCTCGGACCGCATTCGTGAACACAAAGCAGACCTTAAACACGGTAGGACCAACACCTCGGCCGTGGCAGATCATTGTTATAATTCAGTAGGCTCACATGACATTGACTTTTCCAAGACAGAGGTTCTTTGTAAGCCATCTGGCTACCATGAGAGATTCGTTCATGAGGCTATCCACATATACAAGCACAGAGACAATTTCAACCGAGAAGATGGATTCTGGCTTAGCAATCATTGGAAAGATTTGATAAACCATTTCAGGTCTTAATTGATTGTTCACGCTTACAGTGGCTTTCAGACAGCATACATTAACATTTTTCGTCTCCCCCCTCCTCTTTTCAGAACATAGATGGACTAGTCCTTCTAAATAAACTGCCAAATCACTGCGCGTGGCGCTAACGTTTTTATAAATAATTAAATACACCGTTTAAAAATAAATAAGTGTATGCAAACCGACACACCTGATGACGACCGTTTGTGTTATGGTCGAAACGTCGTGAGAATTTTTATTGTTTTATATATTTGATTATTTTATTGTTTCCCTTCAACGTGACTTTACCGAAAGAACTAAGAAAAGAGAAATCCATGTTTAGAAGTCTGTCTCCTTCCTGTTTTATTTCCTCGTAATGATGAATATTTCATATTTTCAGATTCTGGTTAATGTATCAAGATGCGTTAAAATTGTGGGAAAGATATGTGACCGTTAGTCATTATACCCTGGTCAATGCAGGTTCGTGAGAAAACTCACCCGACGTGGATAACCACACACCACTTGCACTCAGATGACCCCAACCACTCGGGACTCAAGCAGGTACACGGATAGCACCGGGAGGTCTTCATCCAGCTGTGGATTGATCGTGGTCAATGATGACATTCAATGTTTAAGGTGTAGTAGCGGTGCAATTGTTAGCGCAATGCACTATGAACCCAGCAGCGACTCAAGTTTGATTACTGATCACGGATGACATCACTAGCGAGTGATATCTGAACTAATTCTGGGCACCTACCTGTCCACCAATCCACACTGACCAATGTGGTGAATGATGGTCAAACAACCCTCATGGCAGAAACATCGTGGTGGAGGAATTTATCCAGCAGTGGATCGACAAAGGTCTTCACATTTAAATAAAATGTTTAGTGCCAAGTGATTGGACTACACATTTTAATTCTAGATTTAAAGCTTTCGTGACTGCTAGGATCCATACTCTTTGGTTCTATTGGGTAAAGTCAGCGCTGTCCTCCAGACAGTCTCGTCCCTTCACCTGATGAAGGCCGCTTGTGTTGTGGCCGAAACGTCGTGATTTTTTGTTATGTTATTTTCACCTACGTGACTTTACCCAATAGAACCAAAGAGTACTACACATTTTACCCAGCAGAATGGCGGTGATTGTCGCACGCGCAAAACGAAATCGTCTCGCAAGTTCACAGTGTCATATTGTGCGTCTTCATTCTTTGTGCCGTCTGCCTTTTGCTCAGGCCAAGCGCGACATCCCGTGTAGTCACGGTGCTGTCACTGATCACCAATCGATTATATAATTACTGCACCTGATGAGTTAAATGAAGACGTCACCCTACTGCTGCTCTATTTAAGACCGGGAGCAAGTGAGGGCTTTACCATTCTGGCGAATTGCCCGATGATGCTGGATGTAATTACCAGCGAAACGTCGTATTCAAACTGTAAATGTTGTGGATTCACCCTTCAACACAGCGGTGTGTAGTTTTTGTCAACGTGACACTTTTTTGCTGATTGGCCGTGTCGGGTGGTGGAGGGTTACCACACATTTATAACTAACGTGATCTAACCCCAAAACCTTTATTATGAATCACAACACTAATTACACCATAACTAGCTACGTGTCCACCAGGCTAACTACACTAATTACAACGTAACTAGCTACATAACCACCAGGCTAACTACACTAATTACACCGTACCTAGCTACGTAACCACCAGGCTAACTACAATAATTACACCGTAACTAGCTACGTGACCACCAGGCTAACTACACTAATTACACCGTAACTAGCTACGTAACCACCAGGCTAACTACACTAATTACACCGTAACTAGCTACGTGACCACCAGGCTAACGACACTAATTACACCGTAACTAGCTACATAACCACCAGGCTAACTACACTAATTACACCGTAACTAGCTACGTGACCACCAGGCTAACTACACTAATTACACCGTAACTACACTGGGAGTAGCTACAACGGACAGGACCCCAGCTTGGGTCCAGGTCCACGTGTTGGTGACTCTTCACGGACGTCGAATGTAGGTCTTCAGGATGACAACAGCAATTCTAGGGACCCAGCTTATATCCTCCGTGGTCGTGGCTGGCCGCACCCTTGGCCACGACCACCTTCTAGAATCCTCGAGCAGGATCTCGCCCCGACACGTGACCACCCCTAGCCCCCCACTCGGGGACCCTGTGTAGACTTTACCAGTCACGTGTTCTCCAGGGTCAACCAGAGTGCCATGGCCTAAAGTAACCCGATTCCATGGCTGACACTCTCACACCCCATCCTGTAGGGGTCGGCAATGCACACCTGAGCGTGGTGTCACTCAGCGCTATGACTCAGCGCTCACAGAGCCCCTCTAGGGCCAGCACGACACCCGCATACAAGTGGTGTCCGCGATGTGAGTACATCGCACGCCGTGCCTCTCTAGGGCCGGCATTACACAGTGACATCCACGATGTCACTATATACGTGGTGTCCACGATGTGAGTACATCGCACACCGTGCCCCTCTAGCGCCGGCATTACACAGCGACGTCTGCGATGTCAGTACATCTGCATTCCTCTTTCCATCCCAGAGTAACTCTCAGCATGCACCACTCCACACTTTTTTCCTAAATACTTTTCAGCTTTTGTTCCATGTTCTTGTTTGATAATTCTTATTTATCACCGGTGCTATGGTATAAGCCATGGTCCTTGTGTATTCTGTGCAACGGCATGGACCATAAATAGCTCGGCACACACCCGGCTTGTTGATGTCCAATTGAACGATGCAATGCGGTGGCACTGGAACCTTAAAGCAGGATCCAAAATCCTGGCTTCTCGAGTTGCCACGCATCACTTCCCCATCCATTTGCCTCAATACTGCAACTGTCCGGGAAGCACAGCAAATCGTGGAAAAACGAACGTCTCCCCATCCATTCGGATCTCAATACAGTCCCTCGCCAGCACTCGAGTCGCGCAAGCCTTTTTGGACCCACGCGCTTAACCTTCAACAATGTAACTTCAAACGTGATATTCTTGGGTCTTTCGGTAAAGTCACGTAGATAGGTTCAAAGAAAATAACAAAAAAACAAAAAAAACTGCAACGTTTCGATCACAACACAAGCAATCGTCATCAGGAGAGCAATCTTATTATCTCTGAGATCAGGGCTAGGCCAGCCCTGAACAAGATCCGTCGACTCGATCAAGTCACTCACATTTCTGAAGAGATGCCGCGACACTAAGGTAATACCGATCGCCTTCACACTGACATCTGCTGTTGTCACTTCTCCCAATGGTAAACGGATCTTGTTCAGGGCTGGCCTAGCCCTGATCTCAGGGATAATAAGATTGCTCTCCTGATGACGATTGCTTGTGCTGTGATCGAAACGTCGTAGTTTTTTTTGTTATTTTATTTGAACCTATCTACGTGACTTTACCGAAAGACCCAAGAATGTGAATTCCTGCAGTCACGAAAGCTTTAAGGCAACATTCAAACGTGATTCTTGGAAATCCGAATGAAGTCCACAAGACACAAACACCTCATGAAAGACCCGATGTAAAAGGTACCTGGCTTCAATCTTCCGTAAAGCTTACGGGCTACCCTAAACAACATTCGGTCGATGCACAAAAAAGGAAAATAAAAAAAAACTCTCCAGTGTGTGACTGGGGTCACCCAGAACCATGGAACATATAACAATTCAATGCCCGATTCACAAACATAATGGAGGCATTACAGTGATACAATCTGCTACAGCTGACGCAGTCATCCGGCTCTACCATCTCAAAGAAACATTATTGTAGTTGCTACACGTCTGCACATACGAATAAGAAGTTTGTGAAACTTGAATCGATGTGGTCATGCTATATAAAGCTGCTGCACTGGCTGAAATTGTCAGTTTGTATTTATGCATGGTGTTGTTGCAACGCGTTTTCTCAGTGGTCCGTGAACAGTACACGTCGTGTTGAGTGACCAGAACGACACGTACTGCCACTTCGAGCTTAGTTGTTCCCCTAACTGATAAATGGAGGCTAATGAAAACACTGTTCATACAGACGTGTCTAATGCCAGACAAGACATTGATGTATGGCACCAGTTACCGCAAATGCGAGCTGTTACCTGAGCAAAATGTAACCAAGCAAAAAGTACATTTAAAATGAATAAATCCAACACTCAGTTCAGCAGAAAATACTGAACGTATGATCACCAAAAATAGAATGCGACTTCTAGATTTGAAGCTTTCGTGACTGCAAGGATGAAATTGTCAGTTTGTATTTATGCATGTTGTTGTTGTTGCAACGCAACAACAACATGCATAGTGGTATTCCAAACTCCCAGGGTGGTGTATTATCATCTTGTGCTAATTCCAAGCTTTGTCAGTGGTGCGTTTCATGCTAATTTCCTTTGTCAGAGCGTTTGATGTTTGCCCCCTCACAGCTTAAAGGGAGGCGACCAGCGCTTGGCTTTCTTCACTCCAACGCTGCCCGCTGGACAGGTTGGTCCCTTCACCTGATGAAGGCCGCTTGTGTTGTGGCCGAAACGTCGTGATTTTTGTTGTTTTAATTTTTTTACCTACGTGACTTTACCGAATAGAACCAAAGAGTAAGAATGCCACTTATAATAATACACATTAAACAGGATGTAATTGAATGGAGTGGTGGCACTAGGAAACTGACGAAACAACCAGTTAAATTCCCAGCCACAGTTAACATCAGTGGGTGAAGAATGACTGACATGGTGTGGTGAGGCCTTCGTTTAAGCAGTGGGTTGACAAAACGCTGTAAATGATGAACAGTGAACACATTACAATTCTCCAGTGAACTGTTTATCAACACATGGTAAACATGCCTTTAAAAGTGGCAAGGCTCCAAAATACAACTTGTTAAAATGTTGTTGTTGGGTGTCAATTTAAATTTGACATATCCACATATCTGTAACATTCCCAGAGTAAAGAACATGACAACTTAAACTGGACATATTTCCAGGTACATTCATGTTTTTTCAACTTTTAAATACACAGCAAAATAGATTCAAAGCTTTCGTGACTGCAGGAATGACTCTTTGGTTCTTTCGGGTAAAGTCGTGTAGTAATTTCTTTCGACGAGACTTTACCGAAAAAAAGTGTAACACTGCAAAATGTCATAAATGAAAATATTAACATTATCAAAAACAATTTTAATGAAAAAAATGTGGAATAAGTGGTGCAGAGCTAAAAGCAGCTTTTTTTCTTATATCCAAATACTGATTTCTAGAAGAGATCAGATAACGGTAATATATTTACCACATGAAAAGGGTTTATATTGCCATTTATAATGCAAATCAATTTAGAAAACACGTAATATACAAGAATGGTTCATTTTGCAATTCCAATCATCTGCTGACAATTCATTGTAAAAGGGCCTTACAAAACATTTATATTACATCCAAAACAGTATTATCTGTAATGGAAAAAGATAAAAAGGTCAAACATTGGGGCACTATAAAGCATTTCTAGCTTCAAGTTTATATTTTTGTATTACAATTGTAGCAAAAAATTTTAATTTAACCAATTAACATTTTTCATCTCTGAATATGCAAAAAAACTCGTGGGAAGAACCCAAAACTGTCTTGCATGCAATCACACTTTTTCAAAACACACACTTTTTACAAAGACCATATTATTATTTCTGCAATTATATATATTTTTTGGCAGTTACAGTATATCCATTTTCCAATAAACATTACCATTTGGCGCAAAGTGTTTTCAATTTCGGAAGTCATACAAGGCAACAATTTGAAGAGTACATTATCGGTAACTGCCTGATACATTTCAGAGGTCAATTAGTCCACCGCACTGCACTGGCTGCACTCTGCTAAGCTTTTTTGTCACACTCACTTATGACAGCATAGACTTGCTGCAGATTAGAACCCCAATCAGATTTCAATGCTTTAACTCTCACCATGACAACAAATAACTTCCCCGAATCACCTAATCAGTTTTTAATTGAATAGGTAGAGTGCAATGTACCATATACATCTTTAGCATCAAATATATATAAGGACGAAACTAAAATATTAAACAAATAACAAAATAAATAGACTGCTTACAACACTGGCTATCCTTAATTTTGCATGTATTATCCAACTTGTTTTGTACGTTTAACACGTAAAAAAACCTCCAACATTCTCGTCGTTTGCATTTGTTCATATCCCAACACATTGCATTAGATTGTAATATTCTTCAAATCGACTCAAATCCATGACACTGCTCATTTGTTGTACTTTCATATTATATCCTGCAGCTTTGAATATTATTTAAATCTGTGCTTCCAAATCTATGTGTGTAATCCTTCAAAGCTTATGCAATTTTATGTACAATTTAATTTTAAGTGAGAGGTTACGTAAAACAGCGCTGATGCAAAAATTATGGTCCTTCCAATCACGTAAAACTCTGGGTTGACATGATGCTACGAGTTGGTAATAGATGAAATTCATAATAAAAACAAATCATTACAATATAATACGAAACAAAACTTAGAAAACAGCACATCTTGTTTCCGTGAAAACAAACTACTAAATTGATGCAAGTAAGATTTACTTTTGTTGTAAGTCAAAAATCTTTGGGTCATACATGAAAGCCCATACAAGCAAAAAAGTGAAATGTTATCAACTGCGTAACATGGCCAAATTGATGCTGTGCCTTGCCTTTTCTTACACCGAGCACTCCATCCATGCTTTGTTATACGCAGGATACACGACTGCAATATTATCTTTGTCAGTCTTCAAACTCGGCAATCATAGTACTCCTGTTCTAGTCAATGCATAAGCTGTCTGTGCAATGAAAAATCAATCTGAAAAGTTTACCTCTTGAATTAAGGCCTTATATGGCTTGGCACATTCTTATCTTTCAGAACTGGTTGTTCCCTATACCACTATCTGTAACCTTGAGTACACAGACACTGGACGAATACTCATCCTTCATGTTAAGGTAGACATTGCAGGGTTTTAGACCATTCTGTTTTTGTTTAACTAAACAATTGAACCAAATTGTCCTACCACCTAGGGACAATCACATCGAACGTTTTATTTTACACTCTCTCAATTGGGATATGTCGTGGTGTTTATTAGGTTGTAGTTTTCCATTTTTTCTACATATGTACTTGTTTATAGAGTTGTAGATGTATAGATGTAGCACTATATTACATGGTAAAGTTAATTTGGCCACCTTTTTGTGAAAGTAAACATATTTGCTTAAATTAACATTATTTTCAAAGCAGAGGAAAGTTGGTAGTCTGATGCAAAGTCTTCACGGTTGTTTGCATGGAGGCCACAGGTAAATAACCGCACCGTGCAGCCCAAGTTTTCCTGGTCATAGATGTTCTTTGCCTGCCACCGTTAAGTCTGTTTGAGACGCTTGCATGGAGGTCCCAGCTGTGGAGACTGGGCCGTGGCCAAGGCACGGAAAGCATCCGCAACCAGGTGAGGGCGAGACAGAACCATGGACTTTCAGCCCGCCGTCTCCATTACGTCCATCGCATGACTGAAGTACAAGTCAGGGTTAAGCGAGCTCCTAATAAGCAGTGTCTGTAAGGATTGGGGCAAACGGTTAGTCTCCATTAAAAGGGACTGTAATGCAAATTGCCATGTAAGCATCATCAATGTTACGCAGCTCAGTGACAGTCACACTCTCACTAGACTTGCCTGTTTATTATGAAGTCAATGGCCCGGGCCTTCAACTGCTCTGCACTGTGCAAATCGGCCAAGATCAAAGTCTCTGCAACATTTTCCACCGACAAGTTTGTGCATAGTGCCTCCTCGCACATCACCTTCAACCTCTCTAATGCATACTTGAGAAAAGTAAAAACAAAGTGCAATTTCAGTATTAAGAACACTATTTTCTCTACCTATTTCGCTTGTATAACATTCCCTCACCCCATGAACTACTTTATAAACGCAGTATACAGCAGTCAAATGTTTGAGAATTTTCTTAAAACATGGCATCAACCTTTCAGCATATTTATGTTTTAAGTCATGTATTTATTGATCTCTACTATAATTAGGGGTCCTTGTCCTAAACTTTATTATATTGGTTACAAAGTCATGCAAATTACAAAGGAGGTGAGATGTTGTTTTCCAAGAGCTTAAAGAGTTTGGTTGTTAAGCTGATAAACAATGCAACTGCAAGCCACCATATTTCAACTCTAGCAGAATATTAAACTTTAATGAACAAAGCTTGAACATGCGACTTTATACGATTTGTATTCTTATTTCATTACAATCGCTTTAGGAACTATTGAATATGATGTTCCAGAAGGGAGAGTAATGACTCTTAACTGATTATCTGGCAGATCTTCAGGAACAGCAGGATATCCGTTTCCTTAATAAAAGTATATTTGTTCCAATTTATTTCTATACAGCCATGCCACATCAAACAATCTTTTAAACCACTTCCCTTTATTTTATTACTAATTGTATCAATTGTTAATGTGATTAACAAAAAACCCTCAAAACAAGAACACACAGCCAAATGGTTGCACTTAGGATAAAAATGCTGCATGTGAATGCACTTCAATGCACACGTACTAGCCTCTAGCATGGACTAATACCAGTTTGACATTCAATTCAATTGTGAAATTGCATGACAATTTATATTTTTTGTTGAAAATTCAATCATCTCCCAGGACATCAATTCCAAAACCTGAAAGCACGAATGTGAACGTCTACATCATATACATTTGCTATTCATATTATTTGTGACACGGGCTTTAGAAAATACCTAAATGCTGTTTTAATTTCACTTGCGACCTACAACTGCATACCGATACATCACAAGGTGGTGCGATCTCATGTTAATATTTTAAGCGTGTAACCTTGTCAGCAGCGGCCAGCAGCTCATCAGCCATCTTCTCCAGGTTTGGAGCCCTTCCCGTATAGACAAAACTCATCATTTCCTTGAACACGTCAGGCTCCACATAATTAATCTCCACTCGATTCTGCAAGGTAGCAACACAATATATTCAAATTAACTTCGGCATATATTGAGAGACGAAAATATAGCATTAAATTAAATAAAATAAACATCCTTTATATCTACACAACACATGTAAAGTGGCTCCATTCAAGTTGTATTCAACTTGCCGATGACTATTTATTGCGCGTAATAAATCCATTCTTGACACACATGCAATGGCCTTCTGTGAAATGTTGAATAAAAAATAGCTATAAAATACAATCTAACATTCCCTCGTAATGAATACTTTTTGATAATAAATGTGCAATGCGCCAAAAGAGTTACTAGGGTAATAGTTCAACATTTGACAGCACTCTCAAGAGATACTTATCAACCGATCCATTGTGACAAATGCACCTTGGAAATGTATGATCACAGTATTAATGTGCTGTATTAAGATTGCATTTAAAGATACCTTTTTGCTCTCTTCCATTTCATGTTCAAACATAGCCTTAAAAACAAGTGACCGACCTGAAAAAGGTAAAGCAACTGTTAACAAATACAGTAAAACCTTGGATTGCGAGAATAATTTGTTCCGGAAACGTGTTTGTAATCCAAAGCACTCGTATATCAAAGTTGTATATCAGTTGTGATCACGTGACGCTCGGCAGACAAAGCGTATACGTACTACTCGTATTGCAAAACCTCACTCGTTTATCAAATTAATATTTATTTAAAAAATTTGCTCGTCTTGCAAAACACTTGCAGACCAAGTTACTCGCAATTCAAGGTTTTACTGTACAGTGAATTGGAAAAACACCGGAATGTGGTACAGACACATTTAGATGTCATATCTAGAGATCAAATAATCTAGATACAAAAGAGGTAAAATCCAGATCCATATTTTATTTCATATGGCATATCCATTACAGATTTGTCAAACATGGACGCAAATAAATGTCCAAATTAGAGGCTCAAAACCTACACCATAACTGCATTGTGAAAAATGAATTCCTGCACAACAACGATATAGTGAAGTAAATAAAAACGGAATAAAAACTTTAGCAACAGCCTAATTAAATATGTTTATCTCACACAATACAATATTACATTTATATATGTAGTGACATCGCGAATGTCACTGTGTAATGCCGGCTATAGAGAGGCACGGCGTGCGATGTATTAACATCGCAGGCACCACGTGGATGTGGGTGCAGTACCGGCCCGAGAGGGGCATGGTGAGCGCTGTCTGACAGTGCTGAGTGGCACCACGCTCTGCGTGGGGTGCCGACCCCTACAGGATAGGGTGTGAGAGTGCTGGCCATGGGAATGGGGTTACCAAGGGCCATGGCACTTGACCACGAAGGACACGTGACCGGTAAAGTGTACACAGGGCCCCCAGGTGGGGGCTAGGGGTGGTCACGTGTCAGGGCCGGGAACCCGCTAGAGGATTCCAGAAGGTGGTCGTGGCCAAGGGCGGAGCCACCCCCGCCACAGAGGATAAAAGCCGGGTCCCTGAGAGGGACCGGCTGCTGTTGTTCATCCTGAAGAATCTACGTCCTACAAGAGTCACCAACACGTGGACCCGGACCCCGGCCAGGGTCCGGTCCGTCGTAGCTAATTCCTGTGTAATTAATGTAGATAGCCTGGTGGTCCACCAACATAGGTTGTTCATGTGTTACGGGGTAGTACCCCGTGTGTCGGTTGAAGAAGTGCGTCTGTGACTCAGTTGAATTCATTACACATATTTACTGATGTATCCTTTAACAAAAAGCATTACAAATTGACGTAAGCATTTGCCAGTGTTAGTTAATAAAATTCAGTGTAAAACAGGAAATGGCTGTAGTTGATTACCCCAAACTAATTACAGTATCATTAATTATATGGTTCTATTGTACACTAAACGACGCATGTGTTGCTTGTTGTGGCACAGACCTGCCAATACGGCCTTGTGTGCTTTAAACTCCTGGCCACCAACACGAAGCAGGCAGTCAGTGAAGCGGGAATTGTCCCAGATCTCCCCGAAGTCAACTGCCAGCCGGCAATCTGGCACTTTCAATGTACTCATGCTGGATTGACCAGAAATGTTCACGGAATCCTGCACCACACTAACCTGCATAGACATCAACCAGCTTTGAGAAGGCATTTGATGATTTTTTTTTACAAATCCTCACTTAACTACACATTTTGCATGAAGATGTAGGCTTTGGTTCAATCAAGCAAGCAAATCTGCACAGACATCCTATATCAGAACAAGTGTTGTGAATAATGCCAAAATAGAGGTCCGTGAAATGTTTTTCATATTAATCAATTTTCATTCTATATTTTTGTCAAGTTATTTTACACTGTATAAACAGTTTAAACAGGTAGTGAGGCCCCTAATTATGGGTTCTGCACAACAACAGAGGAAGTGAACAGCCCTTCTTGATGTGCTTCCTTTCATTATCAAGATGCTTGTATTTTGTAAAGTATTTTAAAGGTAAAAAATATAAATCTGGCTGATTAAAAGGACCCCCCTAAGGACAAGAAACATTTACATCAAACTGGCTGATGTCCGAGAATAGGAAAAGGAATTCATGTGGCGACATTTAAACAAAACACTTTATGTAATACCTGACATTCTAGTTTATAAAAACGTCAAGGTTTAAATATAAACACTATCCAGAGGGAGAAAACCTAAAAAAAATTACGCTTGATTATTTAATTGTTGTGCTATGTTAACTCTAGCACCAGTGGAGGAAAAACGTGCTTGTAAAACTCATGTTAACAATTTCCTTGTATGGAACAGGGAAAGTAATTATTACAATCTTCAATTAAGTAGAATATTGACTCCAACTGTGCAATTGTAATGACTAAAATAGAAAATTACACATTAGCTGCAGCATGTCATACTTACTTCACCAAAGAGTGTCAGTTTGTTATCTGGAAGCAAGCTATTAGATTCATCAAGCAAAAAATCTCTTCGAATGAATTTTTTAAATCCCCAGTCTTTTCCTTGGAAAAAGCGGTATGCTCGCGGGCTCTCTGTAAAAAAATAGATTTCAAACAATACTCACCAGTTCTTACAATAAACGGTGGTAATTTCATGTAATGGGAAAAAAAACCTTAATTCTATTTTCAAAGTGTAAAGACAGCAATGTATTCTAAAGCCCTGCGCCACGGTGGCAGTCAACTACCTCGCCTGGTATATAGGTCATGGGTTCGATCTCAACCCTGAGGCCTGTATATTTGGAATCTGCATGTTCTCCTTGTGGTTGCATGTATTTTTATCCAGATCTTCCGGTTTTTCCCTCCATATTTATAAAAATCCAGAGTATTTGGCTGCTATACATTTCCACACAATAAGCCATCTCGTTAAGCTATCGTTTGTGGCCGGGGCACTTCTGAAAAAGAGCTATGTACAGTGAGGGAAAAAAGTATTTGATTCCCTGCTGATTTTGTACGTTTGCCCACTGACAAAGAAATTATCAGTCTATCATTTTAATGGTAGGTTTATTTGAACAGTGAGAGACAGAAAAACAACAAAATTCAGAAAAACGCATGTCAAAAATGTTATAAATTGATTTGCATTTTAATGAGGGAAATAAGTATTTGACCCCTCTGCAAAACATGACCTAGTACTTGGTGGCAAAACCCTTGTTGGCAATCACAGAGGTCAGACGTTTCTTGTAGTTGGCCACCTGGTTTGCACACATCTCAGGAGGGATTTTGTCCCACTCCTCTTTGCAGATCTTCTCCAAGTCATTAAGGTTTCGAGGCTGATGTTTGGCAACTCGAACCTTCAGCTCCCTCCACATATTTTCTATGGGATTAAGGTCTGGAGACTGGCTAGGCCACTCCAGGACCTTAATGTGCTTTTTCTTGAGCCACTCCTTTGTTGCCTTGGCCGTGTGTTTTGGGTTATTGTCATGCTGGGATACCCATACAGGACCCATTTTCAATGCCCTGGCTGAGGGAAGGAGGTTCTCACCCAAGATTTGACGGTACATGGCCCCGTCCATTTTCCCTTTGATGCGGTGAAGTTGTCCCGTCCCCTTAGCAGAAAAACACCCCCAAAGCATAATGTTTACACCTCCATGTTTGACAGTGAGGATGGTGTTCTTGGGGTCATAGGCAGCATTCCTCCTCCTCCAAACACGGCGAGTTGAGTTGATGCCAAAGAGGTCCATTTTGGTCTCATCTGACCACAACACTTTCACCCAGTTGTCCTCTGCATCACTCAGATGTTCATTGGCAAGCTTCAGACAGGCATTTATATGTACTTTGTTTTGCAGGGGGACCTTGCGGGTGCTGCAGGATTTCAGTCCTTCACGGCGTAGTGTGTTACCAATTGTTTTCTTGGTGACTATGGTCCCAGCTGCCTTGAGATCATTGACAAGATCCTCCCGTGTAGTTCTGGGCTGATTCCTCACCGTTCTCATGATCATTGCAACCCCACGAGGTGAGATCTTGCATGGGGCCCAAGACCGAGGGAGATTGACAGTTCTTTTGTGTTTCTTCCATTTGCGAATAATCGCACCAACTGTTGTCACCTTCTCACCAAGCTGCTTGGCAATGGTCTTGTAGCCCATTCCAGCCTTGTGTAGGTCTACAATCTTGTCCCTGACATCCTTGGAGAGCTCTTTGGTCTTGGCCATGGTGGAGAGTTTGGAATCTGATTGATTGCTTCTGTGGAAAGGTGTCTGTTATACAGGTAAGCTGAGATTAGGAGCACTCCCTTTAAGAGTGTGCTCCTAATCTCAGCTCGTTACCTGTATAAACGACACCTGGGAGCCAGAAATCTTTCTGATTGAGAGGGAGTCAAATACTTATTTCCCTCATTAAAATGCCAACCAATTTATACAATTTTTGACATGCGTTTTTCTGGATTTTGTTGTTGTTATTCTGTCTCTCACTGTTGAAATAAACCTACCATTAAAATTATAGACTGATCATTTATTTGTTAGTGGGCAAACGTACAAAATCAGCAGGGCATCCAATACTTTTTTCCCACACTGTAGCTCAGTGGGCCTTGCCTGGTAAAATAAAAATAGTTCAGTTTAGCTTTTAACTTCAAGGTAGATGAAAATCAGACCTGGATTTAAGTGTATGAAGATATAGTTCATATGGATTAGTTGAATGTGTTTGTGTATTAATAATGCTTGTCTTTGTAAACATGGTTGTGTGACGTGAGTTACATGTTAACATTACCATAGCAAATATGAATTAGTGCAGTCACGAAAGCTTTAAATCAAGAGTCCATCTATGTTCTGAAAAGAGGAGGGGGGAGACGAAAAATTAATTTATGCTGTCTGAAAGCCACCGTAAGTGTGAACAATCAATTAAGACCTGAAATGGTGTATCAAATCCTTCCAATGATTGCTAAGCCAGAGTCCATCTTCTCGGTTGAAATTGTCTCTGTGTTTGTATATGTGGATAGCCTCATGAACAAATATCTCATGGTAGCCAGATGGATTGCAAAGAACCTCTGTCTTGGAGAAGTCAATGTCATGTGAGCCTACTGAATTATAACAGTGATCTGCCATGGCCGAGGTGTTGGTCCTACCGTGTTTAAGGTCTGCTTTGTGTTCACGAATGCGGTCCGAGACATGGCGTTTGGTTTCTCCAATGTAACTACTACCACAGAGGCAACTTAGTTTGTAGACACCAGGGTACTGTATGTCGTGATAGCGAACTAATGCGTATAACGCTCCCACGTTTATAATGAACTTAGGTGGGTGACCACTATTGATTCCCATGTCACAGGGCTATACCTAATACATGAAAACTTGAAATGAAACTTGAAATAACAGACTGTTGAGGCAATTGCTGTTGGCGAGTAGCAGCGTCTATGAAGGCTGGCACAGCACACGAGCAGTGGGTGGCCAACAGCAGGCTCGGCCACCAGAGACCCACAGAGACCCACAGGGACACACAGAGACCGACAGAGACACACAGAGACCCACAGAGACTCACAGAGACCGACAGAGACACACAGAGACCCACAGAGACACCCACAGAGACACACAGAGACATACAGAGACCAACAAACACACAGAGACTCACAGAGACCCACAGGGACACACAGAGACCCGTAGAGACCCGTAGAGACTCATAGAGACCCATATAGACCCAGAGTGACTGAGACTCGTAGACACCCATAGAGGCTCAGGGACTCACAGAGACCCATAGAGACACCATCACCACCACCATCATCACAACCATGATCATCACCACCATCACAACCACCACCACGATCACACTGCACCAGGTACTCATTTAAAGCCATGCCGACCCATGGAAAGCGGTTTAAATATTCGGCACCGTTATTGGTCGTGAGTGGGGAGGAATCGAACTTTGTTCACTGGGTTCGCAACACAGCGTTGCAAGCCACCACACTGCCGCTCCCCATTAGGACGACGCGCACGGCATTGACAACCTTGATGCTTCCGGTTGCTTGCGATGAAGTGACCGGTTGGCTCAGCCTGCCAAGAGCACCGAGCTGTACCGCTGAGACCATGGGTTTGAAATTCAGTCAACTTGCTTGTGATTTTAAACCAGGTTTCTCAAGCATATTGCATTTGGCTAAATTCCAGCTGAGAATGAAAATATCAGTTTCACTCTCGTACGTGAAACATTTTTCTCGGTGGCAGGGCGTGTGGGGAGGTGCTGCTCATGACTGTTTGGGGGGGGGGGGTGGTGGTGGCACGTGGCCCCCCAATGATCCGATCAAAATCCCTCATTTCGATCGGATCATTGGGGTTTACAGTGAGGGAAAAAAAGTATTTGATCCCCTGCTGATTTTGTACGTTTGCCCACTGACAAAGAAATATAATTTTAAGAAATATAATTTTAATGGTAGGTTTATTTGAACAGTGAGAGATAGAATAACAACAACAAAATCCAGAAAAATGCATGTCAAAAATGCTATAAATTGATTTGCATTTTAATGAGGGAAATAAGTATTTGACCCCCTCTCAATGAGAAAGATTTCTGGCTCCCAGGTGTCTTTTATACAGGTAACGAGCTGAGATTAGGAGCACACTCTTAGAGGGAGTGCTCCTAATCTCAGCTCGTTACCTGTATAAAAGACACTTGTCCACAGAAGCAATCAATCAATCAGATCCCAAACTCTCCACCAGTCAACGCCCTACATGGTTGATTGACGTTGAGAGACCACGCCCACACACGTGATCGTCTAACGTGGTCGATTCCCACGTCTACACAGTAGGAATCGATTAATGAAGGTTCATTTTAGACCACTGTTGATTCCCATGTTATCCCAATGCAAATCGATTTTATTAGCCTAAGCCACAAATAAATCGGTTCCCATGTTATCCCAATTGAAATCGACTCATACATCCGTAACTCTATTATAATCGATTCCTAATGTTATCCCATTAGGAATCGGCGCGAGTATAGGTAATCGAAATTTAAATCGATTTTCCCTGCAGGTGACTTGGCGCAGCAGCCACGGAAAGCCGAGCCGATCGATACATCATCGGGTGCCAGGTTGTGGTGGACGTGGGGAGCGGTGGTGCAGTGGTTAGCGCACTGTGTGTGTGTGGGGAGCGGTGGTGCAGTGGTTAGCACACTGTGTGTGTGGGGAGCGGTGGTGCAGTGGTTAGCGCACTGTGTGAGTGTGTGTGCGTTGGGGTGGTAGCTGTGAACACAGTGGGTACTGTGGTTAGTAGTGACAAGTACATTATTATACAGCAGTGCCTTAAACTTGTTATTAGATTCAAGTATAACGTTGCAATGACTATTGTTTGCTAAACATAACTTAACATTTTTAATGACTGAGTTGAGTTTATGCTTGCGTTGGGGTGGTAGCTGTGAACACAGTGTGTACTCAGTAGTGAGTAGTACATTATTATACAGCAGTGCATCTCATGCACACACACACGCATCTCATACACACACACAAAGACAAAGATCCCCCATATAGCCTGTAACAGACTGTAGGGGCAAGTGCTGTTAGCGAGCACCTATGAAGGCCAGAACGGTACACGAGGGGGTGGGTGGCCAGCACCACGCCCGACCGCCTTTGTCTCCCTAGTGGCGATGTTTACACACCGCACCAGGTACTCATTTGAGGCTGAGTCGACCTAGGGGAGGCCCGGGACCGGTTCACATAATCGTCACTGGTGTTGGCCGTGAGCGGGAATCGAACCCGGGTCGCCAGGTTCATAGCGCAGCGCGCTAACCGCTACACTATCTCATACACACACACACATCTCATACACACACACACATCTCATACACACACACATCTCATACACACACACATCTCATACACACACACACATCTCATACACACACACACATCTCATACACACACACATCTCATACACACACGCATCTCATACACACACGCATCTCATACACACACACATCTCATACACACACACATCTCATACATGCACATCTCATACACACACACATCTCATACACACACATCTCATACACACCCATCTCATACACACACACACACACACGCATCTCATACACACACACATCTCATACACACACACATCTCATACACACACACATCTCATACACACACACTCGCATGCATCTCATACACACACATCTCATACACACATGCATCTCATACACACACACATCTCATACACACACACATCTCATACACACACACACATCTCATACACACACACATCTCATACACACACACATCTCATACACACACACACATCTCATACACACACACATCTCATACACATACACACATCACATACACACATGCATCTCATACACACACACACACACTCGCATGCATCTCATACACACAAAGACAAAGACCCCCGTATAGCCTTAACAGACTCGGGGCAATCGCTGGGAGCCAACACCTATGAAGGCCGGCCCAGCACACGATGGGGTGGGTGGCCAAACACCACGCCCGGCCGCATTTGTCTCCCAAGTGGCGATGTTCACACCCTGCACCAAGTACTCATTTAAGGCTGAGTTGACTTCAAAGACGGAAACAGGAATACTTCTTCACAGTTATGGCAAATCGCCTGATGAAGCTGGTTGTAATAATCAGTGAAACGTCATTCTCTAATGGTAAATGTTCTGGGTTTACTATCCAATACACCAGTGTGCTGAAGCAGTAACTAATTGGCACGTTTTGTTTACGTGAAATATGCTCTGACTTTAACATAGCTATTTCTGTGACGAGTTACAAGCTAACCACTCAGCTATTTCAATGCTAAATTCTATGCTAATTCCTTTGTCAAGGGGTACCTCTGCGGATGTGTATACTTTAACTTAGCTATTTCAATGAGCCATTTCAATGCTAAATTCTATGCTAATTCCTTTGTCAAGGGGTGCCTCTGCGGATGTGTACACTTTAACTTAGCTATTTCAATGAGCCATTTCAATGCTAAATTCTATGCTAATTCCTTTGTCAAGGGGTACCTCTGCGGATGTGTATGCTTTAACTTAGCTATTTAAATGAGCCATTTCAATGCTAAATTATATGATAATTCCTTTGTCAAGGCGCTTTGTGTTTTTCTTCTCACACAGCTTAAAGGTCGTGATCTAAGCGTGGCTTCTCTCACTCCAGCGCTGTCCTCCAGACAGTCTCGTCCCTTCACCTGATGAAGGCCGCTTGTGTTGTGGCCGAAACGTCGTGATTTTTTGTTATTTTATTTTCACCTACGTGACTTTACCCAATAGAACCAAAGAGTATATTTTATACTTTTTGCATTGTTTACACTCTGGAAGCTACCCACATGGCAAATTTCAAGTTTGTTGCATGTCGGGAAGTATGCTAAACATTTCGAACAGACACACATATTCACAAATTTCCCTTTTATCTATACAGACGAAGGGGTGGGTGACAGCACCACGCCCGGCCGCCTTTGTGTCCCCAGTGGCGATGTTCACACCACACCAGTTACTCGTTTGAGGCTGAGTCGATCTAGGGGAGGCCCAGGAGCGGTTGAAATAATCGTCACCGGTGGTGGCCGTGAGCGGGAATTGAACTCGGGTTGCCGGGTTCGTAGCGCAGTGCGCTAACCACTACACTACAATGCGTTACGCTTCCACATGCGTGGGTCACGTGACAGATTTGACGTCACAGCTCACTTGCCGTGCAAAAAAATAATGCATTATTGAGCTCCTCCCCCCTCCTCCCCCCCGAAAAAACACAAAAGTGTATTTTAATAATTTTTGTGTGGTGTACAGTCTGGAAAGTACCCACATGGCAAATTTCAAGCTTGTTGCATGTCGGGAAGTACGCTAAACATTTTGAACAGACACACATAATCACAACTTTGCCTTTTACATATATATGGAGATAATTTCGGCCAGGGCTGCCCTGTGTCAGCGACTCTGAAAAATATGCTGACACCCGGCACACCACGTCCCGTGTGTACCTTTCGCTATCGCCGTGGCTACCGGGGCTGTGCTGCCCACTCCACTCCGCACCAGCGACCCGGAAAATATTCAGTGACAGATTAAGCCCTGATTATTATTCACACAATTACACATCCAGTGGAATTTGAACACGTGATTTCGTGCTTACGGGACAAGGTGTTTACTCGGTGGGCCATAGCTGCAGCTCCCCAATGCTGCATAAACCCACGGTTCTTGTTATAATTCCAGTTACAGTAATGCTACTTTATCAGGCACTGGCTGTATTTCCACTGAAATACACAAGGAGAATTCTCTGTTATTACGAATCTTATATCTGACATGTTTAAGTGGTGCTTTTCTGTTCGGTGAAATGTGTTGCTATTAAATGTGATGCGAGCAAAGAGACTTGTTTATTGATCGCTGATCGATCGATTGACTTCATGGCCGAGCGGTAGCGCGTTGCAGATGTTTGTGGTACGAGCCCCACGACCACCCCGGTTAATACTGTGGGTGTATGAACTGTAAATATTGCGCACTGTCTGCTTCACAGTCGGATGCTCAAGATCTCGGAGATGTAATTTAAATAAGTAGTATGCCACGTGTGTCTGCACAACTTTGTAAATGCGAAAACTACTGTGGGCTGTCCGTGAAGCGTAGCGCCTCCAGGGTGTAGCCTCGTGTGTATGCTGAGCTTGTTTCGCACCGTACGTAGCCAACCATGCTCATCGGAGGCGCCTCGCGCTGCACGAATGGAGCGGACGCCAACGTGCACTCGCAAAACCCCAAAAAGCTTTTTGATTGCCCTCGTTTTGTCCGTTGAAGACGATGCAAGCCGCGCCGCAGGACGATGGCCACGAGCACCAGAAGCCGTGCCTCAGCGAGTCCCGCGCGGCGGAGCTGGTGGAGCGCCTCTACGGGGTGAGCGTGGCGGGGGTGAGCCCGCTGGCGAGCTACGTCGACCAGAACTACCGCGTGCTGGCGCGCGCCGGTCGCCAGTTCGTGCTCAAGGTCACCAACACGCGGGACAGCCAGCGGCCGCAGATGCTCGAGGTGCAGATGGCCATGATGAGGTTCCTGCGGGAGAGGGGCTTCCCCATGCAGGAGGTGGTGGACAACGTCAGCGGGAAGATCATGTCGCTCGAGAGCATCGGTGAGCTGCGCCTGCGGGGGTCCCGGGAGCAGAGACATTGGAGAAGAGATGTACATAATACTAAATCTTGTTCTATTTGATGTGCTTCTCCATCTCTCTTTGTCTCCCCCTACATGCTAAGGCCTCGGCACAGAGACCCTATCTCTCTGTGCTCCGTACGTTGTGTCTCTCTTTGTGTCTGTGTGTGAACTCCCTCCACTTAGGTGTCTGTATATATCTCTGCGGTTCTGTGTTTCCTCTCTCTCTCTTAAATTTAGCTCTTCTATGCCTGATGATGATTGCTTGCGTTGCAATCGAAACGTCGTATGCTATTATGTAATTTTATTTTTTCTTATTTCTACGTGACTTTACCGAAAAAACCAAAGAGTAATTCCTGCAGTCACGAAAGCGACAAATCAAGTTTAATAGATGTACAGTGCAGTACAATTGATTTTGCTCCAACTGAACTCTGGCCCCCACAACATAGCACCACGCAGCAGCCTGTGATGCCTGTTTAATGCACGATTGTCACCCATAGAAGCCCTAATCCAGGCTCAACCTGCTTAGCTTTCAGATCTTACGATAGGGCACATTCCAGGTGATTTAGTCATAGGCTGATAGTAATCATACGAATACAGCATTGGTTTATACTTGCAAAGACAACGATCAATATCCGAGCATGAGGCGGTGGTACGATACTGGGTCGCACTCCACTGACGATAAGTGATGTAAAAGGATCATACTTTTTAGTTTTTGTGAGGTTGGTGGATGTAACGCACTGCTTGTTGGTACTGGCCCAAGGTCCACATTGTGATATTTTGTAAATTCTTCATATATATAAAAAAACAATGTTTGGTGTGTGGGATGAAACTGGAATGACTGCTCACAGCAAAGCCACACGGACGAGACGATAACATCTGTGGTGAGAGATCAGAAGCACACTTGCTGTTTTCTCATCTACTGACCTGCAGGTTGGTAGATATAATGTTTTTACAGTTCACCGACGCCGCCATTCGCCAACTGCACAGTGTGTTCCACCTCCCCACACCTCCGATGAGCACGGTTGGCTACGTACGTATGGTGCGAAAGAATTTCAACATACTTACAAAACCTAAATCGTAATTTTTGTTTCTGCTTATCTTCCCACGAGACCCTGAGACGTTTTAATGGCACAGAGAAGCAAACGTCAAACTCTTTGCATCGAGTTCCGGATTGGCTGACAAGGGGAACACGTCAAACCAAAACCATGTATTACATGAACAAGCATAGACGGGAGAGAGATGTCACAAGCGATATATTGTAGAGATATGAGAGAGATTTATTCATGATAAAGGTTTTTTGGGTGAGATCGCGTTATTTATAAATGTGTCATAACCCTCCACCACCCGACACAGCCAAACAGTAAAAAATGAGTCACGTTGACAACAGACAAAATAGTTCACTACTTTAGCCCACCGGTGTGATGAAGAGTGAATCCACAACATTTACAATATTTGAGTACGATGTTTCGCTGGTAATTACATCCAGCATCATCGGGCAATTCACCAGAATGGTGAAGCCCTCACTTGCTCCTGGTCTTAAATAGAGCAGCAGGGTGATGTCATCATTTAACTCATTCATAGAGAGAGATTTAATCAGAAATATGATATTTATATGGAAGAGATAGGAGAAAGATCTATCCGCAAGAGGAGAGATTTAGAGAAATGCAAACATGTCGATACAGAGCTTATCTCTCCCCCACTCCGACCTCCTGCATCGCATCACTTCTATTAATATTATTATTATTGTAATCATCATCGTTACACTTGTTTTCACAGCAGAGCCTCACTGAGTATCGGGAGGGTCTTGTCAAACTTTTCAGTTGGGGGGCGGGCGTGGGAGCGACGGTTGTCGTGTGTAATTTCAAGTGAGTATTGCTGACTGAGACATGTACTTAATTAGTTCTTGTAAGGCGTGGCGGGATAGTTGTCCTGTAGACCAGAATGAATTAATTTTGGTGGTTCGGGCTTGGCCCACGGGCTGTAGTTGGGACAACCCTGGGCTGCTAAACATTTGTAAAGCAAAGTGCTTCATAGCTCATCGGATTCCTCCAGTAAAAGTACATATTCTGATTATAATGCCTGGGCTAGCAGCGCTCCTTTAAACCCAGGCTCGGGGTTCATCGCGTGAGCTGACATCACCGCCCAACGCCGTGTTTGGAATGCGAAGATCACGGAAAGCCGCTGACCCTTATATTTACGTGATGGAACGAGCGATAAAAGTCGCCTCCTGATGCAGATGGGCCCCCATTCACCCTGCTCCTAAGTAATTTGCTCAAGCTGAACCCAGGGAATTCAGCTAGACTCGTGTGCTGACGTATCCATTCTGGCCCGAATCTGGGTGAATTGCCCCCGGTTCCGGTCAGCGTGCGCTAAGGCACGAGGGTTGCGTGCCACGTTGCAACTTTGGCGGATGCCTTACGCATGGGTGTGGCGAGGTATTATTCCTCTCAAATGCTTTATTTAGCTATAGCGGTTTAGACAACAAGGCCATATAGGAATGCGAATTTCGGAATGCGTTCGTGTTATTAATTTCTGCGTTAATAGTACCGTGAAAGAAAGTCATGATGAAAAAATCACTCCAATTTACTATTTTGGGGGGGGGGGGGGAACAGAAATACTCGATTCAAGTTGCTTGAGAGATTGGCGTTTTAAAGACTACACGAATTTTACGTGCGTTATATATCGGACTTGGCACGTTCATTATTGTTATTAACCATTTAATGCTGAGCAGCAAATTGTCGCTTAATTTCCTAAAAAAAGAATAGTAGCCTTGGCTATCAGTTGAGCAATTCATAAGAGACCCTGTGTAGTATAGCACGTGGGTAATGAACACAGGGCGCAAAGTGGTGAGTTGACACTTTGGCCAGACCTTGGAGGTTCCGATATCAGCTTCCGAACAGCTTTTTATGTTCCAGCAAAAGGAAGCGACGGTGAGATTTCACTAACCGTGGTGACCTCTTGACCTCGGTGGCGACTCCTGCTGTGAATTCTCAGACTGCGGCGAAGGAGAGAAGGAGTTCAACGTGCGGCTGCTCACGTACCTGCCCGGCGTGCCGCTGTCCAGGGTGCTGGCGGATGGCAGCCTGTACTACCAGGTGGGCAAGCTGGCAGCAAGCATCCACCAAGCCCTGCAGCAGGTACGAGAGCACGAGCGCCTCTTGACAGGTGACGTGAGACTGCAGGGATTCATATTCTTGTTGCTTTCGGTAAAGTCACCACGTAGAGGGGGAAACAATAAAATAATAAAAAATATAAAACAATAAAATTCTCACAACGTTTTGACTGCAACACAAGCAATCGTCATCAGGTGTGAAAACCACAACAAGGAAATTTGAAAAAAAAATATTGCTGTGGTTTTCACACCTGATGATGATTGCTTGTGTTGCAGTCGAAACGTCGTGAAAATTCTATTGTTTTATATTTTTATTATTTTATTGTTTTCCTTCTACATGACTTTACCGAAAGAAACAAGAATATGAGAATATTCGCCAAAGTAAAAAGCCAAAAAATAAATAACTCGCAAATTACTTCATTGGGAAATGCGGAGCGATAGTTTCCCCAACCCCTTACTGCGACAATCTTAAAAAAAAAACTCTTGAGTCTCGGCGAGCCTTTTCTCTCGGTAAGCAAGTGTAATGTGACGTAACGAGCCCACTCGCTCGGAACGTACGCAGCTGTTCATAATTAGCAACGTGAGAGTCCTTCCAAGTGATCGAATGGCTGGTTTTCAAGCAGCGTATTTTTGGTTTAACATGTAGGCTTTCGCGACCAATATTATTCATAATAAAGGTTTTTGGGTTAGATCGCGTTTATTTATAAATGTGTCGTAACCCTCCACCACCCGACACGGCCAATCAGCAAAAAAAGTGTCACGTTGACAAAAAGACAAATAATTCACTACTTTAGCCCACCGGTGTGTTGAAGAGTGAATCCACATTTACAGTTTGAGTACGACGTTTCACTGGTAATTACATCCAGCATCATCGGGCAATTCGCCAGAATGGTAAAGCCCTCGCTTGCTCCCGGTTTTATATAGAGCAGCAGGGTGACGTCATCACTTAACTCATATCAGGTTCAGTGATTAGAGGCGGAGGGGGGGTATTGTAATTATATAATCGATTAGTAATCAGTCATTGTTTATGATTATTAATGAGTTATAGATTAGTAATTCTTTAAATCAAAATGTAATGTGTATTATTTAATAATATGCTTCCAGGCCTCACTAAGCCTGTAGCTGTCAGAGCGATTAAAGTTATTCTTGTTCCTCTCAATTTCAATGGATTCTCTAATTAGTCTTTGCCAGTAATAATTAGTTTTACACACCACTGCAACATTGTCAAAATCAATTGAGTGTCCTTGTTGACAAGCATGTTCTGCCACTGCCGACAGTTGTGTTTGAGATAATTTAATATTTCTCTGATGTTCTTTTAGTCTTACGCTGATGTTACGTCCCGTCTGTCCAATGTAGCAGCTGCCACATAAACAATTAATCCAATATACACCTTCTGTTGATAATTTAGGTAATGCGTCTTTAGTCCCAGACACTAGTTTTTTTAATTTTGTGTACTGTACCAAATCTTACTGTAATGTTTTGCTTTTGCAAAACACGGGCTAATTTGTCAGTTACTCCCGAAATATATGGAATTTTTATTGTTTTAACAATCTGGTCGCTTTCAGCAGTATTGCTTTGCAATCGTGATTTGGCATTCAGTGCTCTGTTAATTTGAGCATAAATTGTAGCCATTCTGTCGTAGTGCGTCTTTAACGTGTTTGATCTCTCTCACTAGACTTTCACCATCTGACACTGTTTTAGCCCGATGTATGAGCGTCTTGATAAGAGAGGATTTCTGAGCTGGATGATGATGTGATTCTGCATTCAGATAGGTATCAGTGTGCGTTTGCTTTCTGTAAACGCTGTGTGTTATTTTACCGTTTAGGCCATGTCCAAGCAAAATATCTAGGAATGGGAGTGTGTTATTCACCTCCATTTCCATGGTGAACTGGATGGCCGGGTTTTGTGCATTGAGATGATTTAGAAAATCATTCAGTGTATCTTTACCATGTGGCCAGACAACCAAAGTGTCATCCACATATCTAAACCAAAAGGATGGTTTTAATGTGCTCGAGGCAAGTGCTCTTATTTCAAAGTTTTCCACGTACAAATTTGCTGTAGCAGGGGATAAAGAAGAACCCATTGCTGTTCATTCCTTTTGTTTAAAGAAATCCCCTCTCCATAAGAAGTAAGTGTTATTTAAACAATGGCCAGCAAGTTTCGGAATATATTTTGGTAAACCGGTATTCTTTACTAGTGTATCAAGTAATTTAAGCGATTCGTCCACTGGAACCTTAGTGAATAGAGAAATCACATCAAAACTTACCAGAATATCATCAGGAGTAAGTTTAATATCTTTAAGCACATTCACAAGATGTTCTGAATTTTTTTTTTATGAATGAAGATGTCCTACCGATGTAGGGCTGTATTTGTTGGGTTATATATTTTGCTAATTGATATGTGGCAGAGCCAATTGTACTGACTATGGGTCGTAATGGGATGCCGATTTTATGAATCTTTGGTAGCCCATAGAGTCTAGGTGGTTTTGAGGCCCTTGGCTTAATTTGGTATTGCTCATTTTTAGGGATTAATGAATTTGCAATTATTGCAGTGGTCTTACGTTCTAAAGTATTAGTTGGATCTCGTTTAATTTTAATGTAGGTGCTTTCCTCTAGTAAATTTCTAATTTTATTATCATAATCGGCTCGTGACATCACTACAGTAGTGTGGCCTTTATCAGCTGCTAGGATTTGGATATCCTTGTTTACACGCAGCTCTCTTAAGGCTTTTGCCTCGTTAGAGCTAATATTTACTTTTGGAATTTTGCTATTCTCAATTATTTTAGCAACCTCATGTCTAGTCATCTCTGCCTCATTATGTGGAAGGAGTCTAACTGCTGATTCTACCTCAGCAATGATCTCATCCACTGGAATTGTGCGTGGGGTAACGGCAAAGTTAAGGCCTTTAGAAAGGATAGAGACCATGTCACCGGTTAATACAGTGTTAGTCAAGTTCAGTACGGTTTTGTTTTTAAATTTTTGGTTTTCAGTAGGGATTTGTTTATTATGTAGTCTAGAAAATGTATTAATTTGGTTAGTTTTTGTTAGTTTAAACACATTATGAGCCGATTGTTGTGTTATGTTATCGATTATATTCCAATAATGCATAGATACACTATTGCTTATATCTAAGTGTAACTGCTTTAGCGATTCCGAAATGTAAGATAGTTCACTCCTATTGTGCTGTATTCTCTCTATTAATAATAATTCGCTAGCTCTGTGTAGTATTTGGTTAGCTTTAGAAGACTTTATGTGATGTGTTATTTTAACTGCGTTTGGTATTACCTTTGAATCTCTGCACCTTTTGAGGAACGCCAGTGAAGATATCAATTTCATCCGCTTAATGCGGAGCTTCTCCAATTTTCTGGTTTTAAGAAAAGTATCCTCCCCATAGAAGTTAGGCAGTTTAACATGTAGGCTTTCGCGACCAATATTATTCATAATAAAGGTTTTTGGGTTAGATCGCGTTTATTTATAAATGTGTCGTAACCCTCCACCACCCGACACGGCCAATCAGCAAAAAAAAGTGTCACGTTGACAAAAAGACAAATAATTCACTACTTTAGCCCACCGGTGTGTTGAAGAGTGAATCCACATTTACAGTTTGAGTACGACGTTTCACTGGTAAATACATCCAGCATCATCGGGCAATTCGCCAGAATGGTAAAGCCCTCGCTTGCTCCCGGTTTTATATAGAGCAGCAGGGTGACGTCATCACTTAACTCATATCAGGTTCAGTGATTAGAGGCGGAGGGGGGGTATTGTAATTATATAATCGATTAGTAATCAGTCATTGGTTATGATTAGTAATGAGTTGTAGATTAGTAATTCTTTAAATCAAAATGTAATGTGTATTATTTAATAATACGCTTCCAGGCCGCACTAAGCCTGTAGCTGTCAGAGCGATTAAAGTTATTCTTGTTCCTCTCAATTTCAATGGATTCTCTAATTAGTCTTTGCCAGTAATAATTAGTTTTACACACCACTGCAACATTGTCAAAATCAATTGAGTGTCCTTGTTGACAAGCATGTTCTGCCACTGCCGACAGTTGTGTTTGAGATAATTTAATATTTCTCTGATGTTCTTTTAGTCTTACGCTGATGTTACGTCCCATCTGTCCAATGTAGCAGCTGCCACATAAACAATTAATCCGATATACACCTTCAGTTGATAATTTAGGTAATGCATCTTTAGTGCAAGATACTAGTTTTGGAATTTTGTGTACTGTACCAAATCTTACTGTAATGTTGTGCTTTTGCAAAACACGGGCTAATTTGTCAGTTACTCCTGAGATATATGGAATTTTTATTGTTTTAACAATCTGGTCGCTTTCAGCAGTATTGCTTTGCGATCGTGATTTGGCATTCAGTGCTCTGTTAATTTGAG
This sequence comes from Petromyzon marinus, assembly GCF_048934315.1. Lineage (NCBI taxonomy): Eukaryota > Metazoa > Chordata > Hyperoartia > Petromyzontiformes > Petromyzontidae > Petromyzon > Petromyzon marinus. The sequence continues at coordinate 5,231,685 of NW_027422662.1, forward strand.
CATTATTGTAGCCATTCTGTCGTAGTGCGTCTTTAACGTGTTTAATCTCTCTCACTAGACTCTCACCATCTGACACTGTTTTAGCCCGATGTATAAAATAACACAGCGTTTACAGAAATCAAATGCACACTGATGCCTATCTGAATGCAGAATCACATCATCATCCAGCTCAGAAATCCTCTCTTATCAAGATGCTCATACATAATCCATTGAAATTGAGAGGAACAAGAATAACTTTAATCGCTCTGACAGCTACAGGCTTAGTGCGGCCTGGAAGCGTATTATTAAATAATACACGTTACATTTTGATTTAAAGAATTACTAATCTACAACTCATTACTAATCATAACCAATGACTGATTACAAATTTTATTCCAAGCGTCGGGGTGGAGCGGTGGCGCAGTTGTGCGCACACTGCGCTACGAACCCGGCCACCTGAGTTTTATTTCCGGCCACGGCTAACATTCGTGGCAAGTGATATCTGAACCAGTCCTGCCCCCCCCACCCCCCCCCTTGTCCTCTATCCTTCACCAACCTACACTGACCAGTTTGGCGAAGTATGGTCAAACACCCTACATGACCAACACTGAATACGGCAGTGCCTTGATAAGGGCTGTATGAGTTGTGCTAATTGGTGCCATGTCATGAGATGGAAAAAAACATCTCATTCTGTGCATCACCTCTGGTTAGAGAATGGCCCACAGAAGGTGATCTCACAAAACTACTTCTCAGATCCATTCAAGTGTCCTGTTATTCACAAATACCAATCAAACATTTGCCAGCCGCACGCAGGACTTGGGCAGCCCCACCCTCAGCTGCATAATAAGTCTAGATTTTTAGCTTTCGTGACTGCAAGGATTCATACTCTTTGGCTTTTTCGGTAAAGTCACGTAGGTAAAACTATAAAATGATAGAATGAAAAAAATGTAGTTGTTTTTTCATTTATTCTTTTATTTTATAGTTTTACCTACGTGACTTTACCGAAAAAAACCAAAGAGAAAATAATAAGTCAAGGAGAACATCTTTTCTGAAACGAAGACTATCCTTTGCTAAGCTTGACGTTTTGCTGCCTTTAACTTACATGTGTACTCAACTGGCCAATGCGATGTTAATCTCGTATTGCATTTTTTGTCATCTTACCACCTTCGTTTTTAAACATCTGCATAGTTTGAGCACCCGTTCCTGCACTCCCTGCAACGAGACGATTTCATCTGGAACCTGTCAAACACCCACCTGCTCGAGTCCTACCTCTTCACTCTGGACGGCGACCCCAACCAGGGTCTGGTCAGGGAGGTCATCGCCAAGTTCCGCGAGGAGATCCAACCCAACCTGCACAAGTTTACCAGATGTACGCTCGCCTCGCAGCTTCACCCGGGACGTAGCTCCATGCCTCAGGGGGCGAGGGGCGCTTCAGGCCACCGACGAGGCCTTGAAGCCACGACGGGTGCCACGTACGTGTGTACGTTGAACTTCTTTCGCACCGTACGTAGCCAACCGTGCTAATCGGAGGTGCTTTTCAGACGGCCGCAGAAGTGCATCTGAAAGCGCGCGATGCGGTGACCGTCTTTCTTTGTTCGATGGTTAGCCAAAAGCCGCTGCGAGGATCACCCGAATTCGCGTGATGGTTTATGCTGCTTGACGAGATCAGCAAGGTATTGTGATTCATTTGTGGCAAGCATTTTCTTTGCAATGTGCTTCACGTGATTACTTTTACCCAGCATACACAGATGCATTACAAGGCATGCATGTAATGGGGGACACTCGCACAGACACTGATCACAGGTGAAATCAAATGACAGGGTTATTACATTCAGACGCTACTGTATATAAATCATAATTGTAATTTCTATCAAATCATTTTTCAATGGATGCTAAATTGTGTTCAACAGTTTTTGTTACACATATACTCATAATAATAATAATGTACAGCCCTTTGTCAATGCACTATCTGGACGAAGGCATTCCCAGGCTGTGTAGGGTCATGGGGGTTGTTTTGCCTCCTTCACCATGCTGGTCGGTGAGGAGGTAGGTAGGATCCCAGGACTGGTTCAGATATCAGTGATGTTCTCCATGGCCGGGAATCAAGGGCTCGTGATGCGGTGTGCATACCACTACACACCGCTCCATATCTCGCCCCTGTACAGGGTTGTACGACGCTGGTGGGTTATTGTAATTCTGTGCCTTTGAAGGCAGGAGAAGTCGGTGATTCACTGAGACTCTGCGGGGGCCGTTCTTAGACTCGCACACGCGGCTTCCGCAACACCAATCGTGCGGCCGGAATAAAAACGGCACGGGCACGAACGATGACGACGGCGACGAGGGGAGGACGGTCAACAATAAAAGACAACGGACGAAATCAAATTCGACGTTTCCCCCTCGCCGCAGGCATAATCCACGGTGACTTCAATGACGACAACATCCTGGTGCAGGAGGTGGCCGCGGGAAGCGAGCAGCAGCAGCAGCAGCAGCAGGGGCCCAAGTCGGCGGAGGGAGCGCCGCGGCACCGCGTCTCCGGCATTGTGGACCTCAACTCGATGATGTTCGGCTACCACGTGTACGACCTGGCCATGGCCATCATGTACATGATGGTGGAGAGCGGAGAGGCGATGGAGGCCGGGGGTCACGTCCTGGCCGGCTACGAGAGCGTGCAGGCCCTCACCGAGGACGAGAGGAGGGCCGTTTACTTCCTGGTGGCGTGCAGGTGAGAGCGGAGGTGGGGACGGGGGCCGGGGCAGGTCGGGTCGGGTCTGCCCGGATCGCCGTTGGCCGCATCGGGAAACGTTGGCTTCAAAAACCTGTGGCGGTTACGTAACGAGAATTAATCCAGGTCTGGCGAGAATCCGATAAACTCGATGATTGTGCGGCAAAAAAAGTGCTTTATTATTTATTTAAAGCTCTTCATCAGACCAATGATGAAGGTCTTGCCAATGCCATGTCGATCGTCGCGGTGGTTGACCATACTTCACCATGCTGGTTAATGTGTATTGGTGAATGGGGGGGATCAGTAACAGTTAAGACATAATAATGCTGATTACCATGATGTTGCTAACAGCACTTCTACGGATGCTGCTGATGACGGTGATGATGATTATAGAAAAGACACTCATAGCGATGTTGTTTACGATCATGTTGCTGATCACGCTGCTGCTGCTGCTGCTGCTGGAGACGAGGAAGATGAAGACGGCGACTTTCCTTCTGCTGGCACTTCTGCTGCTGACCACGAGACTTGATCCAACTATGGCTGCGATTCCTGGACGCTAAAATCCCAGCCGATCAACAAGTCGGCAGCAAAAACCCTCTTGAATAACAAACGATATTAACCGTCATGACAGCAACGGCGACAACAACAACATGGTCTACTTTTCCCCGCAGGTTCTGCCAGTCGCTGGTCATGGCCCGCTACACGATCCTGCGATACCCGCAGAACGCCGACTACCTGCTGATAACGGCGCGCACCGGCTGGGTGAAGCTACGCGAGCTCTGGACCAGGGGCCTGGAGGACATGCAGAGGCTGTGGTCCGATGTTGCGGCACGGTACAGAAACTAGAACCGCGGTGGAGATCGAGCGGACGGCGAGGAGAGAGAAGGGGGAGTTTGGGGTGGGAGGGGGCCCACCGTGAGACACGTCCTCCCACTCGCCCCACCGGTACCTCCCGAGGCTTCGCAAGGAACCGGTTTCAACTTGAACGTGGCGCCGTTGGTTTTGGACACGTGCGATCTTTGAATACGGAATCTGAAAAATGTGAATTGCTCATGCCAGGCACTTAATGCATAGGGGAGGTTTTTCGTGGCTTCAGGTTAGGAACGTATTGTTGCTGCATCCAGCGCTGTTGACAAAACGGTGTTCATATGCGCATCCGTGGATGATAATAATAATACTGTCAGAATATTTTTTTCCCGTTCATTTACTCAGGAAATCCTGACTTGTTTCTGAGATTTTGTATTCATGAAGTTCCAGCGTTCAGATGTTCGACCAATTCCTTTGTAGCTTGTTTGGCTCGTGAGAGGAAACCGGAGTAACTCGGAGATTACCTGTGCATACGAAAGGTGGTGGGGGGGGGTAACAAAAAACACCACGTGGAAATTCACGGAGAGTTGTAGCAAAAGGGTTGCGCACAGAACGAGATCTACTGGACAGGCAGACTGAGGAGCGGCGCTTTGTTTAAGTCGTGAACGGGCTCTACTCTACGCGGTGACTCATCCCGACCCATACAAGTTGCAGCAAGCGCGTCGTACCCCAAGCAAGACGTATCCCAAGACATTTTTTCTCTCGTCAAATACACGACGTGGACCAAATTCAACGTATTCCAAAGCGGTCGTCCACTGTAAATGCGTTTTGGTGAGGAGAGTGCGATGTTGCTGTGATGTAACAGTCGATAACGCTGGTGTTGTTGACGAGGTACAAGAACCAATGGTCGCCGCCTCAGAGCTGAATGTGAACGTCCATTTCAATGCTATAAAATACTGTGAATTATTAAGGTCTAAAATATGAAGCGCGGTGGAAGGATGGTGTCTGATCGACTTATTGCAGGTTAGAGATGTTAACTTATTTGTATTGTATAATGTCATTGTAGTGGTGTGTGCATTGTCTTAATCAATAATCTAATGGTGTGAAATGCATTGTGTTTTAATACGCAACATACATAGGGTTCACGGCGGGAGGAGAAGGGGACGGTGGTGGTGTACCAGCTACACCAGCGGCAGCAAGAACGCGCCGGCCACGCCATGTTGCCGCGGTGTCTAGCGGTGCTCCTTCTGGCCTCCGTCGCGGTCCGAGGTAACAACCACCGTGAACACCGACCAGTCCAGTTCGCTTATTGGTTAGAGCCCTGTGAGCCATGCGGCTCTTGAATCGGGTTGCAACCGCAACGAAACAATAACACGAACAAGAAACCGCAGCGGCAGCATCCAGCAAGCGTCACCGTGACGGTAATCGTCATTGACGCCGTTGTTCGGCATCGTCTTGTCTAGCGTCGTCATCGTCGTCGTCATCCGTAGACGCGTCAGCACCGCCATCGTATAATCCGTAGTTGTGGCAGCAGGTTTCCGACATCGCTGTTATCAGCAGAGTTCATCATTTGGAGAGTCTAATAGGGTGGCTGGAATCGCCAGTGTTCTGTGCATTGAACAAATAAACAGCCCAGGGCCTGCGCTTGAGCAATGGCGAGCTACAGGAGAATGCCACACGTATCGGAGCATTCATAGCTCGGGGTGAGCAGCTCTATCATGGGATACCTTTTCACCAGTATCAAAGTATTAAATATAAGAATAGATTTGACCCTTTTGACCAAGAAAACAGATGTTATTATATTTTGATTTAAAGCTTTCGGGACTGCAGGGATTCATATTCTTGGTTCTTTCGGTAAAGTCACCATGTAGAAGGGAAACAATAAAATAATAACAATATAAAACAATAAAATTCCCTTCTATGTGACTTTACTGAAATGACCAAGAAAACATGTTATTATGTTCAAATACCAAATAGATAACTTTGTCAAGGAATCAATTACTGCATCAGCTACACGTACTTGTGGTGAACATGCAAACAGACATGGTCTGATAAAAAAATATATATATATAGTGCATTGTACTCTTTGGTTTTTTCGGTAAAGTCACGTAGGTAAAAAAAAAATCTAGAATCTAAATGATAACAGCTGAATTAAACAACTAAATTAAATGATTTAATTTAGTTGTTTTCATTTATTTTATTGATTTTTTTTTACCCACGTGACTTTCCCGAAAAAACCAAAGAGTATGAATCCGTGCAGTCACGAAATCTTAAAATCTAGAAATAGCGCATTGTCTTTGTACTGTTGTTGGCATTCCCTGGTCTAACAATGGTGAGGCTAGGCCATTAAGAACAAGGCTGTCTCTGGTGTAGACCAATCGGTTTCTCAAAGACAATGCATATAACATTATAGTCACGTTACTTTTTTTATTTAAAGCTTTCGTGACTGCAGGGATTCATATTCTTGCTTCTTTCGGTAAAGTCACCACGTAGAAGGGAAACAATAAAATAATAATATATATAAAACAATAAAATTATCACGATGTTTAGACTGCAACACAAGCAATCATCATCAGGTGTGAAAAACCACGGCAAGCAATGTATTTATTATTTTATTGTTTCCCTTCTACTTGACTTTACCGAAAGAACCAAGAATATAGTTACATTATTATTATTATTAAAGCACTGCATATATTATCAGAGGTTGTTTGCATGGTCACCACACGTACCGTATGTCGTCATTTTCAGACTTGGTTCCCTGAAAAAGGTGTCTATTTGGTGTTGGAACATCTTAACACAACTCCTCTTTGATTAGTTTAACACGTAGGCTTTCGCGACCAATATTATTCATAATAAAGGTTTTTGGGTTAGATCGCGTTATTTATAAATGTGTCGTAACCCTCCACCACCCGACACGGCCAATCAGCAAAAAAAAGTGTCACGTTGACAAAAGACAAATAATTCACTACTTTAGCCCACCGGTGTGTTAAAGAGTGAATCCACATTTACAGTTTGAGTACGACGTTTCGCTGGTAAATACATCCAGCATCATCGGGCAATTTGCCAGAATGGTAAAGCCCTCGCTTGCTCCCGGTCTTAAATAGAGCAGCAGGGTGACGTCATCATTTAACTCATATCAGGTGCAGTGATGAGAGGCAGGGGGAGAATTGTAATTATATAATCGATTGGTAATCAGCCATTGGTTATGATTAGTAATGAGTTGTAGATTAGTAATTAGTTGTAATGTGTGTTAGTGATTATATGCTACGTTAGTAATCCATTAATTAGCATGTGTTTCCCCTATAAGGAATTGTAATATGTATTATTTAATAATACTCAAACTGTAAATGTTGTGGATTCACTCTTCAACACCACCGGTGTGGGGCTAAAGTAGTGAACTATTTGTCTTTTGTCAACGTGACACTTTTTTTTTGCTGATTGGCCGTGTCGGGTGGTGGAGGGTTACGACACATTTATAAATAACGCGATCTAACCCAAAAACAACCTTTATTGTGAATAATATTGGTCGCGAAAGCCTACTACGTGTTAAACTCTCTTTCTCCTCTCTTCCCGTGCAGATGTAACTGTCGCAGCAAAGCTCCGGCTCTCCCTGCCGGAGAGGCTGGACGTGACGGAGGGGGTGAGCTTGACCATCAACTGCTCTTTCTCACCGCCGCCGACCGACCCGAATCACGTCATCGTCAAGTGGTCCGTGTTGCCCGCGTTCTACTCGAAGAACACGCCCATTGGCGACGTCATCCAGGTGATGGGCGGACCTCATCCCGGCTCTAACTTTGAACGACCTGACTCCCCCGTCCGTGTCGCCGCTGGCGTTATTTGCGCGTGTTTGTTTTGCTCCGGAGGAGTGACGGTGTCACTCAACGACCCAGCTAACGTCTCGTCGAGTGCCACTTTTTTGTTGTTTTAAATAAGGATCTCGTTTTAAGAAGTTTGCCTAATTTCGTAATTGAACGGCTTCCTATTGAATGAAACTGGCACACCCAAGGGATAAAGCCCCACGTGCACAAGGAAAGAGCGTGCGATGTTCCAAACAAATAAAGTGGACTCTTTGATTATCCGCACTTACAGATCGGGAAGACGGCCGTGGATAATTCAAAGTCACGGATAATCCACAACTTTAACCAGTTTCTGTGGATCTCTATGCCAGAAACCACTAATATAAGTTATACATTACTAGACTTAAGGCTTTCGTGACTTCATGAGTTCATATTCTTTGGGTCTTTCGCTAAAATTTCGATTTCAAGTTTTCGTGACTGCAGGGATTCATCTTCTTGGTTCTTTCGGTAAAGTCACCACGTAGAAGGGAAACAATAAAATTATAAAAATAAAACCTAATAATGTTATTATGTTTTATTATTTTATTATTTCCCTTCTTTCGGCAAAGTCACGTAGATAGGTTCATTTTATTTGAACCTATCTGCGTGACTTTTACCGGAAGACCCAAAGAATATTTACATGTCACTGACGAGACGCGCATGCCGAATGATAACACTTTACTGCCCCTGCCCAGCAGAAGGCTCCGCCCACTTAAGCGGATGACGGCGGGGCCACAGCCAATCGGGCATCAATCAAATCGCGGCCGAATTCGTACGCTGCAGGAATCAAACAAAATAAAAAAAGTCGTGCATCGCGAAACTTCGCCGCCTCCTCCGCACCGGAGTCTGGGAACGCTGCGCGAGTCGCCGGGAGCCGCTGTGGGACGCTCGGGAGAGACGGGCCGGAGACGGCGGGCGGGCGGGCGGGCGGGCGGCAACACCGGATCGCGGCCTTTCCTTTTTTCTCGTCCGCAGATCTACAACTCGGGCGTCGACGTCGTCGGCGTCGGGGTGGCCGCGCTCGTGGGCGACGTGGCGAAGGGCGACTGCTCCGTGAGGCTCCGGCGCGTCTCGGCGGGCCTCGGCCCCGTGATTGGGTGCATGGTGGTCTGCGGGCGGTGCAACGCGGAGGACGTTGCGGTGGCACGGGAGGCGACGCTGAACGTGACGGTCGCAGGTGAACGGAGCGAGCGGCGTTTGGGGGGGACCGTCCGATCACAAAAGGCCACTTGGCAAAAGATGGGTGGGTGGGTGTGGGTTGGTTTTATTCTAGATTTGAAGGGGACTCCAAAAACCTCAACGGTAACCCCACCCAACCCCGGTCAATTAAAATCCAAAAGGGCATCCTCTTAAAATAATCCGTCCCCAATAAACAAGGCATCGCCAGTGAACTTGAAACCAACGCCGGGACAATCCTTTCTACATCACCAATCCATATCGACGCCTCAATCTGGCTCACAATGCCTAAACTCCCGCCATTAGACACTTTTTTTTCCAAATGTCTTTTGCTGTGGTTTTCACACCTGATGATGATCGCTCGTGTTGCGGTCGAAACGTCGTGATTTTTTGTTATTTTATTTTTACCTACGTGACTTTACCGAATAGAACCAAAGAGTGTGGGTTGGTTTTATATATCTACGGGAACATTTTTGGCGGTCTCACGATGATGACGAAAAGAAGAGGCTGCTTTTTTTACCCCTTTCCGTTTGTCACGTCCTGAAGATGTTGCAGACGCCACTGCCGCCGTCTGTTGAGCTTGGGACTCTCGGTCCAAATTAGGCGACCTGACGCACGGGTACCCGGTTTGTTCGTATCTCTGAAAGTTCCTAGTAGGACATTCGTAAGTAGGGAGTCCCTGTGATCAATTATTATAATAATATAAATTATCTTCTTTGGTTCTTTTGGTAAAGTCACGCGGATTGAGAATAAAATAATAAATTGATAAAATAAAATAACACAATAATATTTTATTCTCATTCTACGTGGTGACTTTACCGAAAGAACCAAAGAAGATGAATCCTTGCAGTCACGAAAGCTTTAAATCGAAATATAAATTATATTTGTAAATTCTGATATCGCGTTTAGCATCTATACACGCTAGCATAATGACTCCCCCCACCGCCCCCCTTTAACGAGGATTCCTTTAGCGCTCACTTTTCCCAGGGGGCCGCACCTCGAGCACTGAGGGAGGCCTGCCTGCAGTGTACCGGTGGCGTGCGCGCGAGGGGAGAATTCTCGTGTAGCACGATTCACACGGGCCCGAAGGATGAAGCCGGTGTCATCCCGTGCGACGGCCCGAGCGGGGAGCAGCTGCGTTGGCGGTTAGCGCTACGCTGCTGCTGCTACGAATTTGGCGGCCCGAGTTCGATTCCCGTTCGCGGCCAACGCCGGTGACGGTGATTTGATCCAGCGTCGGCCTGAAACGAGTTCCCCGGTGCGGTTTGTAAACACCGCCGCTGGGGAGACAAAGGCGAGCCGGGCAGGCGTGGTGCTGGACACCCACCCTGGTGTGGCGTGCCAGCTTCCATTGCCGCTGCTCGCTAGCGGCACTTGACCTAACCGTCTGTCGAGGCTACGCCTTTGATACCCTTGAGCGTCCTGCGTGATAACGTCGCACGTCTGGTGCGCATCGGTCGACCCCACGGCGCCTGCTGCTGGGTCTGTTCCCGTGACCTACCGCCAGTCTTCAAGTGCGCCGAGCCTGGCGACAAGCGCCGTGTTGTTGTTGTTGTCGATGCCCTTAGAAGAGAGCGTGCGGGGTTAGAGTGATAACGGTGAAGATGCCCCCCCCCCTCCCCCCGGTGAGCCGTGTCCAGGCAGTGCCACGTTTTAGCGATTGATCCTCCTGCCTGCCTTGCCGCAGGCGAAGTTTCAAGTTTTTTTTTTTCATTTCATTTTATCGGGCGCGGCCCTGCGAGCCGCGCGGCTCTCAGGTCGGGTGCAGCAACAATAGCGAACGAACAAAACGCGAAGCCGCGTTGAGCCGGTGGCGCCGCGTGCCGGTCTCACCGAGCCCCTTCTCCGTCGCCGCCCCGGTTCTCTGTCAGCCCCGCCGTGGCGCGGTGGCGACGCCGCCTCCGACCCCACAGCGACCGCGCCGCTCCCCTCGCCCACGAAGGGGACGTGGCTGGTGGCGGCGGTGGTGGAGGCGGTGGCGGTGGCGACGTTGACAGCGCTGGGCTTGGTGGCCGGGGCTGCTGCCGTCGTCGCCGCGTTCGTCTGCAAGGTGCGCTGAAGCCCGCCACCTGTTCTGTATTTTGAATTTGTGGTGTCTCTCATCATCACGGTGGCTATGAGATATTAACTACCTCGCCCGGTATGCAGGAGGTCATGGGTCTGACCCTGATGTCTGCTGTACATTTGAAGTCTGCGTCTCTCTCTGTCTTTCTAAACACGAGATTTTGATCCTGTCCATAGTAGAGTTTGTTTGGGTGAGATCGTGTAAATATAAATGCTATGTCGTTAAACCCGCCATCACCTGACACAGCCAATTAGTAAGGTTTGTGTCACATAAACAAAACGTGCTAAGTAGTTACTCGTTTATCGTGTAGTCTATAGTGTACTGTACAGTGTAGTGTATAGTGTAGTGTACAGTGTAGTATGCAGTGTAGTCTATAGTGTAGTATACAGTGTAGTGTATAGTGTAGTCTATAGTGTAGTATACGAGTTCATCACATACCGTTTGTGTGTTGGAGCGTGAACCCACTACAACATTTACAATTATAGTGTAGTTTATAGTGTAGTGTATAGTGTAGTGTATAGTGTAGTATACTTGTTCAACACTAACTCGTTGTGTGTTGGAGCGTAAACCCACTGCAACATTTACAATTATAGTGTAGTTTATAGTGTAGCGTAGTATACAGTTTAATGTATAGTGTAGTGTATAAAGTAGTATACTAGTTCAACACTAACTGGTTGTGTGTTGGAGAGTAAATCCACTACAACATTTACAATTATAGTGTACTCTTTGGTTTTTTTGGTAAAGTCACGTATAAATAAGAAATAATGAAATAACATAATAGCGTACGACGTTTCGGTTGCAACACAAGCAGCCATCATCAGGTACAGAAGAGCTAAATTTACGAGACGGGAGACACATAACCTCAGATGTATACACAGACACCCAAGTAGGGGGAACTAACACAGATACAACAGGGGACACAGAGAGAGAAGCATACCAGACAAACAGGGTTTAGCAAAATTTTTGGAAACCATGTAAAGCAACACAGTCGGTCGGTCAAAACACAATTAACGCATAGTCCGGTTGATCACGCTATTTCAAAAGATTGCTAAATTGCAAGTAAAGTATGAAACTCAAAATACAACAACAACCGCCATTCGCCACTAAGTGGCGGTGACGTCACCACGACGCTTGTGCCAGGCTATGTGCACCGTGAGGCCACGTGAAGTGTCGAACGCCCGCTGGCAGGAGGTCACTGGGCAGACCCAGGTGCCACGGGTCGACTGACTGAGATGACTGGCTGATGCACCACCTGTGCCCCCTACTGTGCCAACCTGCTGTGCTTTAGCCACCCGGCGCTCCGCTCGTTGTTCTGAGCGTCGCTCCTCCGCCCTCCGTTGTTGTTGGAGGGCGACTGCCTCCAACTGCCCAGTAGCATCCTTCACGAGCCTCCTCCACAGAGGCCGATCTTGACACCGCTGGTACCAGTCATCGGCAAGTCCACTCAGCTCCACGTCCTCCTGTACCACATCACTCCATCTCTTCTCTAGCCCGTGCCGCGCCCGCTTAGCCCCCTCTTCTTCTTCTTCTGGCACTGCAGCCTCAGCAGGGTCATCCTCACTTTGTGCCACGATGTTTTCCTGGCTGAGGGATTTTCCCTCCCCCAGGACCTCACAGAAATGCTCAGCAAATCTGCGAACCTGTTCCTGGGGGTCGGAGATTGGATCACCGTTTTTTCCCCTAATGATGGTAATAGGTGTGGCGCTGCAGGTTACTTTTTTGATGGAGTTAAATAGAGATTTGTGATCACGGGCCACTGAGGCAGACTCCATCTCCTCAGCAACCCGCGACCACCACCCATCCTTGCAGCGCCTCACGGCTCTCCGAACCTCCGAGCGAAGGCTGCGGTAAGCCTCCTCATTCTCTGACGTGGGATTCTGTAGCCGATGACAGTGGGCCTGTCGCTTTTTCTCAACCATCCTGAACACCTCCTCTGTCAGCCAGGGTCTCTGGGGAGGTCTGGACCGCGTACCCAAAGCAGCCATTGCAGCTGCATGAGTCACAGTCCTAAACCTCGCCCATTTACCCTCGACATCAGGAGGAGTCGGGGACGATGCCAATCCCAGCCGCAAGCGATGATGAAATTCTCGCTTGCAACTTTCATCAGATAACTGAGACCAGGCCACTTTATGTTGGAATGGGGTCCTGGGTGTACACCCACCACCGGAGTGGAAGAATGGCAGGCGCATCTTACAGATGACTAGTCGATGGTCAGAGGGCAGATCAGCTCCACGGTAGGTCCTGGTGTCAAGGACATGGGCTCGCATTCGCTGGTCCGTCACTATGTAGTCCAGCAGATGTTCTTGCTTGGACCCGGCATGCATCCATGATGTTGTATGGATGCGCCGATGCCCGAACAGCATGTTGGTAATTACAAGCCCATGGGCTGCACAAAAATCTAGCAGCCTCCTACCGTTGTTATTGAGCTGATCTGGCCCATGCCCTCCAATCACTCCAGACCAGGTGCCAGTATCATGACCAACTCGGGCATTGAAGTCACCCAACATGATGACTCTATCCCGAGGGGCCACTTTAGCCAGCACCTGTGACAGGAGGTCATAGAAGGCATCTGACTCATCGGCTTTGCCTGCATCCCTCCACGGATGTTCATCTTCGGTGGGGGCATAAGTAACCACGACCACCATTCCTCGCCTCCGGTTGATGGGAAGGCGAGCCCAAAGTAGCCTGGGGCTTACAGCTTCCCACACCTCACCGCTACGCTCCCACGCCCCCTTCATTCTTTTGTTCAAAAGAAGACCCACACCCTGTTGTTTGGCAGTCTGCTGCCCCGAGTAGAGGACTGTCCACCCCTCATGGTGGCAGGAGCCAGAGCCGGTCCACCGGACCTCCTGAATGCCGCATAGATCCAGGCGGTACCGGTCCAGCTCCCGACAGAGGAGTGGCAGCCTCTCCTCTGCAGTGAGCGTTCGAACATTCCATGTGGCCACCCGTAGTGGCTTTTCGTTGTTTCTGGAGTAGCCCCGAGGGTAGGTATTCAATCTCCTGGCTCCGCCAATTGGGGTTTGGCCAGGAGACGTCATAGACGCCTGGCCCCCCGGGGCCTCCGGCACAAGCTTATTAGTTACATATTTCAGTTTAATTCGTGGTTTCGTGGTAATTAATTGAAGGTGGAGGGGTTACCAGCCCCTCGCACCCGTCCAGAGCCCCCGTTTAGCCCCTGTGGTGGACACATATGCCATGAGGGGAGGAGCCAATCAAAATTGGATCTCCCCCCACAGCACTGTCCACGACAGAGTTGCCCGTCCGGCACCGCGAGGAGGTAGGGGGTTGTTTTGCCGGACTCAAAATACAGACACACACACACAGACAACCAAGTGGAGCGAGCCAGCACAGAGACAAGGACACAGCAAAGCCGCCCCAAACAGGCAGAGAAGGCAAGGCTGAGTGACAATGGGACAAAATCAGCACGAGGCATGCACGGAGCAAAGCAGGGCGCTGCAGCACACAACATTTGTCTGTGTTGCTTTATATGGTTTCCAAAAATTTTGCTAAACCCTGTTTGTCTGGTATGCTTCTCTCTCTGTGTCCCCTGTTGTATCTGTGTCAGTTCCCCCTACTTGGGTGTTTGTATATACATCTGAGGTTATGTGTCTCCCCTGTCTTGTAAATTTAGCTCTTCTGTACCTGATGATGGTTGCTTGTGTTGCAACCGAAACGTCGTACGCTATTATGTTATTTCATTATTTCTTATTTATACGTGACTTTATCGAAAAAACCAAAGAGTAATCCCTGCAGTTACGAAAGCTTCAAATCAAATTATAGTGTAGTATAGTATACAGTGTATAGTGTAGTCTATAGTGTACTGTACAGTGTAGTGTATAGCGTAGTCTATAGTGTACTGTACAGTGTAGTGTATGGCGTAGTCTATAGTGTAGTATACTAATTCATTACTAACTGGTTGTGTGTTGGAGAGTAAATCCACTACAACATTTACAATTATAGTGTAGTTTATAGTGTAGTGTAGTATACAGTTTAATGTATAGTGTAGTGTATAATGTAGTATACTAGTTCAACACTAACTGGTTGTGTGTTGGAGAGTAAACCCACTACAACATTTACAATTATAGTGTAGTTTATAGTGTAGTGTAGTATACAGTGTAGTGTATAGTGTAGTCTATAGTGTAGTATATAGTGTAGTGTATCGTGTAGTCTATAGTGTAGTATACTAGTTCAGTACTAACTGGTTGTGTGTTGGAGAGTAAATCCACTACAACGTTTTACAATTCGAGTACCTGGTGACATTTCACCGGTAACTACGACAACAACAACCAGAAACATCAACAGACCTGACGATGCTGCTTGCTGCTGCTGCTGTTGTATTTCGGGAAGCGTCAACGGAGTTCCGTGCGTTGTTGAGTTTATCTTCCCACCCTGCGCGTGATCTTCTCGTTCTCTTTCCTCCAGCGAGGGAGCGACGGAGCGTCCCAATCCTGGTTCCCGAGTGCCTGCTGATGAGTCACGCCGTCTCTGCCGAGTGCAGGTAGCCACCGCCACCACCACCAGCAGCTCCACTATCACCATTCCCAACACCACCACCCCCACCACCACCACCACCAGCAGCTCCACCATCACCATTCCCAACACCACCACCACCACCAGCAGCTCCACCATCACCATTCCCAACACCACCGCCGCGATAGTTTTGATGTAGTCTCTTTGTTTATCAAAGTTCCTGTGCCTGACACAATTGCAAGCATTGGAGATTTGGTCCAACAAGGGCTGAATGCTGATGTACCGGCCCTGGTGACACACTGCCTCACCAACACTTACTTCACCTGGAATGGAACATTCTGCAAACAAGTTGAAGGTACCCCAATGGGTTCTCCCTTATCTCCAATCCTAGCCAATGTTTTGCATGGACAACTTTGAGACGGATGCCGTCCAGGCATCCACCCTACGTCCATCCTTGCGGTACGTGGATGACAAATTCGTCATCTGGCCACATAGCCGACCAGCTCTGAACAGATTCCTCAACCGCATCAACTCTCCATACACCCAGACATCAAATTCACAATGGAAGTGGAAAAGGATGGGAAGCTACCCTTCTTGGATGTTTTCATCGAAAGGAGACCAGATGGCTCAATGGGACACTCTGTCTACAGGAAAGCCACCCATACGGATGCTTATCTAAAACCTGACTCCCACCACCATCCTTCCCAGAAGAATTCCCTCATCAAAGCTCTACACTATGGAGCTGGATGTATTTCCGACCGTCATCACCGAGCCAGTGAACTTGAACACGTACACCAAGCTCTCAAGATGAATGGATATTCAGACTACACAGTCCGTAAAGCTATCACCCCAACCGTTGGGAAATAACCGTCTGAGGACCCAATTCAAAAACATCACCTTGCCATAGCAAGAGGTCACCAAAAATAATTAAAAAACAATGAGCAAACACAAAATGCAGGTTCGAATTAACACAGCACGTAAAATTCGTGATCTGATCGCATCTGTGAAGGATGTGATCCCTGACATGCAATACCCCAGCGTCTACAAACTAAGCTGTCGTTACATTGGGGAAACTAAGCGACGTGTCTCGGACCGTTCTCGTGACCATAAGTCAGATCTGAAACACGGTAGGACCAATACCTCGGCCGTGTGCTGATCATTGTTTTAATGCGGTGGGCTCACACGACATTGATTTCTCTAAGACGAAGGTACTTTGCAACGGCATTGAAGGCAACAACCATCTACAGGCAACGATGACGATGGTAATTGTTGTTGTTGTTCCATCGGAAACCTCATTTGCCAGTAACAAAATATGATAATTGTTATTTTAGCCTTTTATCTGGCAACAAAACTGACACCTTTTTTACAAGGAGTCATGTTTACATTGACCACAATACCTGCGGTCGGAAAGCAACCAAAAAACAACAACTCTGATAATGTATGCACGAGGCTCTAAAGAAAGCTGTCTCTGGTGTGGACCAATCAATTTCAAGTACAGTGCCACATACATTATCAGAGTTGTTGTTTTGCGTTTGCGTTCCGACCGCAGGTATTGTGGTCAATGTAAACATGACTCCTTGTTAAAAAAGGTGTCAGTTTTGTTGTCAGATAAAAGGGTAAAAAAAAACAATTATCATGTTGTTGTTGTTTTCCCGGCAGGAGAGGGGGAGGAAGTGGAGGTTTGGCCGATGAAGACGATGAGAAAGGGTGGGGAGAGACCGCCGGTGGGTGGGGAGGGACCGCCGGTGGGTGGGGAGAGACCGCCGGTGGGTGGGGAGGGACCACCGGTGGGTGGGGAGGGACCGCCGGTGGGTGGGGAGGGACTGCCGGTGGGTGGGGAGGGACCGCCGATGGGTGGGGAGGGACCGCCGGTGGGTGGGGAGGGACCGCCGATGGGTGATGGGGAGGGACCGCCGGTGGGTGGTGGGGAGAGACCGCCGGTGGGTGGTGGGGAGAGACCACCGGTGGGTGGTGGGGAGAGACCGCCGGTGGGTGGTGGGGAGAGACCGCCGGTGGGCGGGGAGAGACCGCCGATGGGTGGTGGGGAGGGACCGCCGGTGGGTGGTGGGGAGAGACCGCCGGTGGGTGGTGGGGAGAGACCGCCGGTGGGTGGTGGGGAGAGACCGCCGGTGGGTGGGGAGGGACCACCGGTGGGTGGGGAGAGACCGCCGGTGGGTGGTGGGGAGAGACCGCCGGTGGGTGGGGAGAGACCGCCGGTGGGTGGTGGGGAGAGACCGGCGGAGGGTGGGGAGGGACTGCCGATGGGTGGTGGGGAGGGACCGCCGGTGGGTGGGGAGGGACCGCCGGCCTTCGGATCTTCATTCCTTGTTCTTTGTGGCGGGGTTCTTTTCCCTTTAAGGTTTTGCAAACGGCGTCAAAGTGCAGACATCCGGAGGGCATCCCGACTCCGCCCAGTGCCACAAGACAACGGAGACAAGTTTGGGAAGCCCCGGTGCATCCGTTACAAAAACCTCGTTCTTTTCTTGAATACCCAACGATGTCCATGCACATCGTATAATTAGATTATTATTATAATGCGTTGTTTACGTTGTTTTACGTTCTAATGATATAAAAATGTTTGGGGGGGGGGGGGGGTGGGCGGGAACGGCACGGAAACCACCACGAAACCCACGGTGGGGTTTCTGCGGCGCGATCGTGACGGAGTCGCGTGTCGCACGTCGGGAAGGAGGTTGTTGCGTGTACCTCGGGCGGGCGTCCACGAGTGGCTGAGCTCCGTCGGGGACTGGGGGACCACCGAGGACCACGGGTTCCACTCCCGCGGTCCGATCGCGGCTTCAGCCGGCGTTGGTTCTTCGCGGACACGGCTCGCCTTTCGGCGCGAGCGCGCGGCGAGTTGACGGCGAGCCGATGGGCTTAACCTCCATCGCCAACGGCCTCGCAGAATCATTCTCATTATGAGACCTCCTTTGCCAGTAACAAGATATAGGAATAGGTTTTACCCTTTTAACTGGCACAAAAACTGACACCTTTATTCAAGGCATCGTGTTTGCAATAACCACAACACAAGCAGTCAAAATGCAAACAAAAAAGACAACTCTGATAATAATAATATTGGCACTGTCCTTGAATTTGATTGGTCCACACCCGAGACGGCTTTTCTTAGAGCCTAGTCTCCATTGGTGTTGGACCAGAAGACGCCAAAAGGTCCAACACCAGTGGAGACTAAAGGGCTCTAAGAAAAGCTGTCTCGGGTGTGGACCAATCAAATTCAAGGACAGTGCCAATATCATTATCAGAGTTGTCTTTTTTGTTTGTTTGCATTTTGACTGCTTGTGTTGTGGTTATTGCAAACATGATGCCTTGAATAAAGGTGTCAGTTTTTGTGCCAGTGGTGACTTTACCGAAAGAGCTAAGAATATGTAATAGGGGGGTTGCGAGGCCATACTTCACCGTGCCGGTCGGCGCGGGTTGCTGAAGGGGACCGATCCGGACATCGCTTGCCATTTAAGTTAACCGCGGCCGGCAATGAAGGTCGGGTCAGCGGGTTCAGAGGACGGCGCGCTAACCGTTCTTCTGATGATGATGATGATGATGCGTCGTCGATTTCCCGGGAAAGCCTCGCCCGAGTCTCGGGACGCGCGCTTCAGGAGGGTGCTTGCGTGAGGACGCGTTGCGTTGCTGTGAACCGTTGTTCATTTTAAATTTCGACTTGAAGCTTTCGTGACTGCAAGGATTCATCTTCTTTGGTTCTTTCGGTAAAGTCACCACCACGTAGAATGAGAATAAAATAATAAAATAACACAATAAAATTATCACGACGTTTCGGCCACAACGCAAGCGGCCTTCTTCAGGTGAAAGGAACAAACCTGCCGGGACGACAGAGCTTCAATGTAGCTCTGAACAGAGAAGAGGCTCCGTCGTCCCGACAGGTTTGTTCCTTTCACCTGAAGAAGGCCGCTTGCGTTGTGACCGAAACGTCGCGAGAATTTCATCGTGTTATTTTATTATTTTATTCTCATTCTACGTGGTGGTGACTTTACCGAAAGAACCAGAGAAGGTTGTTCATTTCCCCCGCTGCCGTGTGACCGCTGCCGTGTGACCGTGCGTAGCGTGCTGTACTATGGCGAGTTGAATAAACGTTGGTGATGTTTTTCATACCGACCGTGTGTCTGCAGTAACTCGACGTAGCGTCTCGTTTCAGAGACTGAGCCTCAAGCGAGCGCTGAGCTCCGTCACCGCCTCTTCCCTGTTCATGCTCCTGAATTGAATTTTTTATTTAAAGCTTTCGTGACTGCAGGGATTCATATTCTTGGTTCTTTCGGTAAAGTCACCAGCACGTAGAAGGGAAACAATAAAATAATAAAAATATAAAACAATACAATTAAATCACCACGTTTCGACTGCAACACAAGAAGCAATCATCATCAGGTGTGAAAAACCACGGCAAGAAAATTTGAAAAAAGTGGCGTTTTTTTTTTCAAATGGTTCTTGCTGTGGTTTTCACACCTGATGATGATTGCTTGTGTTGCTGTCGAAACGTCGTGATTTAATTTTTATAATTTTATTGTTTCCCTTCTACGCGGTGACTTTACCGAAAGAACCAAGAATATGAGGTCCTGAATTGGTCTGTGGAAATTCCACATTGCTACTAAAGCACCATCACCGGTCGCTCCATGCACGACAACCGCTCCCCCTCCCTTCCTCAAACACTCCCCACCCCCACGATGCTCTCGTTGAGACGTAAGAAAGAGCTGCAACGCCAACGTGCCCACGCCTGATTTGTGTTTCCGATTTGCCTTCTAAAGAAACGTCTGGCCGTGTCGTCTCGCACGCCCAGAGAGGGCATCTCGCATTCCCCCTGGGGGTGATGAAGAACGCCCGATGATCTAGAGACACAAACCTGCATCAGGATTTGCGTCGTATTCATAGGCAGCGTTTGATTTTCATATTTACCGAGGGGGGGGGGGGGGTGGGGGGGTGGTAGTTAGTGGCAGGGGGTTTGTGTAATAATTTAATAAGTACTTGTCGAGTTTGAACAGGAGAATGCGGTGGATTATTTTGCATCGCTCTCTATGCAAGATGCAGCGGAATGGAAGCACAGTTGGGTTCCAGTTTGCTTTGTCCCTCGCGTTCGGAATCGCGGGTCCATTTAATAAAACTTCCACCCCCCCCGCCCCTAACTTGTAAACTACTGAACATACATTGATGAAGGTGTGCAGGTTAGGGGGGGCATTGCCCCCCACCCCACCCCAAAACTCCGCCCGTGGGTGTAGTCCATTGTTGTTGAGGGGTCACGTGAGGAGAGTTGCTTGGTCCACCGGTGACGATGACGGTGATGGTGATGATGACGGTGACGACGGTGATGATGGTGATGATGGTGACGGTGATGATGGTGATGGTAATGATGATGGTGATGATGACGGTGATGATGATGATGGTGATGATTACGGTGATGATGATGGTGACGGTGGTGATGACAGTGATGGTGATGATGACGGTGATGGTGATGACGGTGATGACGGTGATGATGATGACGGTGATGGTGATGATGACGGTGATGAGGTTGATGGTGATGGTGATGATGACGGTGATGATGGTGACGACGGTGATGATGACGGTGATGGTGGTGATGGTGATGATGGTAATGATGATGACGGTGATGATGGTAATGATGATGTTGACGGTGATGGTGATGATGGTAATGATGATGTTGACGGTGATGGTGATGATGGTAATGATGACGGTGATGATGGTGACGGTGACAGTGACGATGACGGTGGTGATGATGGTGATGATGGTGACGGTGATGATGACGGTGATGGTGATGATGATAACGGTGATGATGGTAATGATGATGTTGACGGTGATGGTGATGATGATGACGATGATGGTGATGATGGTAATGATGACGGTGATGATGGTGAATGACGGTAAGGGTCAAAGATCGGGCAAAAGTCGGCTCGTTGCTTTTGACCTTTAACCTTGCCGAGGTCTTAGGGAAGGGGGAGGGTCCTTGTAAAGAGGGGCGTGGTTGGGGCGGGGGAGTCTACCGGAGCTCCACCCCTCGCCCACGTGACGTGTTGAGAGCGGAGTGGGGGAGAGAGAGAGGGGGTTGGGTGAATGGGGTGAGGGGCGTGGCCGTGGGTGGGTGGGGGTAGTTTCGTGGGTGGGGGTTGCGTGAGGAGGGGGTGGGGGGTGAATCCACCGGAGCTCCGCCCCTCACCCACGTGACGTGTTGAGAGCGTAGGGGTGGGAGAGAGAGTGGGTTGGGTGAATGGGGTGAGGGGCGTGGGCGTGGGTGGGGGTAGTTTCGTGGGTGGGGGTTGCGTGTGGGGGGGGGGTGAATCCACCGGAGCTCCGCCCCTCGCCCACGTGATGCGTGACGTTAGGGCGCGAGAGAGACGAGGAGAAGACAAGATGGCGGCTATGGCGGTGTCTCGCTCTGCGCTGCTGCTGCCGCTGCTGCTGCCGCTGCTGCTGCTGCAGGTGACTGCGATCGCTATGAGCGGTGAGTCGGCGGCTGTCTCGCTGGTCGTGCCGTCTTATTGGCGAGGCTTTGTGTTTGTGTGTGTGTTTGTTTGGGTAAGTTTGTTCTGTTTTCCCAAGTGCACCTAGCCTGGCACGAGCGGCGTTGATAACTGTGGTGGGCGGGGGCGGTGCGGGCGGTGCGGATCTGTGAGGGGGTGTTCGATGTCTCAAAGTGAACCTAGCCTGGCACACGAGGCTGGTGCGGTAACGGGGAGCGGTGGCGCAGTGGTTAGCGACTGGGTTGAACGTCGCCACTGGGGGGGGGAGGGAGGGAGACAAAGGCGGCCGGGCGTGGTGCTGTGTCACATGTTGTAGCAGCTGCTGCTGCTGCTGACTCGCTAGCAGCACTTGCCCCTACAGCCTGTTGAAGGCTACACGGGGGAGCTTTGTCTTTCCTGGACACAGTCTCCCTCGCGTGTCAGACCTTCATCATAGGTGACACTTCATAGGTGACACTTCATAGGTGACACTTCATAGGTGACACTTCATAGGTTATACTTCATAGGTGATACTTCATAGGTGACACTTCATAGGTGACACTTCATAGGTGATACTCATAGGTGACACTTCATAGGTGACACGTCATAGGTGACACTTTATAGGTGACACTTCATAGGTGACACTTCATAGGTGACACTCATAGGTGACGCTTCATAGGTGACACTTCATAGGTGACACTTCATAGGTGACACTTCATAGGTGATACCACAGGTGATACTTCATAGGTGATACTTCATAGGTGACACTTCATAGGTGATACTTCATAGGTGACACTTCATAGGTGATACTTCATAGGTGACACTTCATAGGTGATATTTCATAGGTGACACTTCATAGGTGATACTTCATAGGTGATACTTCATAGGTGATACTTCATAGGTGACACTTCATAGTTGACACTTCATAGGTGATACTTCATAGGTGATACTTCATAGGTGACACTTCATAGGTGATACTTCATAGGTGATACTTCATAGGTGACACTTCATAGGTGACACTTCATAGGTGATACTTCATAGGTGATACTTCATAGGTGACACTTCATAGGTGACACTTCATAGGTGATACATCATAGGTGATACTTCATAGGTGACACTTCATAGGTGACACTTCATAGGTGACACTTCATAGGTGATACTCATAGGTGACACGTCATAGGTGACACGTCATAGGTGACACTTCATAGGTGACACTTCATAGGTGACACTTCATAGGTGACACTTCATAGGTTATACTTCATAGGTGACACTTCATAGGTGATACTCATAGGTGACACGTCATAGGTGACACGTCATAGGTGACACTTCATAGGTGACACTTCATAGGTGACACTTCATAGGTTATACTTCATAGGTGACACTTCATAGGTGACACTTCATAGGTTATACTTCATAGGTGACACTTCATAGGTGATACTCATAGGTGACACTTCATAGGTGACACGTCATAGGTGACACTTCATAGGTGACACTTCATAGGTGATACTTCATAGGTGATACTTCATAGGTGACACTTCATAGGTGACACTTCATAGGTGATACTTCATAGGTGATACTTCATAGGTGACACTTCATAGGTGACACTTCATAGGTGATACTCATAGGTGACACGTCATAGGTGACACGTCATAGGTGACACTTCATAGGTGACACTTCATAGGTGACACTTCATAGGTTATACTTCATAGGTGACACTTCATAGGTGACACTTCATAGGTTATACTTCATAGGTGACACTTCATAGGTGATACTCATAGGTGACACTTCATAGGTGACACGTCATAGGTGACACTTTATAGGTGACACTTCATAGGTGACACTCATAGGTGACGCTTCATAGGTGACACTTCATAGGTGACAGTTCATAGGTGACACTTCATAGGTGACACCACAGGTGATACTTCATAGGTGATACTTCATAGGTGACACTTCATAGGTGATACTTCATAGGTGACACTTCATAGGTGATACTTCATAGGTGACACTTCATAGGTGATACTTCATAGGTGACACTTCATAGGTGATACTTCATAGGTGATACTTCATAGGTGACACTTCATAGGTGATACTTCATAGGTGATACTTCATAGGTGATACTTCATAGGTGACACTTCATAGTTGACACTTCATAGGTGATACTTCATAGGTGATACTTCATAGGTGACACTTCATAGGTGACACTTCATAGGTGATACTTCATAGGTGATACTTCATAGGTGACACTTCATAGGTGACAATTCATAGGTGATACATCATAGGTGATACTTCATAGGTGACACTTCATAGGTGACACTTCATAGGTGACACTTCATAGGTGACACTTCATAGATGATACTCATAGGTGATACTTCATAGGTGACACTTCATAGTTGACACTTCATAGGTGATACTTCATAGGTGATACTTCATAGGTGACACTTCATAGGTGACACTTCATAGGTGATACTTCATAGGTGATACTTCATAGGTGACACTTCATAGGTGACAATTCATAGGTGATACATCATAGGTGACACTTCATAGGTTATACTTCATAGGTGACACTTCATAGGTGATACTCATAGGTGACACGTCATAGGTGACACGTCATAGGTGACACTTCATAGGTGACACTTCATAGGTGACACTTCATAGGTGACACTTCATAGGTGACACTTCATAGGTTATATTTCATAGGTGACACTTCATAGGTGATACTCATAGGTGACACTTCATAGGTGACACGTCATAGGTGACACTTCATAGGTGACACTTCATAGGTGATACTTAATAGGTGATACTTCATAGGTGACACTTCATAGGTGACACTTCATAGGTGATACTTCATAGGTGATACTTCATAGGTGACACTTCATAGGTGACACTTCATAGGTGATACATCATAGGTGATACTTCATAGGTGACACTTCATAGGTGACACTTCATAGGTGACACTTCATAGGTGATACTCATAGGTGACACGTCATAGGTGACACGTCATAGGTGACACTTCATAGGTGACACTTCATAGGTGACACTTCATAGGTGACACTTCATAGGTTATACTTCATAGGTGACACTTCATAGGTGATACTCATAGGTGACACGTCATAGGTGACACGTCATAGGTGACACTTCATAGGTGACACTTCATAGGTGACACTTCATAGGTTATACTTCATAGGTGACACTTCATAGGTAACACTTCATAGGTTATACTTCATAGGTGACACTTCATAGGTGATACTCATAGGTGACACTTCATAGGTGACACGTCATAGGTGACACTTTATAGGTGACACTTCATAGGTGACACTTCATAGGTTATACTTCATAGGTGACACTTCATAGGTGACACTTCATAGTTGATACTTCATAGGTGATACTTCATAGGTGACACTTCATAGGTGACACTTCATAGGTGATACTTCATAGGTGATACTTCATAGGTGACACTTCATAGGTGACACTTCATAGGTGACACTCATAGGTGACGCTTCATAGGTGACACTTCATAGGTGACACTTCATAGGTGACACTTCATAGGTGATACCACAGGTGATACCACAGGTGATACTTCATAGGTGATTCTTCATAGGTGATACTCATAGGTGACACTTCATAGGTGACACGTCATAGGTGACACTTCATAGGTGACACTTCATAGGTGATACTTCATAGGTGATACTTCATAGGTGACACTTCATAGGTGATACTTCATAGGTGATACTTCATAGGTGACACTTCATAGGTGACACTTCATAGGTGATACTCATAGGTGACACGTCATAGGTGACACGTCATAGGTGACACTTCATAGGTGACACTTCATAGGTGACACTTCATAGGTTATACTTCATAGGTGACACTTCATAGGTGACACTTCATAGGTTATACTTCATAGGTGACACTTCATAGGTGATACTCATAGGTGACACTTCATAGGTGACACGTCATAGGTGACACTTTATAGGTGACACTTCATAGGTGACACTCATAGGTGACGCTTCATAGGTGACACTTCATAGGTGACAGTTCATAGGTGACACTTCATAGGTGACACCACAGGTGATACTTCATAGGTGATACTTCATAGGTGACACTTCATAGGTGATACTTCATAGGTGACACTTCATAGGTGATACTTCATAGGTGACACTTCATAGGTGATACTTCATAGGTGACACTTCATAGGTGATACTTCATAGGTGATACTTCATAGGTGACACTTCATAGGTGATACTTCATAGGTGATACTTCATAGGTGATACTTCATAGGTGACACTTCATAGTTGACACTTCATAGGTGATACTTCATAGGTGATACTTCATAGGTGACACTTCATAGGTGACACTTCATAGGTGATACTTCATAGGTGATACTTCATAGGTGACACTTCATAGGTGACAATTCATAGGTGATACATCATAGGTGATACTTCATAGGTGACACTTCATAGGTGACACTTCATAGGTGACACTTCATAGGTGACACTTCATAGATGATACTCATAGGTGATACTTCATAGGTGACACTTCATAGTTGACACTTCATAGGTGATACTTCATAGGTGATACTTCATAGGTGACACTTCATAGGTGACACTTCATAGGTGATACTTCATAGGTGATACTTCATAGGTGACACTTCATAGGTGACAATTCATAGGTGATACATCATAGGTGACACTTCATAGGTTATACTTCATAGGTGACACTTCATAGGTGATACTCATAGGTGACACGTCATAGGTGACACGTCATAGGTGACACTTCATAGGTGACACTTCATAGGTGACACTTCATAGGTTATACTTCATAGGTGACATTTCATAGGTGACACTTCATAGGTTATACTTCATAGGTGACACTTCATAGGTGATACTCATAGGTGACACTTCATAGGTGACACGTCATAGGTGACACTTCATAGGTGACACTTCATAGGTGATACTTAATAGGTGATACTTCATAGGTGACACTTCATAGGTGACACTTCATAGGTGATACTTCATAGGTGATACTTCATAGGTGACACTTCATAGGTGACACTTCATAGGTGATACATCATAGGTGATACTTCATAGGTGACACTTCATAGGTGACACTTCATAGGTGACACTTCATAGGTGATACTCATAGGTGACACGTCATAGGTGACACGTCATAGGTGACACTTCATAGGTGACACTTCATAGGTGACACTTCATAGGTGACACTTCATAGGTTATACTTCATAGGTGACACTTCATAGGTGATACTCATAGGTGACACGTCATAGGTGACACGTCATAGGTGACACTTCATAGGTGACACTTCATAGGTGACACTTCATAGGTTATACTTCATAGGTGACACTTCATAGGTGACACTTCATAGGTTATACTTCATAGGTGACACTTCATAGGTGATACTCATAGGTGACACTTCATAGGTGACACGTCATAGGTGACACTTTATAGGTGACACTTCATAGGTGACACTTCATAGGTTATACTTCATAGGTGACACTTCATAGGTGACACTTCATAGTTGATACTTCATAGGTGATACTTCATAGGTGACACTTCATAGGTGACACTTCATAGGTGATACTTCATAGGTGATACTTCATAGGTGACACTTCATAGGTGACACTTCATAGGTGACACTCATAGGTGACGCTTCATAGGTGACACTTCATAGGTGACACTTCATAGGTGACACTTCATAGGTGATACCACAGGTGATACCACAGGTGATACTTCATAGGTGATACTTCATAGGTGACACTTCATAGGTGATACTTCATAGGTGACACTTCATAGGTGATACTTCATAGGTGACACTTCATAGGTGATACTTCATAGGTGATACTTCATAGGTGACACTTCATAGTTGACACTTCAT
This sequence comes from Petromyzon marinus, assembly GCF_048934315.1. Classification (NCBI taxonomy): domain Eukaryota; kingdom Metazoa; phylum Chordata; class Hyperoartia; order Petromyzontiformes; family Petromyzontidae; genus Petromyzon; species Petromyzon marinus. Next base: position 5,259,099 of record NW_027422662.1, read on the forward strand.
AGGTGATACTTCATTGGTGATACTTCATAGGTGACACTTCATAGGTGACACTTCATAGGTGATACTTCATAGGTGATACTTCATAGGTGATACTTCATAGGTGACACTTCATAGGTGACACTTCATAGGTGATACATCATAGGTGATACTTCATAGGTGACACTTCATAGGTGACACTTCATAGGTGACACTTCATAGGTGATACTCATAGGTGACACGTCATAGGTGACACGTCATAGGTGACACTTCATAGGTGACACTTCATAGGTGACACTTCATAGGTGACACTTCATAGGTGACACTTCATAGGTTATACTTCATAGGTGACACTTCATAGGTGATACTCATAGGTGACACGTCATAGGTGACACGTCATAGGTGACACTTCATAGGTGACACTTCATAGGTGACACTTCATAGGTTATACTTCATAGGTGACACTTCATAGGTGACACTTCATAGGTTATACTTCATAGGTGACACTTCATAGGTGATACTCATAGGTGACACTTCATAGGTGACACGTCATAGGTGACACTTTATAGGTGACACTTCATAGGTGACACTTCATAGGTTATACTTCATAGGTGACACTTCATAGGTGACACTTCATAGTTGATACTTCATAGGTGATACTTCATAGGTGACACTTCATAGGTGACACTTCATAGGTGATACTTCATAGGTGATACTTCATAGGTGACACTTCATAGGTGACACTTCATAGGTGACACTCATAGGTGACGCTTCATAGGTGACACTTCATATGTGACACTTCATAGGTGACACTTCATAGGTGATACCACAGGTGATACCACAGGTGATACTTCATAGGTGATACTTCATAGGTGACACTTCATAGGTGATACTTCATAGGTGACACTTCATAGGTGATACTTCATAGGTGACACTTCATAGGTGATACTTCATAGGTGATACTTCATAGGTGACACTTCATAGTTGACACTTCATAGGTGATACTTCATTGGTGATACTTCATAGGTGACACTTCATAGGTGACACTTCATAGGTGATACTTCATAGGTGATACTTCATAGGTGACACTTCATAGGTGACACTTCATAGGTGACACTTCATAGGTTATACTTCATAGGTGACACTTCATAGGTGACACTTCATAGGTTATACTTCATAGGTGATACTTCATAGGTGACACTTCATAGGTGACACTTCATAGGTGATACTCATAGGTGACACTTCATAGGTGACACGTCATAGGTGACACTTTATAGGTGACACTTCATAGGTGACACTTCATAGGTGACACTCATAGGTGACGCTTCATAGGTGACACTTCATAGGTGACACTTCATAGGTGACACTTCATAGGTGATACCACAGGTGATACTTCATAGGTGATACTTCATAGGTGACACTTCATAGGTGATACTTCATAGGTGACACTTCATAGGTGATACTTCATAGGTGACACTTCATAGGTGATATTTCATAGGTGACACTTCATAGGTGATACTTCATAGGTGATACTTCATAGGTGATACTTCATAGGTGACACTTCATAGTTGACACTTCATAGGTGATACTTCATAGGTGATACTTCATAGGTGACACTTCATAGGTGACACTTCATAGGTGATACTTCATAGGTGATACTTCATAGGTGACACTTCATAGGTGACACTTCATAGGTGATACTTCATAGGTGATACTTCATAGGTGACACTTCATAGGTGACACTTCATAGGTGATACATCATAGGTGATACTTCATAGGTGACACTTCATAGGTGACACTTCATAGGTGACACTTCATAGGTGACACTTCATAGGTGATACTCATAGGTGACACGTCATAGGTGACACGTCATAGGTGACACTTCATAGGTGACACTTCATAGGTGACACTTCATAGGTGACACTTCATAGGTGATACTCATAGGTGACACGTCATAGGTGACACTTCATAGGTGACACTTCATAGGTGACACTTCATAGGTTATACTTCATAGGTGACACTTCATAGGTGACACTTCATAGGTTATACTTCATAGGTGACACTTCATAGGTGATACTCATAGGTGACACTTCATAGGTGACACGTCATAGGTGACACTTCATAGGTGACACTTCATAGGTGATACTTCATAGGTGACACTTCATAGGTGACACTTCATAGGTGATACTTCATAGGTGACACTTCATAGGTGACACTTCATAGGTGACACTTCATAGGTGACACTTCATAGGTGATACTCATAGGTGACACGTCATAGGTGACACGTCATAGGTGACACTTCATAGGTGACACTTCATAGGTTATACTTCATAGGTGACACTTCATAGGTGACACTTCATAGGTTATACTTCATAGGTGACACTTCATAGGTGATACTCATAGGTGACACTTCATAGGTGATACGTCATAGGTGACACTTCATAGGTGACACTTCATAGGTGATACTTCATAGGTGATACTTCATAGGTGACACTTCATAGGTGACACTTCATAGGTGATACTTCATAGGTGATACTTCATAGGTGACACTTCATAGGTGACACTTCATAGGTGACACTTCATAGGTGACACTTCATAGGTGACACTTCATAGGTGATACTCATAGGTGACACGTCATAGGTGACACGTCATAGGTGACACTTCATAGGTGACACTTCATAGGTGACACTTCATAGGTGACACTTCATAGGTTATACTTCATAGGTGACACTTCATAGGTGATACTCATAGGTGACACTTCATAGGTGACACGTCATAGGTGACACTTTATAGGTGACACTTCATAGGTGACACTTCATAGGTGACACTCATAGGTGATGCTTCATAGGTGACACTTCATAGGTGACACTTCATAGGTGACACTTCATAGGTGACACCACAGGTGATACTTCATAGGTGATACTTCATAGGTGACACTTCATAGGTGATACTTCATAGGTGACACTTCATAGGTGATACTTCATAGGTGACACTTCATAGGTGATACTTCATAGGTGATACTTCATAGGTGATACTTCATAGGTGACACTTCATAGTTGACACTTCATAGGTGATACTTCATAGGTGATACTTCATAGGTGACACTTCATAGGTGACACTTCATAGGTGATACTTCATAGGTGATACTTCATAGGTGACACTTCATAGGTGACAATTCATAGGTGATACATCATAGGTGATACTTCATAGGTGACACTTCATAGGTGACACTTCATAGGTGACACTTCATAGGTGACACTTCATAGATGATACTCATAGGTGATACTTCATAGGTGACACTTCATAGGTGACACTTCATAGGTGATACTTCATAGGTGATACTTCATAGGTGACACTTCATAGGTGACACTTCATAGGTGATACTTCATAGGTGATACTTCATAAGTGACACTTCATAGGTGACAATTCATAGGTGATACATCATAGGTGACACTTCATAGGTTATACTTCATAGGTGACACTTCATAGGTGATACTCATAGGTGACACGTCATAGGTGACACGTCATAGGTGACACTTCATAGGTGACACTTCATAGGTGACACTTCATAGGTTATACTTCATAGGTGACACTTCATAGGTGACACTTCATAGGTTATACTTCATAGGTGACACTTCATAGGTGATACTCATAGGTGATACTCATAGGTGACACTTCATAGGTGACACGTCATAGGTGACACTTCATAGGTGACACTTCATAGGTGATACTTAATAGGTGATACTTCATAGGTGACACTTCATAGGTGACACTTCATAGGTGATACTTCATAGGTGATACTTCATAGGTGACACTTCATAGGTGACACTTCATAGGTGATACATCATAGGTGATACTTCATAGGTGACACTTCATAGGTGACACTTCATAGGTGACACTTCATAGGTGATGCTCATAGGTGACACGTCATAGGTGACACGTCTTAGGTGACACTTCATAGGTGACACTTCATAGGTGACACTTCATAGGTGACACTTCATAGGTGACACTTCATAGGTTATACTTCATAGGTGACACTTCATAGGTGATACTCATAGGTGACACGTCATAGGTGACACGTCATAGGTGACACTTCATAGGTGACACTTCATAGGTGACACTTCATAGGTTATACTTCATAGGTGACACTTCATAGGTGACACTTCATAGGTTATACTTCATAGGTGACACTTCATAGGTGATACTCATAGGTGACACTTCATAGGTGACACGTCATAGGTGACACTTTATAGGTGACACTTCATAGGTGACACTTCATAGGTTATACTTCATAGGTGACACTTCATAGGTGACACTTCATAGTTGATACTTCATAGGTGATACTTCATAGGTGACACTTCATAGGTGACACTTCATAGGTGATACTTCATAGGTGATACTTCATAGGTGACACTTCATAGGTGACACTTCATAGGTAACACTCATAGGTGACGCTTCATAGGTGACACTTCATAGGTGACACTTCATAGGTGACACTCCATAGGTGATACCACAGGTGATACCACAGGTGATACTTCATAGGTGATACTTCATAGGTGACACTTCATAGGTGATACTTCATAGGTGACACTTCATAGGTGATACTTCATAGGTGACACTTCATAGGTGATACTTCATAGGTGATACTTCATAGGTGATACTTCATAGGTGACACTTCATAGTTGACACTTCATAGGTGATACTTCATAGGTGACACTTCATAGGTGACACTTCATAGGTGATACTTCATAGGTGATACTTCATAGGTGACACTTCATAGGTGATACTTCATAGGTGATACTTCATAGGGACACTTCATAGGTGACACTTCATAGGTGATACTTCATAGGTGACACTTCATAGGTGACACTTCATAGGTGACACTCATAGGTGACGCTTCATAGGTGATACTCATAGGTGACACTTCATAGGTGACACTTCATAGGTGACACTTCATAGGTGACACTTCATAGGTGACACTCATAGGTGACACTTCATAGGTGACGCTTCATAGGTGACACTTCATAGGTGACACTTCATAGGTGACACTTCATAGGTGACGCTTCATAGGTGATACTCAGGTGACACTTCATAGGTGACGCTTCATAGGTGACACTTCATAGGTGACACTTCATAGGTGACACTTCATAGGTGACACTTCATAGGTGATACTTCAATGTGTGATGTCCACTTCCGCGGGTTCCGTTCCCAGTGAACCACAGAGAGTCACTTGAAGAAGCAGGCAGCTCAGAGGCAGCTCTGTGATGTCCACTTCCGCGGGTTCCGTTCCCAGTGAACCACAGAGAGTCACTTGAAGAAGCAGGCAGCTCAGAGGCAGCTCTGTGTTGTTCATGGCCACCGCGAGGAGGGAGCTTTCGCAACGAGAGTCTAGCCACCACCACCACCACAACAACAATCTGCTTTTAACGTTTAGTTTTTTTGTCCTTCCCCCGCACTTCCGATTCGCACGGTTGGCTACGTTACGGTTGTGCGAAAGAAGTTCAGCGTGCATATAGACGTACCCCTCCGCCCAGGAGTGGGTCACCTTAGCTGATTTTGTTTCAAGCGGGTGAAAACGCAAGAGGCCACGATAAAATCTTATCGGTCCCCGTGTAATTCTCTGGGTATGGGTCTCTGTGTGAGTCTGCGGGTATCTGTGTGAGTCTACGGGTCTCTGTGTGAGTCTATGGGTCTCTGTGTGAGTCTACGGGCATCTGTGTGAGTCTACGGGTATCTGTGTGAGTCTACGTGTCTCTGTTTGAGTCTACGGGTCTCTGTGTGAGTCTACGGTTCTCTGTATGAATCTACGGGTATCTGTGTAAAGTCTATGGCTCTCTGTGAGTCTTTGGGTCTCCGTGTGAGTCTATGGGTCTCTGTGTGAGTCTACGGGCATCTGTGTGAGTCTACGGGTCTCTGTGTGAGTCTACGGGTCTCTGTGTGAGTCTACGGGTATCTGTGTGAGTCTACGGGTCTCTGTGTGAGTCTACGGGTCTCTGTGTGAGTCTACGGGTCTCTGTGTGAGTCTATGGGTCTATGTGTGAGTCTACGGGTCTCTATGTGAGTCTACGGGTCTCTGTGTGAGTCTACGGGTATCTGTGTGAGTCTACGGGTGTCTGTGTGAGTCTATGGGTATATGTGTGAGTCTACGGGTATCTGTGTAAAGTCTATGGGTCTCTGTGAGTCTATGGGTCTCCGTGTGAGTCTACAGGTCTCTGTGTAAGTCTACGGGTGTCTGTGTGAGTCTACGGGTGTCTGTGTGAGTCTACGGGTATTTGTGTGAGTCTATGGGTCTCTGTGTGAGTCTATGGGTATATGTGTGAGTCTACGGGTATCTGTGTAAAGTCTATGGGTCTCTGTGAGTCTATGGGTCTCCGTATGAGTCTACAGGTCTCTGTGTGAGTCTACGGGTCTCTGTGTGAGTCTACTTGAAGATATTACTTCACAACCGTGTCACCACCACCACCCCCTTTCCCCCCTCTTTGCAGCCGTCTCGTGGATGGAGAAAGTGCAGGGGGAGACGGTGGTGCTGGGCTGCACCTGGACGGGCGACCCCACGGACACCGAGGTCCTGGACGTGGAGTGGTTCCTGCAGATGCCCACTACGAACATCTACGTGAGGAAGAGAGAGGGATACAGAGACGCACATCGCTACTCAGAGATGCCTGTAGCTTCTACTCAGAGACGCCCGTAGCTCCTACTCAGAGACGCCCGTAGCTCCTACTCAGAGACGCCTGTAGCTCCTACTCAGAGACGCCCGTAGCTCCTACTCAGAGACGCCTGTAGCTCCTGCTCAGAGACGCCCGTAGCTCCTACTCAGAGACGCCCGTAGCTCCTACTCAGAGACGCCCGTAGCTCCTACTCAGAGACGCCTGTAGCTCCTACACAGAGACGCCCATAGCTCCTACTCAGAGACGCCTGTAGCTCCTACTCAGAGACGCCTGTAGCTCCTACTCAGAGACGCCCGTAGCTCCTACTCAGAGACGCCCGTAGCTCCTACTCAGAGACGCCCTTAGCTCCTACTCAGAGACGCCTGTAGCTCGTACTCAGAGATGCCTGTAGCTCCTACTCAAAGACGCCTGTAGCTCCTACTCAGAGACGCCCGTAGCTCCTACGCAGAGACTCCCTTGGGCTCCTATTCAGAGACGCCCGTAGCTCCTACTCAGAGACGCCCGTAGCTCCTACTCAGAGACGCCCATCGGACACGCAGAGACGCCTGTAGCTCCTACTCAGAGACTCCCTTGGGCTCCTACTCAGAGACGCCCGTAGCTCCTACGTAGAAGTCCGCAGGCTCCTACACAGGCACCAGCAGGCTCCTACACAGGCACCAGCAGGCTCCTACACAGGCACCAGCAGGCTCCTACACAGACACCAGTAGGCTCCTACACAGACACCAGCAGGCTCCTACACAGACACCAGCAGGCTCCTACACAGACACCAGCAGGCTCCTACACACACACCAGCAGGCTCCTACACAGACACCAGCAGGCTCCTACACAGGCACCAACAGGCTCCTACACACGCACCAGCAGGCTCCTACACAGACACCAACAGGCTCCTACACAGGCACCAACAGGCTCCTACACAGGCACCAGCAGGCTCCTACACAGGCAACAGCAGGCTCCTACACAGGCACCAGCAGGCTCCTACACAGACACCAGTAGGCTCCTACACAGACACCAGCAGGCTCCTACACAGACACCAGCAGGCTCCTACACAGACACCAGCAGGCTCCTACACACACACCAGCAGGCTCCTACACAGACACCAGCAGGCTCCTACACAGGCACCAACAGGCTCCTACACACGCACCAGCAGGCTCCTACACAGACACCAACAGGCTCCTACACAGGCACCAACAGGCTCCTACACAGGCACCAGCAGGCTCCTACACAGGCACCAGCAGGCTCCTACACACACACCAGCACGCTCCTACACAGACACCAGCAGGCTCCTACACAGGCACCAACAGGCTCCAACACAGGCACCAGCAGGCTCCTACACAGGCACCAGCAGGCTCCTACACACACACCAGCAGGCTCCTACACAGGCACCAGCAGGCTCCTACACACACACCAGCAGGCTCCTACACAGACACCAGCAGGCTCCTACACAGGCACCAACAGGCTCCTACACACACACCAGCAGGATCCTACACAGACACCAGCAGGCTCCTACACAGACACCAGCAGGCTCCTACACACACACCAGCAGGCTCCTACACAGGCACCAGCAGGCTCCTACACAGACACCAGCAGGCTCCTACACAGGCGCCCGTAGGATCCTACACAGAAGCCGCCCCCACAGGCTCCTACACAGGCACCAGCAGGCTCCTACACAGAAGCCGCCCCCACAGGCTCCTACACAGAAGCCGCCCCCACAGGCTCCTACACAGAAGCCGCCCCCACAGGCTCCTACACAGAAGCCGCCCTCACAGGCTCGTACAGAATCAGAATTCACCTTCTTGGTTCTTTCGGTAAAGTCACCGCCACATAGACTGGAAATAAAATAATGAAATAAAATAATAATAATGCGATTCTCACGACGTTTCGGCCACAACACAAGTGGGCCTTCTTCAGGTGAAGAAACAGGGCTATCAAGAAGACGGAACTTGAATGAACGCTGTCAGGCAAGGACCGCGTCTTTTGAAGCTGTGTGGGCGAAGTTGAATTAGCATGTTACCAGCCTCACCTCCGGAGAGGGAGGTGGGATGGTAACATGCTAATTCAACTCTGCCCACACATATTCTTAGCTCTTTCGGTAAAGTCACGTTGAAGGGCAACAATAAAATAATAAAATATATTAAAATAATAAAATATATAAAACAATAAAAATTTTTATTGTTTTATATATATTTTATTGTTTCCCTTCAACGTGACTTTACCGAAAGAGCTAACAATATGAATCACTGCAGTCACGAAAGCTTTAAATCAAAATTCCGCCCACACAGCTTCAAAAGACGTGGTCCTTGCTTAACAGCGTTCATTCAAGCTCCGTCTTCTTGATAGCCCTGTTTCTTCACCTGAAGAAGGCCACTTGTGTTGTGGCCGAAACGTCGTGAGAATTGCATTATTACTTGACTTCATTATTTTATTTCCAGTCTACGTGGCGGTGACTTTACCGAAAGAACCAAGAATGTGAATCCCTGCAGTCACGAAAGCTTTAAATCGAAACAGAATCGGAATATGTATATACACTGCAGGAGGAATCCGATGAGCTGTAAAGCTCTTTGTTCACAGATGGGGTGGGTCAGAACGTTCCAACAACAAACGGCTACAAGAACACGTGTCAGGAGTGCAACGTATAGGAAAACAAATCAATTGAACAGTATAAAAATAAATGTAAATTTAAACCTGGTAAAGCCCACTGAACTATTATGGTCTTATTCTTGGTTCTTTCGGTAAAGTCACCGCCACGTAGAAGGGAAACAATAAAATAATAAAAATATAAAACAATAAAATTATCACGACGTTTCGACTGCAACACAAGAAGCAATCATCGTCAGGTGTGAAAACCACAGCAAGAACAATTTGAATAAAAATGGCGGGTTTTTTTAACGTCAGCACCACGGAGAGCGATTTGGAAGTTTGTTCAGATGGACGAGTCCATCTATGTTCGGAAAAGAGGAGGGGGGAGACGAAAATAATGGATGCGGTCTGAAAGTCACCGTAAGCGTGAACAATCAATCAAGACCCGAAATGGTTTAGCAAATCCTTCCAACGATTGCTAAGCCCAGAATCCATCTCCTCGGTTGAAATTGTCTCCGTGTTTGTACGTGCGGATAGCCTCATGAACGAAACTCTCTTGGTAACCGTAAGCGTGAACAATCAATTAAGACCCGAAATGGTTTATCAAATCCTTCCAACGATTGCTAAGCCCAGAATCCATCTTCTCGGTTGAAATTGTCTCCGTGTTTGTATATGCGGATAGCCTCATGAACGAATCTCTCTTGGTAACCGTAAGCGTGAACAATCAATTAAGACCCCAAATGGTTGATCAAATCCTTCCAACGATTGCTAAGCCCAGAATCCATCTCCTCGGTTGAAATTGTCTCCGTGTTTGTACGTGCGGATAGCCTCATGAACGAATCTCTCTTGGTAACCGTAAGGGTGAACAAGCAATTAAGACCCCAAATGGTTGATCAAATCCTTCCAATGATTGCTAAGCCCAGAATCCATCTCCTCGGTTGAAATTGTCTCCGTGTTTGTACGTGCGGATAGCCTCATGAACGAATCTCTCTTGGTAACCGTAAGTGTGAACAATCAATTAAGACCCCAAATGGTTTGTCAAATCCTTCCAACGATTGCTAAGCCCAGAATCCATCTCCTCGGTTGAAATTGTCTCCGTGTTTGTACGTGCGGATAGCCTCATGAACGAATCTCTCTTGGTAACCGTAAGGGTGAACAAGCAATTAAGACCCCAAATGGTTTATCAAATCCTTCCAATGATTGCTAAGCCCAGAATCCATCTCCTCGGTTGAAATTGTCTCCGTGTTTGTACGTGCGGATAGCCTCATGAACGAATCTCTCTTGGTAACTGTAAGCGTGAACAATCAATTAAGACCCCAAATGGTTTGTCAAATCCTTCCGACGATTGCTAAGCCCAGAATCCATCTCCTCGGTTGAAATTGTCTCCGTGTAGGTACGTGCGGATAGCCTCACGGCGGCGGCGGTGGCGATGGCGGAGCCCTTTTTGTCCGTCCCCCACCCCCCTGCCCTCAGGTTGCCACGTTCGCCGGGGGCGAGGGGCACATCTACCCGGACTTCGCGTCCCGCGTGCGATTCGCCCGCAACGCGACGCGGAGAGACGCGTCGCTGCAGATCGCCGGGCTGCGGGCGAGCGACGCCGGCGTCTACACGTGCAAGGTGAAGTTCGGCACTTTCATCAAGCTGGAGACCATCAGGCTCACCGTGCTGGGTAACGAACGCACGCACGCGCACACGCACGTATGCACACGCAGGTACGCACGTACACACACGTACACGCACGCACACACACGTACACACACGCATGCACGTACACACACGTATACGCACACGCACGTACACACATGCACGCACACGCACGCACACGCACGTACACACGTACACGCACGCACACGCACGTACGCACGCACACGCACGCACGCACGTACACACGTACACGCACACGCACGCACGCGCACATGCACGCACGCACACGCACGTACACACACGTACACGCACGCACGTACACACACGCATGCACACACACGCACGTACATGCACGCACGCACGTACAACAACAACAACCGCCATTCGCCACTAAGTGGCGGTGACGTCACCACGACGCTTGTGCCAGGCTATGTGCACCCTGAGGCCACGTGAAGTGTCGAACGCCCGCTGGCAGGAGGTCACGGGGCAGACCCAGGTGCCACGGGTCGACTGACTGTGGCAACCTGCTGTGCTTTAGCCACCCGGCGCTCCGCTCGTTGTTGTGAGCGTCGCTCCTCCGCCCTCCGTTGTTGTTGGAGGGTGACTGCCTCCAACTGCCCAGTAGCGTCCATCACGAGCCTCCTCCACAGAGGCCGATCTTGACACCGCTGGTACCAGTCATCGGCAAGTCCACTCAGCTCCACGTCTTCCTGTACCACATCACTCCATCTCTTCTCTAGCCCGTGCCGTGCCCGCGTAGCCCCCTCAATCCGGCCAAACAAAAGCTGTTTCGGCATGCGGTGGCTGGGCATGCGGGCTACATGACCCAGCCATCGCAGCCTTCCCCGCCGGAGGAGCTCACCGATGGGACCTTGCCCAGATCTTTCAAGGATTTGTGAGCTCCTCACACAATCCATTCTGGTTAAACCCAGGATGGATCGTAGGCAGGCCAGCATAAATGTTTCTAACCGGCAAAGATGTTCCATTAGGGGGGTCCACGTTTCGCAAGCGTAGAGAAGGGAGGGAATGACCGTGGCCGAGAAGACCTGAAGCTTAGTGCGGAGCGACAGACCAGGTAGCTTCCACACAGCGTTACGCAACCGATGAAAATATATTGCCGCTCGACTGATTCGGAGTGAGACCTCTGCTGTTAAACTGGAGCCAGTCATAAGCACACTGCCCAGGTATGGGAAACTCTCCACTCTCTCCACAACTGCCCCATCACCGATTGGGAGTTTTGGGGGCGGAGTGTCCGATGGTACAAAATACCCAGGCAGGTGCTTAGTTTTGGTGGGGCTGATGGTAAGGCCCCACCTCTTAGTGGCACGCTCCAGTCTCAGCAGCAGCGTTTCCAACTCCTCCTCTGAATGAGCAGTTATTACCAAATCATCAGCATACATAACATGGTTGAGCAATAGGGAGCCATCCCTTGACCGCACCCGGGCGTCGATCAGCCTCCCATTATATCTGTACCATATGGAGATTCCCCCGGTACAGCTATTGAAGGCTTCACGAACTACGTGGTCAAAGTAGATGTTAAATAATGTGGGAGCCAGAGGACATCCCTGTCACACCCCAAGGTTAACAGGGAATGGCTCTGACTCCCGGCCACGTAGTTTTACCCGGGCCCGCTCACCATCATGAAGGTCCTTAATGATCGTGAGCAGAGGGTCAGGTACTCCAAAAGCACGAAGAACAACCCAGAGCCCAGGCCTACTGATGGTATCATAGGCCTTGACCAGGTCAATAAAGCAGAGATGTAGGTCTTGTTGGAATTCCCTACACCTCTGCTGTAGCAGACGGACAGAAAATATGGCATCTGTGCAGGACCGCCCTTTCCTGAAACCGCATTGGGGCTCCGCAAGCCTCTCCTCAGCATGCCTGGCAAGGCGATGTTGAATAATCCTTGCCAGGACCTGTCCCGGCACACTGAGGAGTGAGATGCCCCTGTAGTTGTTACAGTCTGTGCGGTCCCCCTTCTTAAAAAGGGGGACCACCAGGGCATCCTTCCAATCCTGCGGAACCCATCCAGTGGTCCAGACTGTTGTTATGATGTCATATAGGGCAGTCTGTGCACAAACGCCGCCCTCCCTCAGCATTTCGCTTGGGAGATCATCTCTGCCCGCTGCCTTTTCTGGTCTCAGACTCCGGATCGCCTTCAGTACTTCCTCAACAGATGGCACCTCAGCCAGCCACTCACAGGGGGTGACTTCTTCCAATATTTGAGGCACCGCAGCCTCAGCAGGGTCATCCTCACTTTGTGCCACGATGTTTTCCTGGCTGAGGGATTTTCCCTCCCCCAGAACCTCACAGAAATGCTCAGAAAACCTGCAAACCTGTTTCTGGGGGTCGGAGATTGGGTCACCGTTTTTTCCCCTAATGATGGTAATAGGTGTGGCGCTGCAAATTACTTTTTTGATGGAGTTAAATAGAGATTTGTGATCACGGGCCACTGAGGCAGACTCAATCTCCTCAGCAACCCGCGACTACCACCCATCCTTGCAGCGCCTCACGGCTCTCCGAACCTCCGAGCGAAGGCTGCGGTAAGCCTCCACATTCTCTGACGTGGGATTCTGTAGCCGATGACAGTGGGCCTGTCGCTTTTTCTCAACCATCCTGAACACCTCCTCTGTCAGCCAGGGTCTATGGGGAGGTCTGGACCGCGTACCCAAAGCAGCCATTGCAGCTGCATGAGTCACAGTCCTAAACCTCGCCCATTTACCCTCGACATCAGGAGGAGTGGAGGACGATGCCAATCCCAGCCGCAAGCGATGATGAAATTCTCGCTTGCAACTTTCATCAGATAACTGAGACCAGGCCACTTTAGGTTGGAATGGGGTCCTGGGTATACACCCACCACCGGAGTGGAAGAATGGCAGGCACATCTTACAGATGACTAGTCGATGGTCAGAGGGCAGATCAGCTCCACGGTAGGTCCTGGTGTCAAGGACATGGGCTCGCATCCGCTGGTCCGTCACTATGTAGTCCAGCAGATGTTCTTGCTTGGACCCGGCATGCATCCATGATGTTGTGTGGATGCGCCGATGCCGGAACAGCGTGTTGGTAATTACAAGCCCATGGGCTGCACAAAAATCTAGCAGCCTCCTACCGTTGTTATTGAGCTGATCTGGCCCATGCCCTCCAATCACTCCAGACCAGGTGCCAGTATCATGACCAACTCGGGCATTGAAGTCACCCAACATGATAACTCTATCCCGAGGGGCCACTTTAGCCAGCACCTGTGACAGGAGGTCATAGAAGGCATCTGACTCATCGGCTTTGCCTGCATCCCTCCACGGATGTTCATCTTTGGTGGGGGCATAAGTAACAACGACCACCATTCCTCGCCTCCGGTTGATGGGAAGGCGAGCCCAAAGTAGCCTGGGACTTACAGCTTCTCACACCTCACCGCTACGCTCCCACGCCCCCTCATTCTTTTGTTCAAAAGAAGAGCCACACCCTGTTGTTTGGCAGTCTGCTGCCCCGAGTAGAGGACGGTCCACCCCTCATGGTGGCAGGAGCCAGAGCCGGTCCACCGGACCTCCTGAATGCCACACAGATCCAGGCGGTACCGTTCCAGCTCCCGACAGAGGAGTGGCAGCCTCTCCTCCGCAGTGAGCGTTCGAACATTCCACGTGGCCACCCGTAGTGGCTTTTCGTTGTTTCTGGAGGAGCCCCGAGGGTAGATATTCAATCTCCTGGCTCCGCCAATTGGGGTTTGGCCAGGAGACGTCATAGACGCCTGGCCCCCCGGGGCCTCCGGCACAAGCTTATTAGTTACATATTTCAGTTTAACTCGTGGTTTAGTGGTAATTAATTGAAGGTGGAGGGGTTACCAGCCCCTCGCACCCGTACACACACGTACACACACGCACGTACACACACACACGTACACGCGCGCACACGCACGTACACGCACGTGCACGCACGCACACACATGCACGTACACGCATGTATACGCACGCACGCACATGCACGCACGCACACGCACGTACACACACGTACACACATGCACGTACACACACGCACACACGCACGTACACGCACGTACACGCACTTGCACGCACGTACGCACGTACACGCACACATGTAGACATACGTACACGCACGTACACGCACGTACGTGCACGCACGCACACACACGTGTGCGTGCGTGTACGTGTGGGTCTCTGTGGGTCTGGGTGTCTGTGGGTGTCTACGAGTGTACGTGTGCACGTTGAACTTGTTTCGCGCCGTAAAGTAGCCAACCGTGCTGTGGGTCTCTGTGGGTGTCTCTGTGTCTGTGGGTCTCTGTGGGTCTCTGTGGGTCTCTGTGTCTGCGGGTCTCTGTGGGTCTCTGTGAGTCTCTGTGGGTCTCTGTGAGTGTCTCTGTGTCTGTGGGTCTCTGTGGGTCTCTGTGGGTCTCTGTGTCTGCGGGTCTCTGTGGGTCTCTGTGGGTCTCTGTGTCTGCGGGTCTCTGTGGGTCTCTGTGGGTCTCTGTGGGTCTCTGTGTCTGTGGGTCTCTGTGGGTCTCTGTGGGTCTCTGTGAGTGTCTCTGTGAGTCTCTGTGGGTCTCTGTGGGTCTCTGTGGGTCTCTGTGGGTGTCTCTGTGTCTGTGGGTCTCTGTGAGTGTCTCTGTGTCTGCGGGTCTCTGTGGGTCTCTGTGAGTCTCTGTGGGTCTCTGTGGGTCTTTGTGGGTGTCTCTGTGTCTGCGAGTCTCTATGGGTCTCTGTGGGTCTCTGTGGGTCTCTGTGGGTTTCTCTGTGTCTGTGGGTCTCTGTGGGTCTCTGTGGGTGTCTCTGTGTCTGCGGGTGTCTGTGGGTCTCTGTGGGTCTCTGTGAGTGTCTCTGTGTCTGCGGGTCTCTGTGAGTCTCTGTGGGTCTCTCTGGGTCTCTGTGTCTGTGGGTCTCTGGGTCTCTGTGAGTGTCTCTGTGTCTGCGGGTCTCTGTGGGTCTGGGTGTCTGTGGGTCTCTGTGGGTCTCTGTGGGTCTGGGTGTCTGTGGGTCTCTGTGGGTCTCTATGGGTGTCTCTGTGTCTACACGTCTGTGTGGTTCTCTGTGAGTCTCTGTGGGTCTCTGCGGGTCTCTGTGGGTCTCTGTGGGTGTCTCTGTGTCTGCGGGTCTCTGTGGGTCTCTGTGAGTCTCTGTGTCTGCGGGTCTCTGTGGGTCTGGGCGTCTGTGGGTCTCTGTGGGTCTCTGGGTGTCTGTGGGTCTCTGTGGGTCTCTGTGGGTCTGGGTGTCTGTGGGTCTCTGTGGGTCTCTGTGGGTCTCTGTGTCTGCGGGTCTCTGGGTCTCTGTGAGTCTCTGTGGGTCTCTGTGTCTGCGGGTCTCTGTGGGTCTCTGTTGGTCTGGGTGTCTGTGGGTCTCTGTGGGTGTCTCTGTGTCTGTGGGTCTCTGTGGGTCTGGGTGTCTGTGGGTCTCTGCAGGTCTCTGTGGGTGTCTCTGTGTCTGCGGGTCTCTGGGTCTTTGTGGGTGTCTGTGGGTCTCTGT
This sequence comes from Petromyzon marinus, assembly GCF_048934315.1. Lineage (NCBI taxonomy): Eukaryota > Metazoa > Chordata > Hyperoartia > Petromyzontiformes > Petromyzontidae > Petromyzon > Petromyzon marinus. The sequence goes on from NW_027422662.1 coordinate 5,275,432, forward strand.
GAGTCTCTGTGAGTGTCTCTGTGTCTGTGGGTCTCTGTGAGTCTCTGTGAGTGTCTCTGTGTCTGCGGGTCTCTGTGGGTCTCTGTGGATCTCTGTGTCTGTGGGTCTCTGGGTCTCTGTGAGTGTCTCTGTGTCTGCGGGTCTCTGTGGGTCTGGGTGTCTGTGGGTCTCTGTGGGTCTCTGTGGGTCTGGGTGTCTGTGGGTCTCTGTGCGTCTCTATGGGTGTCTCTGTGTCTGCACGTCTCTGTGGGTCTCTGTGAGTCTCTGTGGGTGTCTCTGTGTCTGCGGGTCTCTGTGGGTCTCTGTGAGTCTCTGTGTCTGCGGGTCTCTGTGGGTCTGGGCGTCTGTGGGTCTCTGTGGGTCTCTGTGGGTCTGGGTGTCTGTGGGTCTCTGTGGGTCTCTGTGGGTCTGGGTGTCTGTGGGTCTCTGTGGGTCTCTGTGTCTGCGGGTCTCTGGGTCTCTGTGAGTCTCTGTGGGTCTCTGTGGGTGTCTCTGTGTCTGCGGGTCTCTGTGGGTCTCTGTGGGTCTGGGTGTCTGTGGGTCTCTGTGGGTGTCTCTGTGTCTGTGGGTCTCTGTGGGTCTGGGTGTCTGTGGGTCTCTGTGAGTCTCTGTGAGTGTCTCTGTGTCTCTGTGTCTGTGGGTCTTTGTGAGTCTCTGTGAGTGTCTCTGTGTCTGCGGGTCTCTGTGGGTCTCTGTGAGTCTCTGTGGGTCTCTGTGGGTCTCTGTGGGTGTCTCTGTGGGTCTCTGTGAGTGTCTCTGTGTCTGTGGGTCTCTGTGGGTGTCTGTGGGTCTCTGTGAGTCTCTGTGGGTCTCTGTGAGTGTCTCTGTGGGTCTCTGTGGGTGTCTCTGTGTCTGCGGCTCTCTGTGGGTGCCCGTGGGTGTCTGGGTGCCCGTGGGTGTCTACGAGTGTTACGTGCGCACGTTGATCTTGTTTCGTCACGTGGCCACAGGCGCCAAACGGAGCGCAACAGAGAGGACTTGGGCCTGTTGTGAGCCCTTTCTCCTGCTGCCCCACCCCCACCCCCCACTGTCCCACCTGGCACAGTGAAGCCGTCCCAGCCAAGCTGCGTGGTGAACGGTTAGCTGCAGCAGGGCGGGGAGCTGTCGCTGCAGTGCCTGTCCACGGAGGGGACGTCGCCCATCAGATATCGGTGGAGCAAGGCCGGCGGGGAGGAGGGTCCCTCACCGTCCGTGCTGGGTGGGTGGCACCTCAGACGGCGCGAGGAACGTGACGAGGACGATGACGACGATGACGACGATGATGACGATGATGACTATGATGATGATGATGAGACCCACAGACTCAACACACATAGAGACCCATAGACTCACCACACAGAGATCCATAGACTCACCACACAGAGAGTCCCACAGACTCACCACACAGAGACCCATAGACTCACCACACACAGAGACCCATAGACTCACCACACACAGAGACCCACAGACTCACCACACACAGAGACTCATAGACTCACCACACACAGAGACCCATAGACTCACCACACACAGAGACCCATAGACTCACCACACACAGAGACCCATAGACTCACCACACACAGAGACCCATAGACTCACCACACACAGAGACCCATAGTCTCACCACACACAGAGACCCATAGACTCACCACACACAGAGACCCATAGACTCACCACACACAGAGACTCATAGAATCAGCACACAGAGACTCATAGACTCATCACCACACAGAGACTCATAGACTCAGCACACACAGATACTCATAGACTCACCACACAGAGACCCATAGACTCACCACACAGAGACCCATAGACTCACCACACAGAGCCCCATAGACTCACCACACAGAGACCCACAGACTCACCACACAGAGACCCATAGACTCACCACACAGAGACCCACAGACTCACCACACACAGAGACCCACAGACTCACCACACAGAGACCCATAGACTCACCACACAGAGACCCATAGACTCATCACACAGAGACCCATAGACTCACCACACACAGAGACCCATAGACTCACCACACAGAGACCCACAGACTCACCACACAGAGACCCACAGACTCACCACACAGAGACCCACAGACTCACCACACACAGAGACCCATAGACTCACCACACACAGAGACCCATAAACTCACCACACACAGAGACCCATAGACTCACCACACAGAGACCCATAGACTCACCACACAGAGACCCATAGACTCACCACACAGAGACCCATAGACTCACCACACAGAGACCCACAGACTCACCACACAGAGACCCACAGACTCACCACACACAGAGACCCATAGACTCACCACACAGAGACCCATAGACTCACCACACAGAGACCCACAGACTCACCACACAGTGACCCATAGAATCATCACACAGAGACCCACAGACTCACCACACAGAGACCCACAGACTCACCACACACAGAGACCCATAGACTCACAAAGAGACCCACAGACTCACCACACAGAGACCCACAGACTCACCACACACAGAGACCCACAGACTCACTCACACAGAGACCCACAGACTCACCACACACAGAGACCCACAGACTCACCACACAGAGACCCATAGACTCAGCACACAGAGACCCACAGACTCACCACACACAGAGACCCACAGACTCACCACACAGAGACCCATAGACTCACCACACAGAGACCCATAGACTCATCACACACAGAGACCAACAGACTTACCACACACAGAGACCCACAGACTCACCACACAGAGACCCATAGACTCACCACACAGAGAGTCCCACAGACTCACCACACAGAGACCCATAGACTCACCACACACAGAGACCCATAGACTCACCACACACAGAGACCCACAGACTCACCACACACAGAGACCCATAGACTCACCACATAGAGACCCATAGACTCACCACACAGAGACCCATAGACTCACCACACAGAGACCCACAGACTCACCACACAGAGACCCACAGACTCACCACACACAGAGACCCATAGACTCACCACACAGAGACCCACAGACTCACCACACAGTGACCCATAGAATCATCACACAGAGACCCACAGACTCACCACACAGAGACCCACAGACTCACCACACACAGAGACCCATAGACTCACAAAGAGACCCACAGACTCACCACACAGAGACCCACAGACTCACCACACACAGAGACCCACAGACTCACTCACACAGAGACCCACAGACTCACCACACACAGAGACCCACAGACTCACCACACAGAGACCCATAGACTCAGCACACAGAGACCCACAGACTCACCACACAGAGACCCACAGACTCACCACACACAGAGACCCACAGACTCACTCACACAGAGACCCACAGACTCACCACACAGAGACCCATAGACTCACCACACAGAGACCCATAGACTCATCACACACAGAGACCAACAGACTTACCACACACAGAGACCCACAGACTCACCACACAGAGACCCATAGACTCACCACACAGAGAGTCCCACAGACTCACCACACAGAGACCCATAGACTCACCACACACAGAGACCCATAGACTCACCACACACAGAGACCCACAGACTCACCACACACAGAGACTCATAGACTCACCACACACAGAGACCCATAGACTCACCACACACAGAGACCCATAGACTCACCACACACAGAGACCCATAGACTCACCACACACAGAGACCCATAGACTCACCACACACAGAGACCCATAGTCTCACCACACACAGAGACCCATAGACTCACCACACACAGAGACCCATAGACTCACCACACACAGAGACTCATAGAATCAGCACACAGAGACTCATAGACTCATCACCACACAGAGACTCATAGACTCAGCACACACAGATACTCATAGACTCACCACACAGAGACCCATAGACTCACCACACAGAGACCCATAGACTCACCACACAGAGCCCCATAGACTCACCACACAGAGACCCACAGACTCACCACACAGAGACCCATAGACTCACCACACAGAGACCCACAGACTCACCACACACAGAGACCCACAGACTCACCACACAGAGACCCATAGACTCACCACACAGAGACCCATAGACTCATCACACAGAGACCCATAGACTCACCACACACAGAGACCCATAGACTCACCACACAGAGACCCACAGACTCACCACACAGAGACCCACAGACTCACCACACAGAGACCCACAGACTCACCACACACAGAGACCCATAGACTCACCACACACAGAGACCCATAAACTCACCACACACAGAGACCCATAGACTCACCACACAGAGACCCATAGACTCACCACACAGAGACCCATAGACTCACCACACAGAGACCCATAGACTCACCACACAGAGACCCACAGACTCACCACACAGAGACCCACAGACTCACCACACACAGAGACCCATAGACTCACCACAGAGACCCATAGACTCACCACACAGAGACCCACAGACTCACCACACAGTGACCCATAGAATCATCACACAGAGACCCACAGACTCACCACACAGAGACCCACAGACTCACCACACACAGAGACCCATAGACTCACAAAGAGGCCCACAGACTCACCACACAGAGACCCACAGACTCACCACACACAGAGACCCACAGACTCACTCACACAGAGACCCACAGACTCACCACACACAGAGACCCATAGACTCACAAAGAGACCCACAGACTCACCACACAGAGACCCACAGACTCACCACACACAGAGACCCACAGACTCACTCACACAGAGACCCACAGACTCACCACACAGAGACCCATAGACTCACCACACAGAGACCCATAGACTCATCACACACAGAGACCAACAGACTTACCACACACAGAGACCCACAGACTCACCACACAGAGACCCATAGACTCACCACACAGAGAGTCCCACAGACTCACCACACAGAGACCCATAGACTCACCACACACAGAGACCCATAGACTCACCACACACAGAGACCCACAGACTCACCACACAGAGACTCATAGACTCACCACACACAGAGACCCATAGACTCACCACACACAGAGACCCATAGACTCACCACACACAGAGACCCATAGACTCACCACACACAGAGACCCATAGACTCACCACACACAGAGACCCATAGTCTCACCACACACAGAGACCCATAGACTCACCACACACAGAGACCCATAGACTCACCACACACAGAGACTCATAGAATCAGCACACAGAGACTCATAGACTCATCACCACACAGAGACTCATAGACTCAGCACACACAGATACTCATAGACTCACCACACAGAGACCCATAGACTCACCACACAGAGACCCATAGACTCACCACACAGAGCCCCATAGACTCACCACACAGAGACCCACAGACTCACCACACAGAGACCCATAGACTCACCACACAGAGACCCACAGACTCACCACACACAGAGACCCACAGACTCACCACACAGAGACCCATAGACTCACCACACAGAGACCCATAGACTCATCACACAGAGACCCATAGACTCACCACACACAGAGACCCATAGACTCACCACACAGAGACCCACAGACTCACCACACAGAGACCCACAGACTCACCACACAGAGACCCACAGACTCACCACACACAGAGACCCATAGACTCACCACACACAGAGACCCATAAACTCACCACACACAGAGACCCATAGACTCACCACACAGAGACCCATAGACTCACCACACAGAGACCCATAGACTCACCACACAGAGACCCATAGACTCACCACACAGAGACCCACAGACTCACCACACAGAGACCCACAGACTCACCACACACAGAGACCCATAGACTCACCACAGAGACCCATAGACTCACCACACAGAGACCCACAGACTCACCACACAGTGACCCATAGAATCATCACACAGAGACCCACAGACTCACCACACAGAGACCCACAGACTCACCACACACAGAGACCCATAGACTCACAAAGAGGCCCACAGACTCACCACACAGAGACCCACAGACTCACCACACACAGAGACCCACAGACTCACTCACACAGAGACCCACAGACTCACCACACACAGAGACCCACAGACTCACCACACAGAGACCCATAGACTCAGCACACAGAGACCCACAGACTCACCACACACAGAGACCCACAGACTCACCACACAGAGACCCATAGACTCACCACACAGAGAACCATAGACTCATCACACACAGAGACCAACAGACTTACCACACACAGAGACCCACAGACTCACCACACAGACACCCACAGACTCACCACACAGAGACTCATAGACTCACCACACAGAGACCCACAGACTCACCACACAGAGACTCACAAACTCACCACACACAGAGACCCACAGACTCACCACACAGAGACCCACAGACTCACCACACACAGAGACCCACAGACTCACCACACAGAGACCCACAGACTCACCACACAGAGACCCACAGACTCACTACACAGAGCCCACAGACTCACCACACACAGAGACCCACAGACTCATCACACAGAGACCCACAGACTCACCACACAGAGACCCACAGACTCACCACACAGAGACCCACAGACTCACCACACAGAGACCCATAGACTCACCACACACAGAGACCCACAGACTCACCACACACAGACCCACAGACTCACCACACACAGAGACCCACAGACTCACCACACAGAGACCCACAGACTCACCACACAGAGACCCACAGACTCACCACACAGAGACCCATAGACTCACCACACACAGAGACCCATAGACTCACCACACAGAGACCCACAGACTCACCACACAGAGACCCACAGACTCTCCACACACAGAGACCCATAGACTCACAAAGAGACCCACAGACTCACCACACAGAGAGTCCCACAGACTCACCACACAGAGACCCATAGACTCACCACACACAGAGACCCATAGACTCACCACACACAGAGACCCACAGACTCACCACACACAGAGACTCATAGACTCACCACACACAGAGACCCATAGACTCACCACACACAGAGACCCATAGACTCACCACACACAGAGACCCATAGACTCACCACACACAGAGACCCATAGACTCACCACACACAGAGACCCATAGTCTCACCACACACAGAGACCCATAGACTTACCACACACAGAGTCCCATAGACTCACCACACACAGAGACCCACAGACTCACCACACACAGAGACCCATAGACTCACCACACACAGAGACCCACAGACTCACCACACACAGAGACTCATAGACTCACCACACACAGAGACCCATAGACTCACCACACACAGAGACCCATAGACTCACCACACACAGAGACCCATAGACTCACCACACACAGAGACCCATAGACTCACCACACACAGAGACCCATAGACTCACCACACACAGAGACCCATAGACTCACCACACACAGAGACCCATAGTCTCACCACACACAGAGACCCATAGACTTACCACACACCGAGACCCATAGACTTACCACACACAGAGACTCATAGAATCAGCACACAGAGACTCATAGACTCATCACCACACAGAGACTCATAGACTCAGCACACACAGATACTCATAGACTCACCACACAGAGACCCATAGACTCACCACACAGAGACCCATAGACTCACCACACAGAGCCCCATAGACTCACCACACAGAGACCCACAGACTCACCACACAGAGACCCATAGACTCACCACACAGAGACCCACAGACTCACCACACACAGAGACCCACAGACTCACCACACAGAGACCTAGAGACTCACCACACAGAGACCCATAGACTCATCACACAGAGACCCATAGACTCACCACACACAGAGACCCATAGACTCACCACACAGAGACCCACAGACTCACCACACAGAGACCCACCACACAGAGACCCACAGACTCACCACACACAGAGACCCATAGACTCACCACACACAGAGACCCATAAACTCACCACACACAGAGACCCATAGACTCACCACACAGAGACCCATAGACTCACCACACAGAGACCCATAGACTCACCACACAGAGACCCATAGACTCACCACACAGAGACCCACAGACTCACCACACAGAGACCCACAGACTCACCACACACAGAGACCCATAGACTCACCACACAGAGACCCATAGACTCACCACACAGAGACCCACAGACTCACCACACAGAGACCCATAGAATCATCACACAGAGACCCACAGACTCACCACACAGAGACCCACAGACTCACCACACACAGAGACCCATAGACTCACAAAGAGACCCACAGACTCACCACACAGAGACCCACAGACTCACCACACACAGAGACCCACAGACTCACTCACACAGAGACCCACAGACTCACCACACACAGAGACCCACAGACTCACCACACAGAGACCCATAGACTCACCACACAGAGACCCACAGACTCACCACACACAGAGACCCATAGTCTCACCACACACAGAGACCCATAGACTTACCACACACAGAGACCCATAGACTTACCACACACAGAGACTCATAGAATCAGCACACAGAGACTCATAGACTCATCACCACACAGAGACTCATAGACTCAGCACACACAGATACTCATAGACTCACCACACAGAGACCCATAGACTCACCACACAGAGACCCATAGACTCACCACACAGAGCCCCATAGACTCACCACACAGAGACCCACAGACTCACCACACAGAGACCCATAGACTCACCACACAGAGACCCACAGACTCACCACACACAGAGACCCACAGACTCACCACACAGAGACCCATAGACTCACCACACAGAGACCCATAGACTCACCACACAGAGACCCATAGACTCACCACACAGAGACCCACAGACTCACCACACAGAGACCCACAGACTCACCACACACAGAGACCCATAGACTCACCACACAGAGACCCATAGACTCACCACACAGAGACCCACAGACTCACCACACAGAGACCCATAGAATCATCACACAGAGACCCACAGACTCACCACACAGAGACCCACAGACTCACCACACACAGAGACCCATAGACTCACAAAGAGACCCACAGACTCACCACACAGAGACCCACAGACTCACCACACACAGAGACCCACAGACTCACTCACACAGAGACCCACAGACTCACCACACACAGAGACCCACAGACTCACCACACAGAGACCCATAGACTCACCACACAGAGACCCACAGACTCACCACACACAGAGACCCACAGACTCACCACACAGAGACCCATAGACTCACCACACAGAGACCCATAGACTCATCACACACAGAGACCAACAGACTCACCACACACAGAGACCCACAGACTCACCACACAGAGACCCACAGACTCACCACACAGAGACCCATAGACTCACCACACACAGAGACCCACAGACTCACCACACACAGACCCACGGACTCACCACACACAGACCCACAGACTCACCACACACAGAGACCCACAGACTCACCACACAGAGACCCACAGACTCACCACACAGAGACCCACAGACTCACCACACAGAGACCCATAGACTCACCACACAGAGACCCACAGACTCACCACACAGAGACCCACAGACTCTCCACACACAGAGACCCATAGACTCACAAAGAGACCCACAGACTCACCACACAGAGAGTCCCACAGACTCACCACACAGAGACCCATAGACTCACCACACACAGAGACCCATAGACTCACCACACACAGAGACCCATAGACTCACCACACACAGAGACCCACAGACTCACCACACACAGAGACTCATAGACTCACCACACACAGAGACCCATAGACTCACCACACACAGAGACCCATAGACTCACCACACACAGAGACCCATAGACTCACTCACACAGAGACCCACAGACTCACCACACACAGAGACCCACAGACTCACCACACAGAGACCCATAGACTCACCACACAGAGACCCACAGACTCACCACACACAGAGACCCACAGACTCACCACACAGAGACCCATAGACTCACCACACAGAGACCCATAGACTCATCACACACAGAGACCAACAGACTCACCACACACAGAGACCCACAGACTCACCACACAGAGACCCACAGACTCACCACACAGAGACCCACAGACTCACCACACAGAGACCCACAGACTCACCACACAGAGACCCATAGACTCACCACACACAGAGACCCATAGACTCACTCACACAGAGACCCACAGACTCACCACACACAGAGACCCACAGACTCACCACACAGAGACCCATAGACTCACCACACAGAGACCCACAGACTCACCACACACAGAGACCCACAGACTCACCACACAGAGACCCATAGACTCACCACACAGAGACCCATAGACTCATCACACACAGAGACCAACAGACTCACCACACACAGAGACCCAGAGACCCACAGACTCACCACACAGAGACCCACAGACTCACCACACAGAGACCCACAGACTCACCACACAGAGACCCACAGACTCACCACACAGAGACCCATAGACTCACCACACACAGAGACCCACAGACTCACCACACACAGACCCACGGACTCACCACACACAGACCCACAGACTCACCACACACAGAGACCCACAGACTCACCACACAGAGACCCACAGACTCACCACACAGAGACCCACAGACTCACCACACAGAGACCCATAGACTCACCACACAGAGACCCACAGACTCACCACACAGAGACCCACAGACTCTCCACACACAGAGACCCATAGACTCACAAAGAGACCCACAGACTCACCACACAGAGAGTCCCACAGACTCACCACACAGAGACCCATAGACTCACCACACACAGAGACCCATAGACTCACCACACACAGAGACCCATAGACTCACCACACACAGAGACCCACAGACTCACCACACACAGAGACTCATAGACTCACCACACACAGAGACCCATAGACTCACCACACACAGAGACCCATAGACTCACCACACACAGAGACCCATAGACTCACCACACACAGAGACCCATAGACTCACCACACACAGAGACCCATAGACTCACCACACACAGAGACCCATAGACTCACCACACACAGAGACCCATAGCCTCACCACACACAGATACCCATAGACTTACCACACACAGAGACCCATAGACTCACCACACACAGAGACCCATAGACTCACCACACACAGAGACCCATAGACTCACCACACACAGAGACCCACAGACTCACCACACACAGAGACTCATAGACTCACCACACACAGAGACCCATAGACTCACCACACACAGAGACCCATAGACTCACCACACACAGAGACCCATAGACTCACCACACACAGAGACCCATAGACTCACCACACACAGAGACGCATAGACTCACGACACACAGAGACCCATAGACTCACCACACACAGAGACCCATAGTCTCACCACACACAGAGACCCATAGACTTACCACACACAGAGACCCATAGACTCACCACACACAGAGACTCATAGAATCAGCACACAGAGACTCATAGACTCATCACCACACAGAGACTCATAGACTCAGCACACACAGATACTTATAGACTCACCACACAGAGACCCATAGACTCACCACACAGAGACCCATAGACTCACCACACAGAGACCCATAGACTCACCACACAGAGACCCACAGACTCACCACACAGAGACCCATAGACTCACCACACAGAGACCCACAGACTCACCACACACAGAGACCCACAGACTCACCACACAGAGACCCATAGACTCACCACACAGAGACCCATAGACTCATCACACAGAGACCCATAGACTCACCACACATAGAGACCCATAGACTCACCATACAGAGACCCACAGACTCACCACACAGAGACCCACAGACTCACCACACAGAGACCCACAGACTCACCACACACAGAGACCCATAGACTCACCACACACAGAGACCCATAAACTCACCACACACAGAGACCCATAGACTCACCACACAGAGACCCATAGACTCACCACACAGAGACCCATAGACTCACCACACAGAGACCCATAGACTCACCACACAGAGACCCACAGACTCACCACACAGAGACCCACAGACTCACCACACACAGAGACCCGTAGACTCACCACACAGAGACCCATAGACTCACCACACAGAGACCCACAGACTCACCACACAGAGACCCATAGAATCATCACACAGAGACCCACAGACTCACCACACAGAGACCCACAGACTCACCACACACAGAGACCCATAGACTCACAAAGAGACCCACAGACTCACCACACAGAGACCCACAGACTCACCACACACAGAGACCCACAGACTCACTCCCACAGAGACCCACAGACTCACCACACACAGAGACCCACAGACTCACCACACAGAGACCCATAGACTCACCACACAGAGACCCACAGACTCACCACACACAGAGACCCACAGACTCACCACACAGAGACCCATAGACTCACCACACAGAGACCCATAGACTCATCACACACAGAGACCAACAGACTCACCACACACAGAGACCCACAGACTCACCACACAGACACCCACAGACTCACCACACAGAGACTCATAGACTCACCACACAGAGACCCACAGACTCACCACACAGAGACTCACAAACTCACCACACACAGAGACCCACAGACTCACCACACAGAGACCCATAGAACCATCACACGGAGACCCACAGACTCACCACACAGAGACCCACAGACTCACCACACATAGAGACCCATAGACTCACAAAGAGACCCACAGACTCACCACACAGAGACCCACAGACTCACCACACACAGAGACCCACAGACTCACTCCCACAGAGACCCACAGACTCACCACACACAGAGACCCACAGACTCACCACACAGAGACCCATAGACTCACCACACAGAGACCCACAGACTCATCACACACAGAGACCCACAGACTCACCACACAGAGACCCATAGACTCACCACACAGAGACCCATAGACTCATCACACACAGAGACCAACATACTCACCACACACAGAGACCCACAGACTCACCACACAGACACCCACAGACTCACCACACAGAGACTCATAGACTCACCACACAGAGACCCACAGACTCACCACACAGAGACTCACAAACTCACCACACACAGAGACCCACAGACTCACCACACAGAGACCCACAGACTCACCACACAGAGACCCACAGACTCACCACACACAGAGACCCACAGACTCACCACACAGAGACCCACAGACTCACCACACAGAGACCCACAGACTCACTACACAGAGACCCACAGACTCACCACACACAGAGACCCACAGACTCATCACACAGAGACCCACAGACTCACCACACAGAGACCCACAGAATCACCACCCAGAGACCCACAGACTCACCACACAGAGACCCACAGACTCACCACACAGAGACCCTTAGACTCACCACACACAGAGACCCATAGACTCACCACACAGAGACTCACAGACTCACCACACAGAGACCCACAGACTCACCACACACAGAGACCCATAGACTCACAAAGAGACCCACAGACTCACCACACAGAGACCCACAGACTCACCACACACAGAGACCCACAGACTCACTCACACAGAGACCCACAGACTCACCACACACAGAGACCCACAGACTCAACACACAGAGACCCATAGACTCACCACACAGAGACCCACAGACTCACCACACACAGAGACCCACAGACTCACCACACAGAGACCCATAGACTCACCACACAGAGACCCATAGACTCATCACACACAGAGACCCACAGACTCACCACACACAGAGACCCACAGACTCACCACACAGACACCCACAGACTCACCACACACAGAGACCCACAGACTCACCACACAGAGACCCATAGACTCACCACACAGAGACCCACAGACTCACCACACACAGAGACCCACAGACTCACCACACAGACACCCACAGACTCACCACACAGAGACCCATAGACTCACCACACAGAGACCCACAGACTCACCACACAGAGACTCATAGACTCACCACACAGAGACCCACAGACTCACCACACATAGACTCACAAACTCACCACACACAGAGACCCACAGACTCACCACACAGAGACCCATAGACTCACCACACAGAGACCCATAGACTCATCACACACAGAGACCCACAGACTCACCACACACAGAGACCCACAGACTCACCACACAGACACCCACAGACTCACCACACAGAGACCCATAGACTCACCACACAGAGACCCACAGACTCACCACACAGAGACTCATAGACTCACCACACAGAGACTCACAAACTCACCACACACATAGACCCACAGACTCACCACACAGAGGCCCACAGACTCACCACACAGAGACCCACAGACTCACCACACACAGAGACCCACAGACTCACCACACAGAGACCCACAGACTCACCACACAGAGACCCACAGACTCACCACACAGAGACCCACAGACTCACCACACACAGAAACCCACAGACTCATCACACAGAGACCCACAGACTCACCACACACAGACCCACAGACTCACCACACACAGAGACCCACAGACTCACCACACAGAGACCCACAGACTCACCACACAGAGACCCACAGACTCACCACACAGAGACCCATAGACTCACCACACACAGAGACCCATAGACTCACCACACAGAGACCCACAGACTCACCACACAGAGACCCACAGACTCACCACACAGAGACCCACAGACTCACCACACAGAGACCCATAGACTCACCACACACAGAGACCCACAGACTCACCACACACAGAGACCCATAGACTCACCACACAGAGGCCCACAGACTCACCACACAGAGACCCACAGACTCACCACACAGAGACCCATAGACTTACCACACAGAGACCCATAGACTCACCACACACAGAGACCCATAGACTCACCACACAGAGACCCACAGACTCACCACACAGAGACCCACAGACTCACCACACAGAGACCCACAGACTCACCACACAGAGACCCACAGACTCACCACACACAGACCCACAGACTCACCACACACAGACCCACAGGAGTGAGCTCTCCGCTTGTTGATTCTCCCCGCTTGGTGCGGCACGCAGGAGGAACGCTGCGCATCAGCAACGCGAGCGAGAGCCACGCGGAGACCTATCGGTGCAACGCCAGCAACCGCGTGGGCTGGCGGTCGTGCGTCGTGACCCTCTCGCTCGTGAGCCGTGAGTCTGCCTCTCGCTACGCACGCGGGCGCCACGCGTGTGTGTGCGTGTGTGTGTGTGTGTGCGTGTGTGTGTACGTGGTCCGGCAAAACAACCCCCTACTTCCTCGCGGTGCCGGACGGGCAACTCTGTCGTGGACAGTGCTGTGGGGGGAGATCCAATTTTGATTGGCTCCTCCCCTCATGGCATATGTGTCCACCACAGGGGCTAAACGGGGGCTCTGGATGGGTGCGAGGGGCTGGTAACCCCTCCACCTTCAATTAATTACCACGAAACCACGAATTAAACTGAAATATGTAACTAATAAGCTTGTGCCGGAGGCCCCGGGGGGCCAGGCGTCTATGACGTCTCCTGGCCAAACCCCAATTGGCGGAGCCAGGAGATTGAATACCTACCCTCGGGGCTACTCCAGAAACAACGAAAAGCCACTACGGGTGGCCACGTGGAATGTTCGAACGCTCACTGCAGAGGAGAGGCTGCCACTCCTCTGTCGGGAGCTGGACCGGTACCGCCTGGATCTATGCGGCATTCAGGAGGTCCGGTGGACCGGCTCTGGCTCCTGCCACCATGAGGGGTGGACAGTCCTCTACTCGGGGCAGCAGACTGCCAAACAACAGGATGTGGGTCTTCTTTTGAACAAAAGAATGAAGGGGGCGTGGGAGCGTGGCGGTGAGGTGTGGGAAGCTGTAAGCCCCAGGCTACTTTGGGCTCGCCTTCCCATCAACCGGAGGCGAGGAATGGTGGTCGTGGTTACTTATGCCCCCACCGAAGATGAACATCCGTGGAGGGATGCAGGCAAAGCCGATGAGTCAGATGCCTCTATGACCTCCTGTCACAGGTGCTGGCTAAAGTGGCCCCTCGGGATAGTCATCATGTTGGGTGACTTCAATGCCCGAGTTGGTCATGATACTGGCACCTGGTCTGGAGTGATTGGAGGGCATGGGCCAGATCAGCTCAATAACAATGGTAGGAGGCTGCTAGATTTTTGTGCAGCCCATGGGCTTGTAATTACCAACACGCTGTTCCGGCATCGGCGCATCCACACAACATCATGGATGCATGCCGGGTCCAAGCAAGAACATCTGCTGGACTACATAGTGACGGACCAGCGAATGCAAGCCCATGTCCTTGACACCAGGACCTACTGTGGAGCTGAACTGCCCTCTGACCATCGACTAGTCATCTGTAAGATGCGCCTGCCATTCTTCCACTCCGGTGGTGGGTGTACACCCAGGACCCCATTCCAACATAAAGTGGCCTGGTCTCAGTTATCTGATGAAAGTTGCAAGCGAGAATTTCATCATCGCTTGCGGCTGGGATTGGCATCGTCCCCGACTCCTCCTGATGTCGAGGGTAAATGGGCGAGGTTTAGGACTGTGACTCATGCAGCTGCAATGGCTGCTTTGGGTACGCGGTCCAGACCTCCCCAGAGACCCTGCCTAACAGAGGAGGTGTTCAGGATGGTTGAGAAAAAGCGACAGGCCCACTGTCATCGGTTACAGAATCCCACGTCAGAGAATGAGGAGGCTTACCGCAGCCTTCGCTCGGAGGTTCGGAGAGCCGTGAGGCGCTGCAAGGATGGGTGGTGGTCGCGGGTTGCTGAGGAGATGGAGTCTGCCTCAGTGGCCCGTGATCACAAATCTCTATTTAACTCCATCAAAAAAGTAACCTGCAGCGCCACACCTATTACCATCATTAGGGGAAAAAACGGTGATCCAATCTCCGACCCCCAGGAACAGGTTCGCAGATTTGCTGAGCATTTCTGTGAGGTCCTGGGGGAGGGAAAATCCCTCAGCCAGGAAAACATCGTGGCACAAAGTGAGGATGACCCTGCTGAGGCTTCGGTGCCTCAAATATTGGAAGAAGTCACCCCCTGTGAGTGGCTGGCTGAGGTGCCATCTGCTGAGGAAGTATTGAAGGCGATCCGGAGTCTGAGACCAGGAAAGGCAGCGGGCAGAGATGATCTCCCAAGCGAAATGCTGAGGGAGGGTGGCGTTTGTGCACAGACTGCCCTATATGACATCATAACAACAGTCTGGACCACTGGACGGGTTCCGCAGGATTGGAAGGATGCCCTGGTGGTCCCCCTTTTTAAGAAGGGGGACCGCACAGACTGTAACAACTACAGGGGCATCTCACTCCTCAGTGTGCCGGGAAAGGTCCTGGCAAGGATTATTCAGCATCGCCTTGCCAGGCACGCTGAGGAGAGGCTTGCGGAGCCCCAATGCGGTTTCAGGAAAGGGCGGTCCTGCACAGATGCCATATTTTCTGTCCGTCTGCTACAGCAGAGGTGTAGGGAATTCTAACAAGACCTACATCTCTGCTTTATTGACCTGGTCAAGGCCTATGATACCATCAGTAGGCCTGGGCTCTGGGTCATTCTTCGTGCTTTTGGAGTACCTGACCCTCTGCTGACGATCATTAAGGACCTTCATGATGGTGAGCGGGCCCGGGTACAACTACGTGGCCGGGAGTCAGAGCCATTCCCTGTACACCTTGGGGTGCGACAGGGATGTCCTCTGGCTCCCACATTATTTAACATCTATTTTGACCACGTAGTTCGTGAAGCCTTCAATAGCTGTACCGGGGGAATCTCCATATGGTACAGATATAATGGGAGGCTAATCGATGCCCGGGTGCGGTCAAGGGATGGCTCCCTATTGCTCAACCACGTTATGTATGCTGATGATTTGGTAATAGCTGCTCAGTCAGAGGAAGAGTTGGATATGCTGCTGCTGAGACTGGAGCTAAGAGGTGGGGCCTTACCATCAGCCCCACCAAAACTAAGCACCTGCCTGGGTATTTTGTACCATCGGACACTCCACCCCCACAACTCCCAATCGGTGATGGGGCAGTTGTGGAGAGAGTGGAGAGTTTCCCATACCTGGGCAGTGTGCTTATGACTGGCTCCAGTTTAACAGCAGAGGTCTCACTCCGAATCAGTCGAGCGGCAATATCTTTTCATCGGTTGCGTAACGTTGTGTGGAAGCTACCTGGTCTGTCGCTCCGCACTAAGCTTCAGGTCTTCTCGGCCACGGTCATTCCCTCCCTTCTCTACGCTTGCGAAACGTGGACCCCCCTAATGGAACATCTTCGCCGGTTAGAAACATTTAGGCTGGCCTGCCTACGATCCATCCTGGGTTTAACCAGACTGGATTGTGTGAGGAGCTCACAAATCCTTCGAAGATCTGGGCAGGGTCCCATCGGTGAGCTCCTCCGGCAGGCAAGGCTGCGATGGCTGGGTCATGTAGCCCGCATGCCCAGCCACCGCATGCCGAAACAGCTTTTGTTTGGCCGGATTGAGGGGGCTCAGCGGGCGCGGCACGGGCTAGAGAAGAGATGGAGTGATGTGGTACAGGAGGACGTGGAGCTGAGTGGACTTGCCGATGACTGGTACCAGCGGTGTCAAGATCGGCCTCTGTGGAGGAGGCTCGTGAAGGATGCTACTGGGCAGTTGGAGGCAGTCGCCCTCCAACAACAACGGAGGGCGGAGGAGCGACGCTCAGAACAACGAGCGGAGCGCCGGGTGGCTAAAGCACAGCAGGTTGGCACAGTAGGGGGCACAGGTGGTGCATCAGGCAGTCATCTCAGTCAGTCGACCCGTGGCACCTGGGTCTGCCCCGTGACCTCCTGCCAGCGGGCGTTCGACACTTCACGTGGCCTCAGGGTACACATAGCCTGGCACAAGCGTCGTGGTGACGTCACCGCCACTTAGTGGCGAATGGTGGTTGTTGTGTGTACGTGTGTGTGTGTGTGCGTGTGGCTGTGCTACGAACCCGGCGACCCGGGGTTCGATTCCCGCTCACGGCCAACACCGCCGGTGACCATTATCTGAACCGGTCCCTGGGCCTCCGCTCGGTCGACACGGCCTCAAATGAGTACCTGGTGCGGTGTGTAAACATCGCCACTGGGGAGACAAAGGCGGCCGGGCGTGGTGCTGGCCACCCACCCCCTCGTGTACCGTTCCGGCTTTCATAGCTGCTGCTGCTCGCTAACAGCACTTGCCCCTACAGTCTGTTACAGACAGCACTTTCCCCTACAGTCTGTTACAGACAGCACTCGCCCTGACAGTCTGTTACAGACAGCACTTTCCCCTACAGTCTGTTACAGACAGCACTTGCCCCTACAGTCTGTTACAGCCAGCACTTTCCCCTACAGTCTGTTACAGACAGCACTTGCCCCTACAGTCTGTTACAGGCAGCACTCGCCCCTACAATCTGTTACAGACAGCACTTGCCCCTACAGTCTGTTAGAGACAGCACTTGCCCCTACAGTCTGTTACAGACAGCACTTTCCCCTACAGTCTGTGAAGGTTACGCGTGTGTGGGTGATCGTGTCGTGTGCAGCGAGCGCTAACGCCGGCGTCGTGACGGGCGCCGTGATGGGCGTGCTCCTCCTCCTCGTCGTCGTCGCCGCCATCGGCTTCCTCGTCCTGTACCCGCTGCTCAAGCGCAAGGCGGCGTGGGACCGAGACTACCGCCACAACGACATCCGGTGAGGGCCCACCCGCTCGCTCGCCCGCCCGCTAGCCCGGGCCGCCCGCTCACTTGCTTTACCCGCTCGCTTACCTGCTCGCTCGGCCACTGACCCACTCGCCCACTGACTCACTCACCCACTGACTCACTCGCCCACTGACCCACTCGCCCACTGACCCACTGACTCACTCGCCCACTGACCCACTCGCCCACTCGCCTACTCGCCCACTGAATCACTCGCCCACTCGCCCACTTGCCCACTGACTCAGTCGCCCACTGACACACTCGCCCACTCGCCCACTGACCCACTCGCCCACTCGCCCACTCGCCCACTGACTCACTCGCCCACTGACCCACTCGCCCACTGACCCACTCGCCCACTGACCCACTCGCCCACTGACCCACTCACCCACTCGCCCACTGACCCATTCGCCAACTCGGCCTCTGACCCACTCGCCCACTGACCCACTCGCCCACTGACCCACTCGCCCACTGACCCACTCACCCACTCGCCCACTGACCCATTCGCCCACTCGGCCTCTGACCCACTCGCCCACTGACCCACTCGCCCACTGACCCACTCGCCCACTCGCCCACTGACCCACTAGCCCACTGACTCACTCGCCCACTGACTCACTCGCCCACTCGCCCACTGACCCACTCGCCCACTGACCCACTCGCCCACTGACCCACTGACCCACTCGCCCACTGACCCACTCGCCCACTCGCCCACTGACCCACTCACCCACTCGCCCACTGACCCACTCGCCCACTGACCCACTGACTCACTCACCCACTGACCCACTCGCCCACTGACTCACTCGCCCACTGACCACACTCGCCCACTGACTCACTCGCCCACTGACTCACTCGCCCACTCGCACAGCTGCAGCAGCAGCGTTGGTCCGAATCTGCCTGAGATTCTCGGACGGTGACAGTCGGAGGACAAACTCCAGCAAGTGGAAGCGTCCGTGTGTGTGTGAGCATCAACTCGCTGAGCCCCTGCCCTCACTGCACCTCGGTGAAAGAGAGCTTCAGAGCTCATCGGATTCCTTTCCTCCTACAGCCTGAATACACATTCTTGATTCTGAGATTCTGAGCAGTCGTGACTTTAACAGATGGACGTTTGTCTGATCCCCTCCCTCACCTCCCTCCCTCTCTCCCTCACCTCCCTCACCTCCCTCACCTCCTTCACCTCTCTCCCTCTAAATTTCGATTTAAAGCTTTCGTAACTGCAATGATTCATCTTCTTTGGTTCTTTCGGTAAAGTCACGTAGAATGAGAATAAAATAATAAATTGATCAAATGATATAACGCAATAATATTCTCACGACGTTTCGGCCACAACACAAGCGGCCTTCATCAGGTGAAGGGACGAGACTGTCTGGTAGGACAGCGCTGGAGTGAAAAAGCCACGTTCAGATCACGACCTTTAAGCTGTGTGAGAGGAAACAAAGCGCCTTGACAAAAGAATTAGCATATAATTTAGCATTGAAATGGCTGAGTGATTAGCTTGTGACTGGTCACAGAAATGGCTATGTTAAAAGTTAAAGCATACACATCCGCAGAGGCACCCCTTGACAAAGGAATTAGCATAGAATTTAGCATTGAAATAGCTGAGTGATTAGCTTGTAACTGGTCACAGAAATAGCTATGTTAAAGTCAGAGCATACACATTCACCGAGGCACTTAGTACAAATCAAACAGGAGAATTTAGCATTGAAATAACTAGGCGAATTTAGCATTGAAATAACTGAGTGATTAGCTAGTGACTGGTCACAGAAATGGCTATGTTGAAGTCAAGGCCTACACATCTGAGCTATTCACAGTACTATATAGTGAACCAATAAAAAACTAAAATATAAATTACCTTAATGTTATCAATAAACTCTATATTCTCCAATCAGCTAAGCTACCAACAATAAGTCGTTATATATCACAATGCTATATGGCGAAAAAATGGGTGGATTCTTACCCTCAACTTTAGCAACACGGATAGCTACGGGTCCCGTTCAGACGGACGAGTTCATCCATGGTCGGAACAGAGGAGGGGGAGAGAGACAGCTGCGAGGCGCTATTATACTCCATGTTGTAAACCATACCATTAACCGTGGTGTGAGAGGTATTAAGAGTCAAGGCTGACGAAAGAGCTGCGGTCTGAAGGTCATCGTAAAATACAATTAATTAAGAACAGAAATGGTTTTAAACATCTTTCCAATGGTTACTAAGCCAGAATCCATCTTCTCGGTTGAAATTGTCTCTGTGCTTGTATATGTGAATGGCCTCATGAACGAATCTCTCATGGTAGCCGGTTGGTTTGCAAAGAACCTCTGTCTTGGAGAAGTCAATGTCATGTGAGCCCACTGAATTATAACAGTGATCTGCCACGGCAGAGGAGTTCGTTCTACCGTGTTTCAAGTCTGCTTTATGTTCGCGGATGCGGTCCGAGATATGTCGTTTGGTTTCTCCAATGTAGCTACTACCACAGAGCCACTTTAGTTTGTAAACGCCCGGGTACTGTATGTCTGGAACAGCATCTTTTACAGATGGAACTAAATCACGGATTTTATGTACTGTGTTGAATCGGACCTGGATCTTGTATTTATTCAGGATTTTGGAGATCTTTTTAGTGACCCCTGCAATGTAGGGTAAGGTGATGGTTTTGAGTGGCTCCACAAGAGGATCCTTCTTCATGACTGGAGTGATGGCTTTGCGGATTGTGTAGTCGGAGTAACCATTAGCCCTGAGAGCCTGGTGTACGTGCTTGAGTTCACTGGTAATGTGTTCCTGGTCGGAAATGCATTGGGCTCTATGGTATAGAGTCTTGATGAGGGAGTTCTTCTGGGATGGATGGTGGTGGGAATCCGGTTTCAAGTAAGCATCTGTATGGGTAGCTTTCCTGTAGACAGAGTGGCTCATTGAACCATCATGTCTCCTTTTAATTAAGACATCCAAAAAGGGTAGTTTGCCATCTTTTTCGACCTCCATGGTAAATCTGATGGCTGGGTGTATGGAATTGATGTGGTCGCGGAATTGGTCTCGAGCAAGCTGGCCATGTGGCCAGATGACAAAGGTGTCATCAACGTACCTCTTCCATAAGGTCGGGCGTAGAGTGGCAGTCTGGATGGCGTCAGTTTCAAATTTTTCCATGAATTCGTTGGCTACAACCGGAGATAGGGGGGAGCCCATTGGCGTGCCCTCAGTTTGTTTGTAGAAAGTTCCATTCCAGGTGAAGTATGTGTTGGTTAAGCAATGTCTCACCAGGGGGGGTACATCATTATGCAGTCCTTGATGAACCAGGTCTTCAATGATAGCGATGGTGTCAGGTACCGGGACTTTGGTGAACAAGGACACCACATCAAAACTGACAAGCAGGTCGTCTGGGGACAGGGAAATGCCTTTGATTGTCAATACCAGGTGAGTAGAGTTTAGTACCGCAGAGGTGGTTTTACCAGTGAAAGGTCGCAGTATATCAGCAAAGACGAACGTTTTGAATTATCTCAATTAAAAAAGAGGGATGATATTGTCGTCCTCTCAGCCGACAAGGGCAATGCCACTGTCATCATGGACAAAACAGAATATAACAACAAAATTCAAGAACTACTCAACGATGGCAGCTATACAAAAATAAAAAGAGATCCCACCAACAGCCTGGTCACCAAAACGAACAAAATCATCTCTGATTCAACAGCATTAATTGATGAGATCAAACAGTTCTCGTTGAAACCCTCTGCTGCCAGACCACCAAGATTATATGGCCTTCCAAAGATACACAAAGAAGATACACCCCTTCGTCCCATCGTCTCTACTATCAACTCCCCCACCTACAAACTGGCACGTTTTCTTGCTGATATACTGCGACCTTTCACTGGAAAAACCACCTCTGCGGTACTAAATTCTACTCACCTGGTATCGACAATCAAAGGCATTTCCCTGTCCCCAGACGACCTGCTTGTCAGTTTTGATGTGGTGTCCTTGTTCACCAAAGTCCCGGTACCTGACACCATCGCTATCATTGAAGACCTGGTTCATCAAGGACTGCAAACTGATGTACCCCCCCTGGTGAGACATTGCTTAACCAACACATACTTCACCTGGAATGGAGCTTTCAACAAACAAACTGAGGGCACCCCAATGGGCTCCCCCCTATCTCCGGTTGTAGCCAACGTATTCATGGAAAAATTTGAAACTGACGCCATCCAGACTGCCACTCTACGCACGACCTTATGGAAGAGGTACGTTGATGACACCTTTGTCATCTGGCCACATGGCCAGCCTGCTCTAGACCAATTCCGCGACCACATCAATTCCATACACCCAGCCATCAGATTTACCATGGAGGTCGAAAAAGATGGCAAACTACCCTTTTTGGATGTCTTAATTAAAATAAGACATGATGGTTCAATGAGCCACTCTGTCTACAGGAAAGCTACCCATACAGATGCTTACTTGAAACCGGATTCCCACCACCATCCATCCCAGAAGAACTCCCTCATCAAGACTCTATACCATAGAGCCCAATGCATTGCCGACCAGGAACACATTACCAGTGAACTCAAGCACGTACACCAGGCTCTCAGGGCTAATGGTTACTCCGACTACACAATCCGCAAAGCCATCACTCCAGTCATGAAGTAGGATCCTCTTGTGGAGCCACTCAAAACCATCACCTTACCCTACATTGCAGGGGTCACTAAAAAGAGCTCCAAAATCCTGAATAAACACAAGATCCAGGTCCGATTCAACACAGAACATAAAATCCGTGATTTAATTCCATCTGTGAAAGATGCTGTTCCAGACATACAGTACCCGGGCGTTTACAAACTAAAGTGCCTCTGTGGTAGTAGCTACATTGGAGAAACCAAACGACATATCTCGGACCGCATCCGCGAACATAAAGCAGACTTGAAACACGATAGAACGAACTCCTCTGCCGTGGAAGATCACTGTTATAATTCAGTGGGCTCACATGACATTGACTTCTCCAAGACGGAGGTTCTTTGCAAACCAACCGGCTACCATGAGAGATTCGTTCATGAGGCCATTCACATATACAAGCACAGAGACAATTTCAACCGAGAAGATGGATTCTGGCTTAGTAACCATTGGAAAGATGTTTTAAACCATTTCTGTTCTTAATTAATTGTATTTTACGATGACCTTCAGACCGCAGCTCTTTCGCCAGCCTTGACTCTTAATACCTCTCACACCACGGTTAATGGTATTGTTTACAACATAGAGTATAATAGCGCCTCGCAGCTGTCTCTCTCCCCCTCCTCTGTTCCGACCATGGATGAACTCGTCCGTCTGAACGGGGCCCGTAGCTATCCGTGTTGCTAAAGTTGAGGGTAAGAATCCACCCATTTTTTCGCCATATAGCATTGTGATATATAACGACTTATTGTTGGTAGCTTAGCTGATTGGAGAATATAGAGTTTATTGATAACATTAAGGTAATTTATATTTTAGTTTTTTATTGGTTCACTATATAGTACTTTGAATAGCTCAGATGTGTAGGCATTGACTTCAACATAGCCATTTCTGTGACCAGTCACTAGCTAATCACTCAGTTATTTCAATGCGAAATTCGCCTAGTTATTTCAATGCTAAATTCTCCTGTTTGATTTGTACTAAGTGCCTCGGTGAATGTGTATGCTCTGACTTTAACATAGCTATTTCTGTGACCAGTTACAAGCTAATCACTCAGCTATTTCAATGCTAAATTCTATGCTAATTCCTTTGTCAAGGGGTGCCTCTGCGGATGTGTATGCTTTAACTTAGCTATTTCAATGCTAAATTCTATGCTAATTCCTTTGTCAAGGGGTGCCTCTGCGGATGTGTATGCTTTAACTTTTAACATAGCTATTTCTGTGACCAGTCACAAGCTAATCACTCAGCAGCCATTTCAATGCTAAAGATAAGCGAACTCCAACCACAAGAAAACCACCTCACACCTACACCTCCCACACACTCCATCACGCTCACCTCCCGTCTCTCCTCCCACCTCCCTCACCTCTCTCACCTCCCTCACCTCCCTCCTCACCTCCCTCACCCCCTCCCCTCACCCTCACCTCACCATCACCTCCCTCACCTCCCTCCCCTCATCTCCTCCCCTCACCTCACCCTCCCTCACCTCCCTCCCTCTCCCTCACCTCCCTCACCTCCTCTCTCACCTCACCTCCTTCACCTCCCTCACCCTCCCTCCTCCCTCACCTCCCTCACCTCCCTCACCTCCCTCACCTCACCTCACCTCCCTCACCTCCCTCCCTCACCTCCTTCACCTCCTTCACCTACCTCCCTCACCTCACCTCACCTCCCTCTCTCCTCACCTCCCTCACCTCCTCACCTCACTCAC
Source organism: Petromyzon marinus (assembly GCF_048934315.1). NCBI lineage: Eukaryota > Metazoa > Chordata > Hyperoartia > Petromyzontiformes > Petromyzontidae > Petromyzon > Petromyzon marinus. Next base: position 5,301,407 of record NW_027422662.1, read on the forward strand.
CTCCACCTCCCTCACCTCACCTCACCTCCCTCCCTCACCTCCTCCCTCACCTCCCTTTCTCACCTCCCTCACCTCACCTCCCTCCCTCACCTCCCTCACCTCCCACCTCCCTCACCTCCCTCACCTCCCTTTCTCACCTCCCTCACCTCACCTCCCTCCCTCACCTCCCTCACCTCCCGCACCTCACCTCCCTCACCTCACCCTCCCTCCCTCACCTCCCCTCACCTCCCTCACCTCCTCCTCCCTCACCTCCCTCACCTCTCCCTCACCTCCCTCACCTCCCTCACCTTTCTCACCTCCCTCACCTCACCTCCCTCCCTCACCTCCCTCACCTCACCTACCTCACCTCCCTCACCTCCCTCACCTCCCTCACCTCCCTCCCTCACCTCCTCACCTCCCTCATCCTTACCTCCCTCACCTCACCTCACCTCCCTCTCTCCCTCACCTCCTCACCTCACTCACCTCCCTCACCTCACCTCCCTCACCTCCCTTTCTCACCTCCCTCACCTCACCTCCCTCCCTCACCTCCCTCACCTCCCTCACCTCACCTCCCTCACCTCCCTCACCCTCCCTCACCTCCCTCCCTCACCTCCCTCACC